>NC_133044.1:10227500-10535000 GCF_048771995.1 Taeniopygia guttata | reverse complement strand
CACAGGTCCCGACGCACGGTTCCCCTCCTGATAAGACTTTGCTTTCCCATAGCGATAAACAACCTGACTGTGCATATTTGAGTCGGTTGGAGGGATTTAAGTTGGGCAAGGATGTTATTTGGGAACATTCAGTCTCTGGGCTGTCGGTAACTAATCCTCGGCCTCCAGCGGGGAGAAGCTGCCCCACTGCTCAGAGGCTGAGTGGGAGGGTTGTTGGCCGTGCCTTGCTCAGCAGATGTGAAGCCAGAAATCCCGGCAGATCATCGTTTGCTGGCAAGTCTCACCTGCCTCTTTGGGACCTTGAGGTAGCCAGGTTGGTGGGTCCATATGTGGGTCCTGGGGGATGAGGGGCTCTTCCCTCCTCAGTGGTGTGGGGTATGGGAGGTGGGACTGACACCCATGTCGTGGGTGGGGATGTCCCCAAGCCCTTTTAGGCAGGAGATTCATGCCCCAAGCCCTCTCCCTGCAGAGTTTCCTCCACCCTGAGCAAGGCCAGGGTAACACAGCCTCTGCTGTTCACCCAGCAGCACCTGGCATTGTGGTGACACTGTGTTTAATGTCACCTTCGTGCCTGGGAATGGCCTCACTGCCCAGCTGAGGGGCTGCAGTGTGTCCCCATGTTGGTGAACCCAGGGAAAGTGTCAGAAGATGTTTCCTGATGGATGTGCCAGAACGGGAGCTCTGCCTTCACACACCATCTTAGTGCAGCGTAACAGGGATGGGAGCCCTGGCTCCTGCATGTCCTTCAAATCCCACTGCATTGGGGCAAGGCATCCACGCCTGACTGGGTGCTGGGGCAAGTGCTGCGTGGTGAAGGCTCTGAATGTGTTGAGCAGCCTGTTTTGGGGTAGAGGAGCTTCCTGCTGAGCAACTGGGCTGTGGTCCCACCAGGACATGTGCCCGTGCCATGGCTCCTTGCAGCTGACACTGGGGAAAACCTGGGACTGGGGTCCTACAGGATGCACTGGGGATGAGCATTGGGACAGGGCTGTGGGGCTGGTGTCCATGTGGGGCTGGTGTCTGCGGAGTGGTTGTCCTGGATGGCACGTTCTGAGGTGCTTGGTGGTCCCCCTGTGCTGCACCACCATCCCCAGGCTCCAAGGGCTCTGGGGTTGGCTGCTGCTCCTCCAGGCCAAGGTGGTGTCTGACGGTCCTGCTGTCCGGCAGTGTTGGGGACACGGGGCTGGCAGTGCTGTCCGGGTGGGTGTGTCACCTGGGAATGTGGGGAAGGGCACGGGGGCTGCCCCTGTGTGGCAGCTGCCAGGTGGAAGATATGTCACGTTCCAGCATTAATTACAATAATTGGCTGTCAGAGGCTCTGCTGGCGCCTGCTCTGCCTCCGAGGGGGAGAACGAGTGGCTCAAGCTTTGATGCTCTGTGCGCGGGGCAATCCCTGTCCCCACCTTGCCATTTGTCCCCAGCCCACAGACATGTCCCCACGTGCCTGCGGGGACACGGCTGCTGTGAGCCACACACACACTTGGGCGTGTGCCTCTCTCCAACCCCAAATAAGGCGGCGGTTGCAGCAGCCGGCCGGGAGGTGAAAGCCTCAGGCAGAGTCTGGCCCCGGCGGGGATGCTCCGGAGCTCTGTAGATTAAAGGGAGCCCTTGACCACAAGGTTCTGGCTGCAGGCTGGACACACTGGTATGTGAGCAATGCGAGCATTCCAGCAGGACAGAGGGACGGAGCCTGGGCAGCTCCACTGGCACAAGTCAGGCAGGCAGGACCATGACCATCTCCTTAGGCTGGGGTCTGCTGTGAGCCATGTCCCCAGGCATCCCCCTGGCACCGTGGTGCATGGGCCACCAGGCTTGTCCCACCACACTGGGACATGATGCCCAGGGACATCCTGACATGAGCAGTGTCCCTCGCACCAAGCAATAAGCACAAATGGTTGGATCATGATGGTAACCCCAGTGCTCAGGAAAACTAAGATTATCTTATCTTTTCCAGGGGCCCAGGATTAAGCTAGGGTGATGAAACAGTGCAATGTCTGTCTGGTGTTGTGCTGTGCCTGTGCAGGGGCTTGGAGGGAGCAGGGAGGGAGCCTGTGTTGGAGTCATGGATTAAAAGAGGACAGGTCAGCATCAGGATGGCATCAGTGCTGGCATCGGTATTGGCATCAGCACTGGGATCAGTGGGTGTGGCTCTGGGTATGATCAGTGGGATCAGTGGGTATGGCTCTGGGGCAGCTCGAGGCCACATCTGCCCCTCACAACCCCAACCCACCTAACCCCACCATGCAGGCAGTGGGACACGGGCAGAGCTGGGGCTGAGGGTGGCTGTGTGAGCCCTGGCTTGGCACTGGAGCACAGATGAGCTGGCTTTGGGGTCTGACCCCCTGTTGCCCCAGGCAGTGCTGTCTCTCCTTTGTGGGGAACCGGCAGCTGCTCCAACCGGTTTGCTGGTCTGGGTGGTGGCACCTCCTGCCCGAGGCCTAATGGAGGGCTGGAAGTGCTGGTATGGACGCCAAGGAGCAAACAAGAGCCGCTTGTGTCCTGCTGGGCACGGAGCCCAGCAGCCGGAGGGGACAATGTGCACCTCCCCCAGCATGGGGCCATGAGGGGTCAAGAGGCTGGATTGGAGCAGTCACTATGAGCTGGAGGGAAACTGAGGCATGAAAGCGTGAAGGGATCCCATCCAAGTGATGGAGCAGAGGGTTGTGGCAGGGATGGCAGAGATATCCCGGTGCCTGGACACCAGCTCTTCCCCTTTGGCATCCCAGGCTGAGCCCCAGTGCTGCCCTGGGCACGTCCTGCCTGCCCACAGCAATGGCATGCGCTCCTACACCTGGGTGGCCTGATCCCAGTCCCCTGCGTCCTCCTCCGTGGGAGCAACCGGGATATTAAGTGTCATCGCTGCAGGGAGAAATACAAGTGGAAGAATCCCGGGAAACAGGTTCTACCCCTCCATCCGGTGCCGGCGGCGGGCCGGCGGCTGCGGCGGCGCTCCTCCCTCGGCAAAGGCATATAATGCCTGCCATGGGCCCGGCAGCCGGCACTGCGCGGCGGGAGGCGGGCAGGGAAGCAGGCAGCGAGCGATGGCCTCCATGGGGATGCAGGTGCTGGGCATCGCCCTCTCCGTCATCGGCTGGTTGGCCTCCATCCTCTGCTGCGCGCTGCCCATGTGGCGGGAGACGGCCTTCGTCGGGAACAACATCGTGGTGGCGCAGATCATCTGGGAAGGGCTGTGGATGAGCTGCGTGGTGCAGAGCACGGGGCAGATGCAGTGCAAGGTGTACGACTCGCTGCTGGCCCTGCCGCAGGACCTGCAAGCCGCCCGCGCCATGGTGGTGGTGGCCATCGTGCTGGCCATCCTGGGCACCCTGCTGGCCGTCACCGGCGGCAAGTGCACCAATTGCGTGGAGGATGACACCGCCAAAGCCAAGGTCATGATCCTCTCCGGCATCATCTTCATCGTCGCCGGTATCCTCGTCCTCATCCCCATCTCTTGGTCAGCCAACAGCATCATCCAGGACTTCTACAACCCGCTGGTCTCTGACTCGCAGAAGCGGGACCTGGGCTCGTCCCTCTACGTGGGCTGGGCGGCCTCGGCGCTGCTGCTGCTGGGGGGGGGGATCCTGTGCTGCACCTGCCCGCCCCGCGGAGAGAAGCCCTACTCCGCCAAGTTCACGGCTGCTCGCTCGCTGCCGCCCAGCAACTACGTGTAGGAGCCTCCCGGGACACCCAACCTCCCCGGCTGGGCTGGGACCGGCCGGGCGCCGGGGCGGTGCGAGGGAAGGCAGACAGAGCTGCCTTTGTTCTGGAAGCCGGTTCTTTAATCTCGCTTGGACAGGGGACAAGGAGATCCTGTCCTGGATGTCCGCGGTGGGGGTTCTGCTCCCCCCGCAGCATCCAGCTGAGGCATCTTCTCCGAGGCACCATCTGATCTCCTCCTCGAGCATTTCCCGGCTCCGGTATCGGGGTGTGCCGTGTGGTGACACAGCTCCCAAGAGCCCGTCCCACGGGTGGCACAGGGCGCTCTTTCCCCGCGTGAAGCTCCCCGGGACGTGTCTGTCCCCTCGGGGTGGGTGGCGGTGTTGGTGCTGGTAGGGACAGCGAACCTGTCCCACATGGTCACAGGGACGTAGCGGTTCTGCAAAAGCTGCAAACGCCGGCAGGGTCTTGAGGGGTGACAGGGGCTGTCACCTGCCTGTTCTCTAAATTTTGACTTTGACCTACTTTCGGGGCTCGGAGCGGCCGTAGAGAGTGCGATTTCTCGCGGCAGCTCCCCAGGGCGGGGGCATCATTATCCTGGGAGTGGGAAGGCAGCGGCCGGGCTGGGAAAACCGGTCGGGGAGGCGGGACCGGAACCGGACTGTGCCCCGCGTGGTGCGGGGCGACTCCCGGAGCCGACCCCATCCGTCGCCCCGGAGCGGGGTGCCCGGGGCCGGGAGCGCGGTCCCACGGTCCCCCTGGCCGTGCTGCCGTCCCTCCCCGTGTCCGGCCTTCCCGCATTAAACGGCAGCTGCTCGGACCCCGCTGTGCCTCGTCTTCTTTCCCCTCTCCAGCAGCCGCCTCGGTGGTGGGACGGCCCGCTGCTCCTGTGCCCCCGTCCTCCTGAGACATCGCCCAAACCGGTTTTTCAGAGCCCCTTGAGACCCCTGCCTCCCGCTCCAGCCCCGGCGTCCTTGGCCGCTCCCCTCCCGGGCCGCCCCGGGGGTGACAGCGGCTGCTGCCAGGGCACAAAGACGGGGTGTCAGGGCTGTCCCACGCCTGTCCCGCCGCGATCATCCCACCCGAGCAGGGAGAAGGTGGCGGCGCCGTGCGGGGCGGGTCGGGGCGCGCTGGCCCCGGTGCCACCCCCGGCCCCGCTGGGAGCGCCCCGCGGCCGCCGCGTGTTTTGCCTACATCGCTCCCGGCACGGCCAGCGCTCCTCTGGCTTGGCAGCATCCTCCCTTCCCACCTCGGGCTTTGGGGGCACGAGGGGTGATTCTGCCTAGCTCTCGGTGTCTCATCTGGGTCTGAGGGCTGGAGGGCTCCCGGCTCCTCAGTCCCTTCACTGGCCGCGGGAATGGTGGAAAATATTCCTGTAACCCTGTGGTGCCGGTGGCCAGGTGGAAATGTGAGCACAGTGCTCTGTCGACCATCCCTGAGGATCCACGGTGACACCATTTGTCCCCACACAGGCGGTCGTAGACCCTGTTTTGGGTGTCTTGTGTGGCCAGGTCCCGCTGGCTGGGGAAGAGCGCCTGGGATGGCTCCCACCATCCCGCCTCCTGCCTGCCTGGAGCACGGGGGAGGGGCTGTGATTTTGGCCCAAAGAGTCTTTCATGGCCCGGGGGATGCAAAGTCCCAGTGCTGAGTGTCCATCAGGCTCCTGAGGGATAAAAGATGCTGGGTAAGGAGCGGGGATAAAACAGGAGAGGACAGGCCGGAGAAATCAAAACCGAGACAGGGGAAATGATGGTGAAACCTCTGGCAAGAGCTGCAGGGTGTGCCAGGCACAACCGATACCCACTGGGCCATAAAACCCTGGCTGGTCCCAGCTGCCAAGCACGGCATAGGCAGCCATGGGTGAACTCTGCTCCGTGAGGGGCTGAGCTGAATGTGGGCTGAGCCAAGGCCATAGCAGTCACACGTGACCACATGCCAGTGTGCCCAGCTTGTGTCCCTGTACCAACCATCCCTGTCCCAGGGATGCCACCCCACAGCCCCTCACCAGGCTTTGCCCTCTTGGGGCTGCTCCTGGGGCTTCTCCGGGATGGTATCGCAGAAGGTGCTGAGCCCCAGACCTGGGATCAATTTCCATTTTCTCCTGGAGAGGAGATCCCGGGTCCAAAGGGCACTGTAGGATGGCTGTGAGGGAAAAGCCAAACCAGGAGCAGGCAGTGCTGAGCGGTGTGGGGGGCTGCCTTCCCTGCCTGTGCCCCTGGCATGAGGCTTATGGCCAGGGAGGCTGAGCACCCGTGGTGGAGTGGGACATGGGGTGGGCACTGGGGATGGCCATCGGGGAGGACATGGGGTGAGCGTGGGGTGGGGAGTCTGCACTCTGGAGCGCTGGGGGATGGGAACAGCAAGCCCCCCATCCTGCTCCCCAAAAGTCATCCCTTCCCTAACACTTGCCATGCCCTGGGAGGGGATGATGGCAGAGGCTGCGCTATGCTGTGGGGACAATGTAGGGGTTAGTGTGACACACGGGGGCTCCTGCACCTTGGCCTGCTTGGGGCCTGAGTCCTCAGTGCCACACGTGTCCCTATCCTGTCCTGCAGCACCGCCTCATGCCACTCATGTCCCCATGTCTTTCAAGTCCCTGTGTCGCTCATGTCCCCCTGCTGTCCTACAGCCATTCCCATCCTTGTGGGGAGCAGGACACACCAGATGAAGCCCATGCTGTCCCTGGCTGAGGGCTGTGCCTGTGACACCCGTGCCTGTCCCCGCAGGAGCTGTCCATGGCGATGATGACGATGCAGATGGGAGGACTGATAATGGCCACGCTGGGCTGGCTGGGCTCCATCCTCGCCTGTGCCCTGCCCATGTGGAAGGTGACGGCCTTCATCGGCTCCAACATCGTGGTGGCCCAGGTGTTCTGGGAAGGGCTGTGGATGAACTGCGTCTACGAGAGCACGGGGCAGATGCAGTGCAAGGCCTACGACTCCCTGCTGGAGCTCACCTCTGACCTGCAAGCTGCTCGTGCCCTGGTCGTCACCTCCATCTTCGTGGCCTTCCTGGCATTCTTCATCGCGCTCTCGGGAGCTGACTGTACCCGCTGCGTGGATGACAACGACACCAAGAGCAGGATCTCTGCGGTGGCAGGTGTCATCTTCATCATGGCCAGCATCATGCTGCTCATCCCCGTCTCCTGGTCTGCCAACAGCATCGTCAGCAACTTCTACAACCCCATGGTGCCCGAGGCCCTCAAGAGAGAGCTGGGGGCTGCCCTCTACATCGGCTGGGCCTCCAGTGCCCTGCAGCTCTTCGGTGGGGGTGTCCTGTGCTGCTCAGGATCCCAGTCCCAGCAGGACCCCTACCCCAAGAAGTACAGGGCAGTGAAATCCTGCGGCCCAATGGGCTATGCCATGAAGGACTATGTGTGAGTCCCTGTGCCCAGGTGCCAGCCCAAGGCAGAGCACCACCGTCCCTGTTCTGCATCCCCGTGCCACACTCTGCCCCTGCACTGCCTCCTCCTGCCCATCCCCACACTGGCTGACCCCCAGCACGGTCCCCACATGTGCCCTTCCCCAGGGCAGGGACTATAAACATCCTGGTGCCACCGAGGCTGCCTGGGCTCATTTTGAACAGCGCGGTGCGGGGAGGTGGGGACGCGTCCTGGGGGTGCCGTGCCCTGCCAGCTGCTGTGTTCCAGCACCTGGAACATCTCCATCTTCCCATGGGGATCAGCAGTAGTCAGCCAGGGTGCTCCTGGCATTCCCTGCAGTGGGAAACTGAGGCAGGGAGAGGACACTGAGAGCTGAGAGAGGCGTGGGGGGACACCAGGTGCTCTGAGCCCCCATGGACTGGGAGGAGACCCCAGAGAAAGGCTGAACCCCCCCCTCCCCCCTGGCCACCCATCCTGGCGGGTGCATATTCCCATTGCTCTGGGAACAACACACAGCAGACAGATAGCAGAGACAGGGGTTTATTGAACAGGCAAGTGTGGGGCTGGGGACAGCCACAACTCCCAGCTGCCCAGGGGACAGTGTTGTTGACAAAGGGGGAGGGAGCAGCAGGACACCTACTGATGGGCACAGGGACCCCAAAACATGGGAGACAAAGCAGAAGGGTGACAAGAGCCCTGGTGAGGGTGAGTATGGAAGATGCAGGATGCCTTGGGTGAGGAACAGGGACAGACACAGCCATTGCCTCATACTGAGGAACAGCTCCTGAGGAGAAGGATGCAACCTGTTCTCCAGGAACATGGGAACAGGATGAGCAGAAACAGGTCTGAAGGAAGGGAAAAATGAAAAAAATCAAAATATTCCAGCAAGAGATTTGGGTAAAAAACTTCCCAAGGGAGCAGCGGAGGAGGAATTGTGAAGGCAGCCCAGCAAGGGGCTGGGGGAACAGGCTGGGCAGGCAGTGCTGGGTAGCTCCTGGGTGGGGAGCACCTGCCAGCTCCCAAAATCCCTTCCAAACTCATTTCCCCTCCCAGACCATTAATTACAAAGCTGTGGGAAAACGAGAGGTTCAAGCAGCTGTTGTGGGATGAAAGGCAGATGTGGCACTTGGAAAGTCTCTCCAGCTGGGAGCCACCTTGGCATTGCTGCTTTGACTCTGGGTGTGGAGGCTCCTGCACCTCAGAGTCGGGTCAGTCCCTAGGGAGGATGAGGATGGGAGGCCACAGGACACAGCAGTGGGGACTCACCTCCAGCAGTCCCCAGGTAAAACTCTGGGGGTAGGAGATGAAGGATTTAGATTTTGACCATGAGTGCTGAGATGGGCGAGGTGGGGAGAAGACATCCCAGACAGGACATACCAGAACAGCCGTGTGGGTCTGTGAGATGCCATGGTGAACGCTGAGGTGTTGGGGTAAATACCTAAGCACCAGAGCTAAAGGTGGTGCCCAGGAGACCCTGGTGAATCCAAGAGACCCTTCCCGTGCTGAGGAGCAGACAAGGGCCCCAAGCCCACACCTCAGTGAGAAGGAACCGAGGAAGGGAAAGGGAAAATTCCTCCAAAATATTGTCACCCCCAGCAGCTGGCCTGCTGCAGGAGGGGGTCACTGGGTTCAGTTTTATAAAGGGTCAAGTGCTCACCCCCCCCTCCAGAGCCATGCTAGCTCTCAGCCCTCCTCGAGATGGGGCACAGGGCACTTCTGGTAGATGTAGACCACCCCGGAGATGTAGCCCGTGCCCTGGGTGCTCTCCTCCTCGGTGGTGGCCCTCTCCCAGTACTCCACTTCCTGGGCCAGCAGCTTCTGCCAGGCTCCGCTCCGCTCCAGCTGCCCCAGCGCCGCCTCCAGCTCTGCCTTGTACCGCAGGTTCGAGGGGTTGCTCCTCGTCGTCAGGCACAGGAAGCCGCCTGCGGGCCGGGAGGCGGGTAACACTGACTGGTGTCCCTCTCTGGGGACAGCATCCCCCGGCAGGGGTGGGGACGCGGGGAGGCACCGAGAGCTGCCAGGAGTTAGCGGGCAGGCGACGGGCACAGGGCAGGAGGCCAGCGGGCAGAGATGGGCAGGACAGGGGGCAGGGGATGGGCGGGATGAGCACAGGCGGGCACACACCAGCACCGTTACTGCCACCTCCTACCTTGTCCCGCTGCCCAGAGCTGGCAGGGGACAGGGTCAGGGACACCGTGCACCGCCTGTCCCTGGCAGCAGCGCTGTCCCAGCTGTGCCACGGGTCCAGCGTTCAGCGGGGCACCCGCATCCACCGGGGCTCGGTGTCCCGTCTCACCACCCCCGGGGTCCCGGCGGGGAGGGGAACCGGCCCGGCCCTTACCGGGCTTGGTGACGCGCAGCAGCTCCGGCAGCACCGAGCTCGGCACCTGCCCCTCGCCCAGCGCCCCCACCACCGTCACGGCGTCGTAGTGCTCTGCGAGGACACAGGGCGTCACCGGGGCTGCCCCCGCCCGGTGCTGCGGGACACGTGGGTGTCACCGACGGGGGTCCGCCCGCTGCCGTTACCTGCGGGCGCGGGCAGCGGCTCCGTGCCCAGCACGCAGAGCCGCAGCTCCTGGTAGAGCCCGGTGCTCCGTGCCCGCTCCAGCATCCCCGCGCTGCCGTCCACGCCGTGCAGGCAGCGGAACCCGCGCCGGTGGAGCTGCGGGGACAGAGGCAGCGTCACCCCCGCCCCGTCCCGCCACCCCCGCCCCGTCCCGCCCGTGCCGCCGGTACCTCCCGCGCTACGAGCCCGGTGCCGCACGCCACGTCCAGCAGCCGCGCCCCCGCACGCGGCGCGGGGAAGGCGAAGGCGAGCGAGGCGGCGGCCAGATGCGGTGCCCGGTACTCCAGAGCCGCCACATCCTGCGGGGAACACGGCGGTCAGCGGGGACACCCGCGGCCTCTCGGCGCTCCCGCTCCCTCTGCGTCCCCGGTACCTGCTCGTAGCGGGCGGCCCAGCCGTCGTAGAGCCGCAGGCGTTCAGGCAGCGCCGAGCCCCGGTGCACCGCGGCCACGCGGTCCCGGACCGCGGCCGGCAGCCCCATCGCGGCCGCGCTCGGTACCGGCGGGGCGAACCGACCCGCACCGCCCCCCCCGCCATTGATCCGGTGGCTCCGCCCCGGACACGCCCCCAAACCCCATTGGCCCCGCCTCCCGCTCGCGACGCGCCCGCAGCGCCTCATTGGCCTCTCGGCCCGGCCAGGCCACGCCCCCACCGCGTGGTTCCTCGGTGACCCCGCCCCCCCGGCCACGCCCCCGCGCTCCATTGGCCGCCGGGGCTGCCCGCGGGGCGTTGGGAGCGACCAAGTGCGGCGGGCGGAGGGGGGTCCGGGGGGCTGAGCGGGTGTCTGAGCGGGGCCAAGTGTCCCGGGGGGTGTCCGGTGCCCGGGGATGGCGACCTCGAGTGCCCCGGGGGCGTGACACCGAATCCGCACGGGCAGCGCACCCGGGGCACTGTCTCCCGGCAGTGTCCGCTGTTTCTGCTGCTCGCTCAGCTGTAGGGGTCAATTCCAACGGCGTCACTCACGTCCCAGCGCGGGGACACGTCCTGGACAGGTCACCTCCTGCCCGGCTCCTGGCGCCAGTGCTGCGCTGTCACCTCCATCCTGCGTGCGGCAGTGACAACCCGGGACTGTCCCCGGGAGGAGGCCACCCACCGCCGGGCAGCTCCTGCTTCTCCCGACCTGCCAGCCCCCGCCTCGGGATCTTCCTGCGCTGCCCCGTGGGCACAGAGGACACGAGCGGCCGTGGCTGGCAAGGAGGAGGCACGTCCTGGCTGCTGGAGCTGACTTATGATCACTACCGGCTCCTTCCAGCTCCAGCTGTGCCATGAGTGTACAGCCTAGGTGTGCCATGAGTGTACAACCTAGGTGTGCCATGAGTGTACACCCTAGGTGTGCCATGAATGTACAGCCCAGGTGTGCCATCAATGTATAGCCTAGGTGTGCCATGAATGTACAACCTAGGTGTGCCATGAATGTACAGCCCAGGTGTGCCATGAATGTACAGCCTAGGTGTGCCATGAGTGTACAGCCTAGGTGTGCCATGAGTGTACAACCTAGGTGTGCCATGAGTGTACACCCTAGGTGTGCCATGAATGTACAACCTAGGTGTGCCATGAATGTACAGCCCAGGTGTGCCATGAATGTACAGCCTAGGTGTGCCATGAGTGTACAACCCAGGTGTGCCATGAGTGTATAACATAGGTGTGCCATGAATGTACAACCCAGGTGTGCCATGAGTGTACAGCCCAGGTGTGCCATGAGTGTACAGCCCAGGTGTGCCATGAGTGTACACCCTAGGTGTGCCATCAATGTACAGCCTAGGTGTGCCATGAATGTACAGCCTAGGTGTGCCATGAGTGTATAACCTAGGTGTGCCATCAATGTACAGCCTAGGTGTGCCATGAATGTATAACCGAGGCGAAGTTCGGGTTTTGCTCAGGGCGAGAAACAGCCCTGAGAACCCGCGCGATGCACAGGATGGGGCGGGATGTCACTTCCAGGTCACAGTTCTCTGGGGTGCCCGATGCGGGTGCCCAACATTTGTGACGCTTCGTGTCAGCTTCGTTATCTCCCGCGGGGCTGTCCCCGGCAGGTCCCTGCGGGGTCCCCGCTCACCGACCTTGGCTGTCGCAGCGAGGGCGAGGGACAAGGCACAGCTGTGCCCATCGCCTCCGGCTGTTTCCAGCAGCCGAACAGGCGCATCCAGCCGCTAATTACTAACGGATCCAGCCGCTAATTAATGACAGGGAGAAAACGCGGTGCGCTGACCGAGGCCGCGTTGGTGGCCTCGTCACACGCCGTGTCCCTCGCTGGGGACCTGGCCGGTCGCAGGCGGAGCGGGGCGCTGGCCGGGATGTCCCGTCGGTGATGCCGGGACCCTCGAGAGGGAGCCCTGCGCCCGCGGGACGCGCCGGGATGCGCTCCCAGAGTTTGGGCGGAGTGGCAGCGGACAGCGGTGACAGCAGCGACCGCGCCACCACTGAGGGCCCGGCGGGGCTGTGACAGCTCCTGCTCGTGGGCACTTTGTTCCCCCGCTGCCATCAGCGTGGGGCCAGTCCTGTCCCTCGTGCTGTGGCCTGCAGCAAGGGCTCTCCCAGCCTCATCATGGTTCCCAGCACTAGCAGACCCTTCCTTCACCAGCCGGTGCCAGGATGCACTGCCAGCACCCTCTGTCCCTGCTCTGCTGGCCCCAGGGGCCACTGGGCTTTGCCTCCTGCAGCCTTGGACCCGCATGGATCCAGCCCTGAATTTGCAGGTGCTTTTTCAGCCACCCGCTCCCCGTGGCTGGCTGGCTCTGTCACAGCACAGCTGTGCAAACATCTGCACCCCGTGCCACCCCCATGGCTCTGGGCTGGCTGGGACCCAGCACGGCCCAGCTGGGGGTGCACAGGACCTGCTGCCAGCCTTGATGGCCTGGGCTGTCCTCGCTGAAGGCAGGGGACAGAGGTGGCAGCAGGTAGTGGCAGGTTGGAGGTGCCGGTGTGAGGCTGGACTTTGTCCTGACACGTGGCCCGGTGCTGGCCACTGGGTCACAGGATGTTCCTCTCCGATGGTGCAGTTCCTTGGGGCACTGTCCTTGTCCTTGGCTGTGCCCTGATGGGGTGTGGGACCCTGGAGCTCAGCTCAGTTGTCCCAATGGAGTGTCCCCACCACCCCTCAGAGGAACCTGGGGGGGACATGTGCCCCCAAGGAAGGGGCTGAGCCCCCTGAGCCTACAGATCTCTGCTGGGTCCTCACCTGCCCTCCCTCCCCAGGGAGCTGCTGCAGGGGTGGAAGGGTAGCTTAGGTGGGTCCCTTGCCTTTAAACCTGCCACTGAGCTGGGACAGGAGCTGGGAAAGCCCAGCTCTGTGCTGGGTTTGGGCCAGGCATCTCCAGGATGGGCAATGTCACCAAACCTGCCTGCAAGTCCCCCCTGTGAGCCTTCCTGGATCCCCAGATGAAGTGTGGTGGCATTGGTACCCAGGGCAGGTGGGCTTGCATGGCCCAGGGCCTGTGCAGGGCAGCCCTGGCACATGCTTGGCCCTTGGGGTGGGACTGATGCTGTCCCCTGGACATCCCAATGATGTTGGAATGTCCCTAAGCTGCTTCATCAGACTGGAGTGGTAGAATGCTCAGTCCCATGGCCTTGTGTGCCTCAAAGACTTCCTGGGTGGCCCACACAGCCCCTGGGTCCAGCTGCAGGGTGGATGTCCCTGGGGCAAGGAGACAGATGCTTGGAGGGGAACAACCGTGGACTTGGCACCTTCTGGCTCAGAGGACTTTGGGGACAGTCATGGTAACTGTCACTGGAGGCTGTCAGGTTCATGAACTGCGCCTCTGTGCATCTGTCCTGACTGCAGTTTCTTGGTGGTGTAGGAGCCTACCAGCACCAGGGAACGTCTTCAGGGCATCCCAAGACATTTCCAGCTCTGGGAAAGGGTCCTTCATGGTCCCCTGAGCTCTCTGCTGCGTTTCCTGAGCTGGGAAAGCATGGACAACCATCCCAGGGGGAACTTGAGCCACACAAGCTGGAGGTGGAAGGCTCTGCTGGGTGCAGAATTGGGCAGAACAGGGAAGGAAAACCCCATGGAGTGAGAGCCAGGTGGGATCTGGAGAGCCTCTGTGGGGAGACAGATGGAGGAGGGAGGTTCAGGCTGGATATTACAAAAGATTTCTTCACAGAAAGGGTGGTCAGGCCCTGGCAGAGGCTGCCCAGGGCAGTGGGGGAGTCCCCATCCCTGGAGGGGTTTAACAGCCCTGTGGATGTGGCACCTGGGGACATGGGGCAGTGGTGGCCTTGGCCACACTGGGGGAATGGTTGGACTCAATGACCTCAGAGGGCTTTTCCAGCCTTAATGATTATCTAATCTTTCCGTGGCCAAGGAGGGGACTGGAGGACTGTCCTGACAGCAGGACAGGCCTGGGGTGGCTGGTGGGGTTTCACAGCCTGGGTGAGATTGCTCTGCACTCACCTCCTTAGAGGACAGATCACTTTCCTTTCCCAGCATCCAGACATGGCTGGAATCTGTCCACTTTTCCCCTAGCCTCCATCCTCTGGTGTTCAAGGATTTTGCCCCTTGAGCCCCACTCATCGGGGCATGAGCTCGCCTGGCTCGCTGAGCTCCTGCTCTGCGAATCTCGGCCTTGTTGGGGCTGGTGCTGCCCGGGGCTGCTGTCACCATCCCTCCTGCCCTGGTGCCATGGCCAGGTGAGCTCCGGGCCAGGTGAGCTGGAAGTGAGCGCTGCCGGCACGGAGCCGGGCGGAGATCGGAGCTGGAGCAGCGGGAGCGGCTCACGGAACCCATTCCAGGCTGGGAAGGGCTTTGCTGCCTCCAGCGGGCCACACACACCACCAGCCCCGGGCCCTGGGGTGTTCCCTGGCTGTGGCTGTCACCCCGCAGGGCACTGGCCATGGCAGCAGCTGAGGGGTGTCCCTGCCATGCTGAGAACGTTCCCTGGCCGTGTGCTCCTGCATCGCTCCCATCCTCCTGCAGCCCCAGCGTGCGGTGCTCCCCTCCACCCGCGCCCCTGGTGCGCGGTCCTTGGGAAGATGAAACAAGAAAGCCTTATAAATATGATTGCCTGGCAAAAGATTTAGGAAATACAGAGATTGGGATGGTAACAAGTTGTGACACCAAACCGTAGTTACTGCACAAGTAGAACACAATAGCACAGCCAGGATGAAGACAATCCCCCCTTCTGGTTGAACAATGCCCTTACCTACAGGTAGGTCCAAGGGTCAAAGGACTGTTGGATCTCACCCCAATGTATGGTTCATCCTACACCTGTAACCCTCCCCTGAAGCACCAGGAGTCTGTGACCCCATTGGCCCAAGTCTTGTTCCAGCCCACCTTGAAGCCCCTGACAAGGAGTCCCTGAGGAGCCAGACGCTCTCTTGGAACTTCTGTTCTCTTGGAACTTCCACCCTCTCCTGGAGCATCCTCTTATCTCCCTCTACCCCTTGCCTCTCCCTTCCCCCACGCCCTCGGGCCTGCCACATGTCGAGTCTGGTGACTCCAAGCAGGGCCTTTCACCCTCTCTAATAAACCAGATATTCTAAGAGCAGCCTTCAGAGATCTCTCATCTCCATCCAAACCGTCCTGGAGTCCAGCATCCCTGCACGCTGTGCTTCCATCCCTCTTGCATCCCCAATCCTTGGTGCTCCTTTCCCCTGAACTCCCAGCGTACGGACTCCACCCTCCCTTTGTGCTCCTGGTGCACAGAGCTCCACCAGCTCTCTGCCCTCAGTTCCACAGGAGCATGGTGTTCCCACGCTGGTGACATTCCCATTTCTCTTTATCCCCATCCCAAATGGCGCCATTCACAGTGTGTGCTCTGGCTGCAGTTCTCATCTGAGCTCAGCCTCTTCCTCACCTCTGAGCAGCCCCACAAACAACATCCACACCCCCAGCTCACGGACCTCACTCCTTGTCCCCCTTCCCCCTTGTTCCCTCTTGTCTCCATTGTCACCTGCTCCTTTCCCCTGACTGGGGACTTCCCATCCCAGCCATATCCAACACACCCAGCGACCTCAGGTCCCACCCACCACACGTCCCCCGTTTCTCTGTCACACCCCATCACCTCCTGGACCCATCTCCTGTCCCTCACAGCCCTTCCCACAGCCTGGTGAGTTTGCCGGGTGCTGCCTCCCTATTGCCATTCCCACAGGCAGGGCCGTGACATCACTGACACCTTGACACACCTCGGGCCGGTGACTCAGTGTCCCTCCTGGGACAGCACCTCTGGAACTCATCCCCTTCGTGGGACAGCACCCTCGTGACTCCCCGTCCTTCGTGGAACATCACCCTGGTGACTCAGTGCCCTCAGGTCCTCCTCAGGAGCTCCCTGTTCCCACCCTGGGACACAACGTGACTCACTGGTCACATCCCCGCCACTCCTGGGTTCCAGGTGTGGCTGCAAGCCCACCCGACCGTGTCCCCAAATCCCCCTGACCGCCAGCCTGGCTACCCAGAGCACTCCTGCGAGACACAGCCCCGCTCCAGATCTGCTCCCCGGGACTCCCATTTGGTCCCCACATCTCGGGAAGTGACTGCCACCTCCTGGGAAGAGCAAGGGACACGCTGGGTGAGATCCAGGAGGTGGAAGTTGAAGTCAGTAAAGCCCAGCTCAGTAATAAGGAACAAACTTTCACTGGAGCAGGAATTAATGAGTTGATTAGTGGTTGTAAACAAACAAAAGATTTCTTGTGACTTGTAAAAGATGACTCAGTGTTTTTGGGAAAGCTGGCTGCTCTCCAAGTGATCTCGGTGATCTCAGGGCAGTCTGGACCTTACCCGTGGAGGTTCATCCTGATGATCCTAAAGCACTTCTGGACCTTTGGTGAGGTCAAGCCACCTCAACTCTGTCTGCACAAGGGCTGAGGTGGTGTTTGGGGATCTGAATCCTAAAAAGCAGTTTGTAACTTCCTCCACCAACTCCCAGCTCTATAGATATTCAGGAAGGAGGATGGGCTGCTGTGCCCAATTGTTATTTGTTTTATCCCCAGGCTCTTGCAGTAATTCTTGGAGCCCAGTCCTTCTTTTCCTGGGGACATCCCTGAAACCCAGCTCTGATCTGGGCCCAACAGATTGCCATTGGCAGGAGAGATGGGGAATCCCTATCTGCTTCATCCCCTGTCCTTCCTGCCCAAATGAGGTTTTGAGGGGGGTCCCTGTGGGAGTGAAGCCAACGAGGTCAAATCATTATCACTTTCTTGAGCTGAGCTGAACCTGAGCTGAGCTTTGCCAGTTTCAACTGGAACCAAATCCCCAGACTGGGACTGTGTCACACATGCAGGGAAAGCAAGCTGAGAAGTTCCACCAGTGATTTGGAGAGTGAGCAATGGCGTGGGAAGGTGTCAATGGGTGTCATGGTCAGTGATGACCACGGACTGAGAGTTCCTAGAGTTCTAGAAAGGTTTGGGTTGGAAGTGACCTTAAAGACCAACTCATTTCCTGCTCCCACGTTCATCCATCCTCGAGCCTGATGGCATCTGTGCTTGTTTTTGAAAGGATGTCAGTCAATCAATCAATCAATCAATCAATCACTGCTGGCTGTTGAGTCTTGCCCTCCCTGTGC
Organism: Taeniopygia guttata; assembly: GCF_048771995.1. Lineage (NCBI taxonomy): Eukaryota > Metazoa > Chordata > Aves > Passeriformes > Estrildidae > Taeniopygia > Taeniopygia guttata. The sequence goes on along the minus strand of NC_133044.1, from coordinate 10,517,896 downwards.
TGAGCATTTCAGCTCCAGAGGACTTTGCTGGAGGATTGCATCTTTGGGTTTCATGTCTGGAGCTGCTTCTCTGAATGCTCTCCAGCCTGTGTTGATCCACATGAATGACCTGGTTAGGCAGGCTGGTGGTGGGTGTCTGAGTGGACAGTTGCAGCTGGAGGAGGGTGGGCAGTGACTTTTGGAAAAGGAGGGAGGCAGAGCAGTGAAGTGAAGGCAGCAGGCTGGAGCTGCTGGTCACAGAAGGGAGCTCGGGTGAGGGAGGGTCCCGTGAGAGCTCCTGCCCCTGCAGAAACAGAGTTAAGGGAGTAAGTTCAGGGAGAGGCCAGGAATCTGGCAAAATAGAAATCTTGGGAATTATCTCAAGAACAAGGAGGAGGAGCCCAGACAGCGGAAACAACTTTAAATCATTCTAGACAGGGTAACAGGAGTATGTGAGCAGAGGCAGCATGGCCTGCTGGGGGTGGCTGGTGGATTTCCCAGGGTCCAAAGGGAAGGGAAGGTGATCTCTGGTGCTCCTGCTGAGCCATGGTGATCCCTGTGGTTCTGGGGAGGTGTGACCATGGCTGGGTCTGGGGTGGCTGCTTGGTCACCTTCCTTTTCTACACTGCGTGGGGAGTGCAGGTAAGTCCTCTCACAGGGCTGAGCTCAGCCTAGGCTGTGCTGGAGGCACCGGGAACCTGGATAAATCCCATATTTCCAAAAGCCTGATGATGGACTTTCGTCTTATGGCACTTTGAACACTGGCTGAAGAAATCTCATCTGTGGATTATCTCAAGTAACAATTAAACTGGGAGCTCACGTGTGTTCAGAGAGCGGGTTCAGCTCGAGTTCATAGAAGAAAAATACCCCGGGGATTATCACAGCCAAAGGCTCAGCTCTGGCTCAGGATGTCCATGAAAGCTGCTGTAAGCTGGGAAAGTATTTGAGGCTGTGTCAGCCTGTGTGGGTGCTGGGTTTCTGCTGTTGGGGGTGAAGTGCAGGGGAGCTTTGGGCACTGCACCCCCCCTGCCCTCCACCCCCTCAGAACTGGGCAAGGTGGGGAATCTCCTCCTCCAGCACTTGGAAAGGCAGCTGGGAAGGACACGTGCCCGAGCCTTGGCTGCAGGAAGGGGTTTGGTGCTGATTCACAGGACCATGACTTTCCTGGGAAAGGAAATCATGTGTTTGCAGGTGTGGTTCTCACAATCCTCAACACCCTGGCATCCACAGCCATGGGAGAAACCTTGAAGGACCAGCTCAAAGTGAGCCTGATTTGTTGAAGAAATGATATTTTTAAAAAAACACACCTCCAGAACCCACCTCATAAGAGGAAACTCTCAGGCTGGCCCTGGTGGAGAGCAGGGACTGGAGGAGCTCCACAGAGGCTGGAAGGCAGGGCCAGGACCAGGACCAGGACCAGGACCAGGACCAGGACCAGGACCAGGACCAGGACCAGGACCAGGACCAGGATCAGGACCAGGGCCAGGATCAGGGTCAGGACCAGGATCAGGATCAGGGCCAGGATCAGGACCAAGACCAGGATCAGGACCAGGATTAGGATCAGGATCAGGGCCAGGACCAGGACCAAGACCAGGACCAGGACCAGGATCAGGATCAGGATCAGGGCCAGGACCAGGACCAGGACCAGGACCAGGACCAGGACCAGGCCCAGAACCACGACCAGGACCAGGACCAGGGCCAGGATCAGGACCAGGACCAGGACCAGGACCAGGATCAGGGTCAGGACCAGGACCAGGATCAGGGTCAGGACCAGGATCAGGATCAGGATCAGGGCCAGGACCAGGACCAGGACCAGGACCAGGACCAGGACCAGGATCAGGACCAGGACCAGAACCAGGATCAGGACCAGGATCAGGACCAAGACCAGGACCAGGACCAGGACCAGGGCCAGGGCCAGGGCCAGGACCAGGACCAGGACCAGGATCAGGACCAGGATCAGAACCAGGCCCAGGACCAGGACCAGGACCAGGACCAGGACCAGGACCAGGATCAGGACCAAGACCAGGACCAGGATCAGGACCAGGACCAGGACCAGGACCAGAACCAGGACCAGGACCAGGACAAGGACCAGGGCCAGGATCAGGATCAGGGTCAGGGCCAGGACCACGACCAGAATCAGGGTCAGGGTCAGGGTCAGGGTCAGGGTCAGGACCAGAACCAGGATCAGGACCAGGACCAGGATCAGGACCAAGACCAGGACCAGGATCAGGGCCAGAATCAGGATCAGGACGAGGACCAGGTCCAGGTCCAGGTCCAGGACCAGGATCAGGATCAGGATCAGGATCAGGGCCAGGATCAGGGCCAGGGCCAGGGCCAGGGCCAGGACCAGGATCAGGACCGGGATCAGGATCAGGATCGGGATCAAGATCAGGGTCAGGAGGAAACTGGTCTGAGCGACCTCGGCAAGGGAAGGATGATTGTTCTGCTGGTAGGACAACGATTTGGGGATCAAGATGGCACAAAGTACCAGTGTCAGAGAAGATTTCTATGCCAGGACACGGGGAATGGCTCCCCACTGCCAGAGGGCAGGGATGGATGGGATATTGGGCAGGAATTGTTCCCTGTGAGGGTGGGCAGGCCCTGGCACAGGTGCCCAGAGCAGCTGTGGCTGCCCCTGGATCCCTGGCAGTGCCCAAGGCCAGGCTGGACAGGGCTTGGAGCAGCCTGGGACAGGGGAAGGTGTCCCTGGAGGGCTCTGAGGTCTCTTCCAACCCAAACCATTCCATGATTCTGTGCTACTAAGCCACCCAGGTCATGCTGGTCACTCTTCACAGTTCCTGAAACCTTGGCTGGTGTGGGGGTCCTTGCTGTGACCTCTCATTCTCTGGTCAGGTGTGCAGACGCCCCAGCCCCAGGTGTCTGCAGGCTCTGTGTGCAGCACAGATGCTCTGGGCCATGCCAGATCCTCTGTGTTTCTTGGCCCCTGGCTCCTCGGCCATCTTGCCAGGTATGTAACTATCCCAGCTATTTCCTGCTGTACTGCAAGGAAAAATGAAAAAATTAAATCATCCAACCTTTGGCCCTTTTTGATACAAGTCCAGGCTGCAGCATTGCAGACGGATTGCGTGTGGTGGCAGCGCTGCCAGCACCCCGTGCCCTGCCTGTTCCCTTTGGCAAGGGGAGCATGAGGGGCTGCCATGGCCGTGGCCTGCAGCCAGCTCCCATCACAGTCCCAGTGATTTATGGCCTGCATTCCTGCTCCTGACAGGCACATCCTGGGATGCTGTGCTCCTGCACTGCCTGGAGAGAGGGGCTGGGGCTGCCTGGGGCTGCCAGTGTCCCCTGGAGCTGCCCTGACCTTGGCAGAGAGGGGCAGATCCCACTGATGCTGCCAGCAGAGTCTGGGGTGAGGAGCGACCCCTCATTTCCCAGGGATTTTTTCTGTTTTCTGTCTCGTGATGAGAGTGCCAGGGGTCCCACATGCCAGGATTACACTCCGTAATCCCAACCTGGCAGCCCCTGCTGCCCCGTTCCTGCCCTGCGGAGGGGGTGCCAGGCTGTGCCAGGCTGTGCCAGGCTGTGCCAGGCTGGCCATTGCTCAGCACCTCTGCTGCCTGGGGCTGAGCTGGGGCCGCTATTGTAAATGCAGGTGAACCCAATGGGAAGAAATGCTGATGTCTGACTCAATTCAGAAGGCTGAATGATTTCTTTATTATAACTATGCTAAAATACATCAATATAAAAGGAGGATACTAAAACTACATACTACTTTCTCTAACTAACGCAACTTGTGACCCCCTCTGAGACCCCAGCCCCAGGTGGGTTGGATTGGCCACCGGCTCAAACAATCCTCACCAGAATCCAACCAAGCATCACTCCAGGTAAACAATTCTCCAAACACATTCCACATAGGAAAACAAGGAGCAGAAATAGAAATTGTTTTCTCTTTCATTTCTCTCTGTGCACCTTTATGAAAATTCTGAGAGGGAGAGAAATGTGCTTGCCACAGGCTGCTGCTTTGGCTGCAGGGCCCAGAGCAGGTCCTGAGAGCCTGAACCCCCCGGGATGTGCAGCTCAGGGCAGCCCAGCCCAGCAGCTGCTCTGCTCCTCCCTGGGTACCACTGTCCCTGAGGGGATTTGCCATCCCTGGGGCTGTCCCTCATTGCCTCCAGCGAGTGTGGCTGACACTGGTGGGGAATGGACAAGAGAGTGGGAGCAAGGCAAACACTGGAGACATGATGGCCGCTGGGTTTGCCGGTATTTTGAGCTGGTGGGAGCAGTGGTTTCCTCATGCCCAGCCATGCCATGGGAAGGCCAAGCCAGGCAGGAGGCAGGGCTGTGTCTTGGGGTACTTCCAGGCTGAGAGTGGGATGTGGGACAGGATGTTTCTCCACATGCCTCCAGATCCCATTGGTGTCCTGCTCCCTCCTGGCTGGGCCTTCAGCCTCCTGCTCATGCAGGGATCTCTGCACTTATGGGACGCAGCCCAAGAGAGGGAATTGCCTCAGGTCCCCTCCTGTGCCCAAAGCTGGGAAGCAGCAGGAATGCATCTTGCCAGGGCTCCATGGCTGCAATAACATCTCATCCTGTCCCAAGCTGTTCTGGGACATGCTAGGACGTGTGGGACCCAGGCCCTGTCTCCCCAGTCTGTGGGGCCCACCCCAGGCTGGCAGTTCTGCAGAGCTTGGGTGCCATAAGGACCCCACAAAAGCACCCTGAGTGCTGCCAGCCCCATCCCATTGGAGACACAACCCTGTGCCCTGGCTCCTGCCATGGCCCAGCTCTCCAGGGCTGTGTCCAGCCGGCAGGACCTGGTGCCTGTGGTAGGTACTTTGTTGTTTTTTCATCATTTTTTTTTCCCAGCAAGAGCAGGCAAGCCACGGTCTGGATTCCAGTTTGGCTGTAATCGTGCTGTTATCTCTCCCCCAGGGTCTGGTTTCACTCATGCTTGGGGTCTCTGTGTGTGAATGGATGTCTCCATTAGGCTATTCCAAAGCTTTCCCTGCCTCTGCCCTCTCCCACGTCCCATGCTGCCCTTGCTGACCTCTGCACTGGCCTTGGCCCTGAGCAGGGCAAAGGTTCCTGGGCAGCACCTGCAGGCCAGAACCTGAGTGCCCCAGCAGGGCATGGGGCATGGCCGGGATGATGAGCAGACCATGGGGTGAGGGGAGCTGGGGAAGAGCCCTGGAGGCTGCTCTGTTTCACGTGGGCTGGCAGCAGGACTGGAGGCAGCAGCTATGGCTGGCAACACAGGGAACACCTGAATTTGTCCTGATGGAATATTTCTCCCTATGACAGTCATAAAATGTGGGAATGGAGAAGTGGGTGGGGCTTTGCTCCCAGACATGTTCAGAACTTGGCTGGCCCCGGGGAACATCATCCATCACCTGGGACCTGCTGTACTGGGGGAGTAGGGCTGGGCCAGACACCTCCACGGGGCCTCGCCCACCTCAGGCGCTCCGGAATTTTCTGATTGTGCACAGGGATGCTTGTGACAGTCCCTGAGGGGCTGGAGGCTGTGAGAGATGGCACAAAGCAGGCCTGTAAAAGAAGGTCCAAATCCTGAAGGAGGTTTGCAGAAGAGGAAGGGACAAGATGAAGAATGGGTCAGCCCTGGGACCTTGACCTCCCTGCTGAGCTCTGAGCTGTGGAGCTGGGACATTCCCCTGCAATGTGACCCTGGTCTGGCTCTGGCACCAGGATGGTCCTGACTGATGGAGCTGATGGAGCTGCACATCCTCTCCCAGGGGCCAGGGCAGGTCATGACCACACACGGTGCCTGGTGTCCCTGGGATGGTCCCACTGCCCCACTGTGGTGCAGGCTCCTCCTCTTCCCTCACTGTCCTCTCCTGATCTCAGGGTCAATCCCTTCAGTCTGATTTCTCAGACCCTTCAGAGGATGCTCCCAGCATTGGGATCCCAGGATTCAAGGGCTTCACTTTGCTCTCTCATATCTCCCTCTTCAGCAGCAGCCCAGCCCCTCTGGTTGCAGTGTCCCTAGGGTTTGGGAATGGACCCTGACTCCCTCCTAGGATGGCTGGTGGTCGCACAAAGCAGGACACATCCCTGATCACTGTGTCCTTGGCAGTTCCCAGGCATTGCTGCACACTCTGGGCCAGAGCTGGTGTGACACTGCTCGGGACACTGAGATGCGTGTGGGTGCTAATCTTTGGGGCCATCGGGCCAGACACTGAACCAAAACCCAGCTCTAATTGGCCTCTTCCAGTAATTCTTCCTGACAAAACAATTAAGTTTCTCAGGCAAGAGATGTTCTGTGCAAATGGTCTGTGCCAGATGCTTTTGCTTTTTTTATCTGTGGTATTTAAGGATCTTTTCCTAATACTCATTATTTTATGAGGCACAGACTGGTTCTTCCTGCCCTTTTGAAGCTCAGTATCACACTCATGTTTGTTTGTTGTCTCAGGGCTTCCCTAACTGTATGTGAGGGGGTTTTTGTTTCATTAAAAAAAAAAAAATTGAATAAACATTCTTGATTTGCAAAGGGCTGGGCCCTGTGAGACAGGGCAGGGAACGGGATGGGCTCCAGCCTCCCAAGCCTGCAGAGGCTGTTGTGTTCTGCAGTGGGACTGAGGTCAAAGCTGGAAAAACTTGCAAGGCGGGATCAAAGAGCAGGAGCCCTGCCAGACATGTGGAAAACATGAGCTGGGGGTGGCTGCAGTGGGGGCATAGGCTGGCACTGCCTCATCCCTGCCCACCCCTGGGAATCCTAAGGCTGCTAGGGAGCTCACAGTCCTTTGTCCCCTCACCTGGGAGCTTTGGGACTCCACCTTCCTGCCATCCACTTTCAGTGGCTCCAGCTCCTCCTTCGGGGGAGCCCACCCCTGGTTTTCCCAGCCTGGCTCTGCTGAGGCTGAGTGGGATGTGCTGCGATTCTGAGGAGCTGCTCCTCTGCCTGCTGCCCCTGGGTGTTTGCCCCATCCCACACCCCACCCACCTGCACCAGTCCCAGGGTTGGTGTTCCTGCTCCCAGCAAAGGGGGCAGCCCGGGGGAATGGTTCAGCGCTGGTTCTGTTGGGAGCAGCACCCCAGAGGGGCTGGCAGCTGCTGGAAGTGGGGTGTTGGAGGACCAAGAGAGCGTCTGGATGGGGTACGGTGTCTGGTTTTAGGGTGCCTGTGGGGTCTGTGGGGTGAGTGGTGTCGGAATCTGAGGTATTGGTGATTCCCAGATTGTAGAAAGTCTCTGTCTTTCTGCCCCTTGCCAAAGAAGAAGCCATAATTTGTCTGTGCTGGTTTCAAGGTTGTTTATTCTGTTTATCTCTAACATGTTCTGCTGCCCTGCCGCAGCTCTGTCCTGCAGGGCAGCATGTGGGGCTCTGCCCTCAGTGGGATGTTACAAACATTAAACACCACAAACTACCTGTGCTGGATTTACAATAACGTGCCAATATCTGTCACCTACGTTGGACAGTGTGTCCCCAGCCTGAACCAACAGAAAAATGCCAACACCACAGTGAAACATGGAGGGCATGAAGAAGGAGAAAAAGGACAAGACACACCCAATTTCCTCCATCTTGTCCCCTCTGAACCCCTAATCTAGAATCCTAAAATTCTACTTTTGCACCTGTGCCACACTTAATTATTACTGATATCAAACACTCAGAGCTTGTAATTCATCCTGTAAGATTGAAAACTCTTTTCCATGGACAGAGATCACCGACAGTGTCTCTGGGGGCTCTGTCCAGGGGGGTTCCTGACCCCTGCCAGGGTCCCAGACCTGCCAGGGCAGCCAGAGGGAAGCCCTGGATTCTCACAAGTGGCACAGTGCTGGCTCTGTCCTAGTGCCGGCTGCAGAAGATCTGGGCTGTTCTGGGTGTTGTTTGATCAATGAGACCCCAAGTGTTCCTTGGCCTGCCCCCGCTGGGGCTGGGAGGGTGTGTGGGGATGCTGGGGGGGGCAGGGTGGGGTTCTGGGGGAGAACGTCAAGGGAGAGCACAGCCGCTGTGCAAGGTGCGCACCCAACACCAGCGGCCTCGCAGCAGGTCCCAGCCCTCCTCTGCCACCTCTGCATCCCCACGGGATGGGGACAAACAGCTCTAGGGAGGGGGTGGCGGCTCCCTCCTGGTGTGTGTCCCTCCATCACTCGTAGCCGGGGCTGTGCTGGATGGAAGGGAAGCCCAGGTCTCCGCGGCTGTGGCGGGTGCTGCTGCGGCTCGGCCTGACCTCTCCCGGTGGGCTCCGGGCCAGGATTCGGTCACTGCATCACTGCATCACTGCATCACTGCATCACTGCATCACTGCATCATTGCATCACTGCATCACTCCGTCACTCCGTCACTCCGTCACTCCGTCACTCCGTCACTCCATCCCTCCATCCCTCCATCCCTCCATCCCTCCATCACTCCATCCCTCCATCCCTCCATCCCTCCATCACTCCATCCCTCCATCCCTCCATCACTCCATCACTCCATCCCTCCATCCCTCCATCCCTCCATCACTCCATCTCTCCATCACTCCATCACTCCATCCCTCCATCCCTCCATCCCTCCATCACTCTATCATTCCATCCCTCCATCCCTCCATCCCTCCATCCCTCCATCCCTCCATCCCTCCATCCCTCCATCCCTCTCCTCCCGTGCCGGGGCAGCCCCGGCCCAGCTCCAGGTCCAGCTGCTGTCTCCGCGGAGGAGCCGTGCGCGGGGTTCCGGCGTTTCCAGGCGAGAGACAATCGGCCTTTATTTCCCCGCCACATAGGAAACAGAATAAACATTGCTCGGGTTTGTTTGCAGGCTGCTTTGCGGAATAGATCGCAGACTGTTGCTGTCTCCCCGGGCTCCCCGGTCCCGCGGAACTGCCTGTTCTCATTCCATGAGTCACCGGCGCCTGGCGGCACCTCCGGAATCCCGCGGTGCCCGGGGGATGCTCCGCGCTGCTCCAAATCCATGGGGAGCTCAGCCTGGCACCGCTGCCCCTCAGGATCCGTGAGCCCCCGCTCACCTCTGCAGCCTGCTCAGCCCTGCTCACCTTGTCCTCGCTCTTCCTCCGAGGGCCTGAGGCTGACAGCATCTTCAAGGGGCAGGGGCTGTCCCATGGGACAGGAGCTCTCTGGGATGTGACCAGCTGGAGCCAGCGGCCATTCCCACTCCCTCCGCCTCGGGAGGAGGGAGATCCAAGGGATGCTACGGCCTCTGTCCTTCCACCTGTGGGAACATCAGTCAGCAGCACCCATTAGCAGTGATGGGATCTGTTCCCCTTCCACACGGTGCAGGAAGCTTGGCCTGATGTTGACTCTCATTCTGGAGATGTGGCTCCACGGGAAGGAGGTGCCCACAGCCCTTCCCTGGCTGATCCCCGTGGAAGCATCCCATGTGCTGAGAGGGAAAGGTCTGTGGAATGTGCTTGGAGCCAGGCTCACACCACTGCTGATTCACTGCTGGGTCACCTGGGGGTGGGACACGGCCAGTGCTGGGCTGGCACCTCCTGGAGCAGCGGATCTGGGTGTGACCAACGAGCAGGGATGACCCACATGACTTCCAAAGTGTGCCCAGTGCCATTGGGCACCCAGACCTTGTCAATGGTCCTCCCACAAGGGATCCCACAGTGGAAGACCACGGAGGCCCTGGAGCGCGGTGTGGGCAGAGGCTGACCCCAGGCTGGGTGGTGCCTGCTGTGAGTGACCTGTGCTGATGAGCTGAGCCCCTTGGCACAGGTTGGGGGCACCTGATGGCAAGGAGCAGAGGTGTGTCCAGTGTGTGCAGGAGGTGGGATGGTGACCTCAGCCACAGCAGCGCCGTGCACGAGTCCCAAAAATAGCTGGGTCTGGAAACAAACAAATGAAGTCTGCTTGTGCTGTGGCCCAACAAGTGTTGCAAATGTGGTGGTAAGCTGAGTCCAGTGAAACCATGGCCAGAAACAGCATGAGTTTCGGCAAACAAATCAGCTCCAGGAATGAAGGTGGCTGGGAGGGACTGGGGGCCCAAGGCTGCCAAAAATGTGGTGAAGGATTCTGAGGTGAATAATGAATAAAAAAGCCCAGCCTCAAAGGTAACATTTTTAAGTGCCTCACAAGGAGGGAAAATGGGACGAAGAATGAATGAAATGCTGTTACCAGGAGGGGCTGTTCAAGGCCTGGAACAGCTGCAAGAGAGGCTGGGTGAGCACTGTGACACCGGGCAGCAGTGGCTCAGGGAGATGCACTGCTCAGCCCAGGAGCTGACACATCACTGGTGGTCCTGGATTCCAAAGACAGCCCTGCAGGCAGCCCTTCTCTCATTAGGGTCGTTTAGGTGAAACATGATTGCAGCTTGCAGGAAAGGCTCTGGGAGGGAAAGTCATTCCCTGAAGCTGCTGGGTAGAGGCTTTAGGGCTGTGTTGTGCAGTCAGCAGCACAACTTCTTCAGAATTTCTATGAATCAGACCAGAACTGGTCTGTGTGCAGAGCTCTGGGCACATCAGGGTAAGGAGTGAGGGGGCTCTGCTGGTGACAAGTGAATTCCTGGGCTCAGGACGGGGGATCTGTAGGCAACAGAGAGCACCACCAAAGCTGTGCCTGCCTTGGCTATCAATGAACAGAGTGTTTATTTTGACATCTGAAAGGTCAACTTGCTAAAATTCGAAACAATTGCTGGCGTGACTGGCTGGGACTGTAAATTTAGAGTGGGAGGTGTTAGCAAAAACTGGGACTCGTTCAAGGACATCTCAACAGTGCCCCAAAAGCCATGATTTCATAGCCCAAAATAATTCTCCCAGGGAAGAAGCTGTCAGAGGCGGTTTGGATGTGTAAGTGTGGTGGCCTGCAGCTGCAGGGGGAGGACCACGCTGCCCGAGTGCTGCAGCAGGTGGGAACCAGGCGGGGGCCTGGCCAGCATCTGGGGAAGAGGCAAGGAACTGAATGAAGGCCAAAGTGTTGACTTTGTTTTGCTGCCTTGGAGAGGGCAGCGTGCCTTCCCCTCTTCCTCATCCTTCTGCCTCTGCCATGGTTTCTGGAGGGGTGACTCACGCTGACAGGCAGTGGCACATGGTGGGGAGGATGGTGGTGTGGAGCTGAGTGGCCATCGGATGGGAAAAGAGACGTTGGTGGCATATCCTGGGACAGCAGGATGATGGCAGCTGGTGAAGCCTCAGGAGGGATCTGCCTTAGACCCAGCAGAGCACCAGGGTCCTGGCTGGGCTGCTCCAGCCAGCTGGGCTGCAGCAGAGTGACTGGACAGAGGCAGCAAAAGGCTGCAGGAGCGGCGATGGAAAACCCAGGGCTGGCAATTCAATCAGAGTCCATCTGGCCCATGGGACACTCCCACCTCTCCTGGAGGAGACAACTCCAACAGAGAGAAGTTTTCTGCTAAGAGCCTGGTATGTGCCAAAACCCAAGGGTCCAATGCATGGACTGGAAAAGGAGGAGCACCCCACGGAGATGAGGAACAGGGAGGCCAGCAATGTACAGAACTGCTGGTGGTAGGAAGGGAAGACAAAGAAATCAGTGAGCTGTCACTGGCTGATGGCAGTGAGAAGCCTTTGAGCACAGACATTTAGGACACCCAAGTGAAGCCAACCCCAAATCCCAGCCCTACGTAAAACAAATGGGGCCTAATCCTAACAAGCAAAGCCATCAGTGTTCAACAAACTACTCCACCCTGTGCTGGGTCAAAGCAGACACGTTCGATCCTGGCAGGGTGAAGTAATTAAATCTGTAATGAGGGAGACCGGGGTAAAGCAATTACATCTGTAACAAGGGAGGCTGTGCAACCACAGACCCGGTTCACTGATAGCCTGGAGCTGGGAATGAGCTGCTGGAAGAGTCCCTGAACTGCTGACACTGACATTGAACGAGTCCTGGAACGATGGGACAATGCCGAGGGCTCGGATACCTGCCATGATCCAGGAGCAATGAACTGTCACGGGCTGTCCACTCCTCACGGACCTGGTCCCAGGGGCTGGGAATGAGCTGCAGGACGCAGGGTGTGGTTTGTCCCACTTGCTCGGAGGAGCCTGGTTGGTGATGTCACTATTTTTATAGGTACTTGCACGTAAAGATATTTCTTGGTGGGGGATGCTTTGGGGAGTGTTGACACATGCACACCACAGCCCACTGGCTGCACATCTAATTGACACAAATTCAGCCTTGAAACAAGCTGCAGTTTCCCACTCTTTGAGGGTCACCGGGCACTGGAGGAGATTCTGGATCCTTGGAGGATTCACCACTGCCTGGAGCTCTGCTGCACAAGGTTTTTCTGTGAGTCAGGCTCTGGGCCAGGTTGTAGGAGAAATTCTCCAGGTAAGCTTTGCTGGCAAGGACGAAATCAAAGTGTTCATCTCATTCCTTTGTGGCTCTTGTGGAGAACCCTCAGGAACGTGTATGGCTGCTTAAAATCTCAATCACTGAGGTTGGAAAACCCTCTGAAATCATCGAGTCCAGCCATTCCCCAAGCACTGCCAAGGCCACCATAACCCATGTCCCCAAGTGTCACATCGACACATCTGTTAAACCCCTTCAGGGGTGGTGACTCCCCTGCTGCCTTGGGCAGTTCCAATGCCCGATCACCGTTTCTGTGGTGAAGTTTTCCCCAGTATCCAGCCTCACCCTCCCCTGGCACAGCCTGAGGCCGTTTCCTCTTTCCCTGTCCCTGTTTCCTGGGCGCAGAACCCGACCCTCATCCCTGACTGCGCCCTTCTGTCAGGGCTTTACCCTTTGGTAGGGGCACCAAGCTAAGAAAGGAGCAGAGTGCTCACAGGAAAGTGGGTCCAGTTCCATGCCCAGCAGCAAAGAGCTGCTCAGACCACAGAGGACCATGAAACCAGCATGGGGGTGGACGCTGGATATGGTACAGGAGATGGGCGAGGCAGTGCAGAGGAATGGAGGTTGGGACAGAGATCTCAGCCACAAAGGGTGACCACACAGACAAGGGTACAGCTGGTGGCACTGGCACCACCTGTGTGTCTGCAGAAGGAGCTCACTTTGTGTGTGAGAAACGTTCTCCCACCTGCCTGGAATCTGCCCGAGCCTCAGCTGCCAGGACATGGCACCAGCTGCTCTGAAGCTCTGCCCAGCTCATGGGAAGATGTCCTGGCAGCGTGGGAAGGGACTGTGTCTCTGAGGAGTTCCAAACTAGGGGCACCCAAAGGGACAAGTGCTGGGCATGGTTCCTTTCCTCCCAGCACTTCCCAGGTTTGTGAAGGGTTCCTGGGGTGCTGGGCTGGTGGTGGCACCCGAGCTGGCTCACCCATGTGGAGGCAGCTTCCTACCTGCCCTTGTCCCTGGGTGAGGGAGCTGTGCTTGGGATGGGCCCCCCGGTAGTCTCAGTGGCACCCACTGAGGCCGAGCTCCCCAGGGCTCAGGCTGCAGCACGGGGGCCCTGCCCAGCTGGGGCTCTCAGCTCCATCCCCTGCACCTCCCCAGGGAGCTGCTCCACAGCTCCCATGCATCCCCTTCCAGCCTCGGGAGAGGTGTCCACTACCGGCTCTGTCTCACTGTCTGGGAATTTCTCCTGAGACTTTGTTTGCATTTTGCTGTCCTTATTTGCACCTCTTTGGGCTCATTTATACCCTTACATCTTCTCCTCTTTCCCTTGGTGCATCCCCTTCCCTCTTCCAGCTGTGCTCAAGGCGCCTCCTGGACCTCTCTTGGTGGCCCTGGGGCCATTGTCCAGCCCGGGTGAGAAGGGCCACCCACCAGGTGACCCCATCCCTGCTGACCCCCAGCCCCACAGCTGATCTCTGGCCCACCTCCACCTCTGGCCAGTTCCCACCTGCCCTGCTCCATGCTGGTCACCAGGTCCTCCATCCTCTGGGCTTGTCCCTGACCTGTCCCCAGCTGCAGCCCTTGGTTTTGAGCCTGTTTTTGGCTTGTCATCTGTTCCTGAGCTAAGGCCAGGGCCCGCTGGGTACCTGCACTCCCAAAGGAGGTGCAGCCTCTGTGTGTTTGCCTCTTCCTGCTGCTCTGGGATAACGCAGCGCATCTGGATTCCTTGCATCCAGCCCCCATCTGATGTGCCACATCTGGATTCCTTGCATACAATCACTGTCTAACAGGCTGTGTCTGGCTTCTCAGCATGTGATTCCTAGATAACAAGTCACTCCTGGATTTCCTACATGTGATTCTTGGATAACATGGCATATCTGGATTCCTTACATTCAATTCCTGGACAATATGGCGCATACACTCTCTGGCCAAGGCTGGGGCCGGAACAAGACTTTCTCCTTACAGTTTAAAGGACTTTTTTTTTTTTTTTTTTTTTTTTTTTCTGGAGAAAATGAAGCTTTGACCTGAATTCCTGGCTGCCTCACAACATCTCTCTTCTACCTCGGCTTTGGCTGCTCTTGGCTGGGAGCCTGGCTGGAAAACAAAGATCCTATCTCCCCCCACCCCCTGGGCTTTGGGACTGCTGGCGGTGGACATGCCGCCCCTCGCCAATCAGTGCTTACAATAATATTTTTCTCTAGGATTGAGCTTGGAATAACTTTGTTTTGACATAATCTGAACTAATGTCTCCCCGGCAATGACAGTAAACACTCGACAATAAGTGTCAGTGCAGCCCTGGAGCTCTGCACAAGGGGCTCTAGCAGCTGGATATGTGGCAGATGGGACAGGGCACAGCCTCAGGGAAGGGCCTGGTGATGGCAGGGTGGACCAAAGTCCCAGAGGTCCTCTTCTCAGCCTTCTGCCCCCCAGCTCTGCAGAGGGTGATGGAAAATGCAGCCCAGGGCCGTTGCTAATCAGTTCCTCGGGCACCAGGAGTTATTGTGTCTGCACTGGTGGCAGCTCCAATTTAAACACTGTCACTGCACTATTAATGGTCCTGACACTTTCTGACCCTAGAGCTCAGCTTGGCACTCAGCAGGAAGAATGTTTGTGGAGCCCAGCAATAGCCCCTGAGCTTCAGTCTCTGTCCTGTGCCAGTCCTGTGCTGACTCCAGGCAGGGCCGGTGTGCTCAGAGTGCCCTATGCTGGCACAGCAAGGCAGGATTCCTCCCCGTGCCCTCCCTCCCAGGAGAGGGCCCTGGGTGGTCTCACCTTCATGAAGTGGAAGTAGCTGGACATGGGCATGGACCTGGGCATGGAGACTTTGGCATGGACCTGGGCATAGATCTGGACCTGGGCAGAGACATGGACATAGGAACTGGGTGTGGGGAACTTGGTATGGACATGAGTCTGGATCAGCACATTAGCCTGGGGTAGTACATGGGCATCTGACCTCCCCACGTGTCCCAGGGCCTCTGGTGCTACTCCCTTCCTGTTTTAATTCCTGAACTGTGCTGGTCCTGTAATCCCATCTGCCGTGGGATCCCAAACAGGCACTTCTCAGGCCCGTTGTGGTTTGTCCAAAGGCTGAAGCCATGGAAAGGTTGTCTCCCTCCCTTCCCTAGGGAGCTACATTTCTCTGCTGGCTCTCATCCATCCCAATTGCACGTCCTTGTCTCGTCACATCCAGAGTGAAAACCAGTCCTGACAGCTTCCTGCTGGTTCAGTCTTGGGGACCAAGGAGATCATCCTCCCTCATCCCTCTCTCCTGTGAGCCAGACATCCCTCTCTGCTGGCCTGATCCTCACAGCAGCAAACAGCAGTGCCTTCACACCCCAGGGATAAGGACACCCGAGGGCAGGTGGCACCACTGACCCCATTGCTGGGTTTGTGCCCCTTGGAAAGACAGAGCTGCAGTGGGAGATCCACCAGGGCAAGCAGGACTTGGGGCTGCCAAACACAGCTTTTCTGGACACCAGCAGGCCCATCCCTGCCTCTTCCTGGGGACTGCAGCTCGGGGACTGAGTTTCATCCCTGCCTGGCCACTCAGCATTACAGCATGGAGTGTGTTACACCAGTTCTGAACATCTCCCGAGGGGTCTGAGCTGGTCTCAGCATCCTCTCCTTGGGCAGAGTGAAATCTGCAACTCCTCTGGTTATTCTGGAAGAACACAGGTTGCCCACATTAGTTTTATGATAGATGAAACCACGTGCTTGGTATTGGGGCAGGGAAAAGGAGCTGATGAACAATATGTAGAAGACTTCTGAATGTCTGAATTCTGGAGTGAGCCATGGAAGACTGATGTGATTGGTGACAAGGACAGCAGGAAAAGCCTGCTCTGGGCTGTGTTTTATGCAAAGAAAAGGGGAATTTCTCAGGGTGGATGCAAAAAGGGCATATTTTAGAACTGCAGATCCACGAGCAGCTCCAAGTGGTCAGGGCAGAGGTTGGGAGTTGAGGAGCCACGTCCATGCTTTGCAGAAAGGAGCTCTTCATCCCTGGAAGTATCTAAGGCCAGGTTGAACGAGGCTTGGAGCAACCTGAGACAGTGGAAGGTGTCCCTGTCCGTGGCAGGGGGTAAAATGGGTTGACCTTTGTGATTCTTCCAATCAAAACCATTCCATGCCTCTGTGAAGTTACACCATGTGTCCCATCAGACTGCACGTTCCCAGCAGGAGGAACAAGGGGGACAGGCAGGCAGGGACAGTTTGAGCTGAGGTCCCTCTCATCAAGGGAATGGTGGGCTCCCAGAAAAGTCTGGGACCTGTCTGGGTGGCCTTATTCATCCCTGTCTCCTTTTCTTTCCTCTTTGTCATGTGCTAGGAATCCTTTTATCCATGTGTTTGTTTTTCTTTCCCTCTCCTTGCAGATGCTCAGTAATTCTTTGAACCTATCAGATGGGTTTGTGTATCCCTGGTCTGTGGATTCCCCACAGAAGAAAACAGGCACCTCTGGAGCAAGTTGCACATTGGCCTGAGGTCATGTCTGTGGCAGCCTGGCAAAATCCCTCTGGAATTCTTGCTCTGAGCGTGGGGCAGGCGAGGGAGGGTGATGCTGCACTTGGGAGCAGTTTCCAGAGCCAGGAGGGATGGTGGGTGCTGACAGGAATAAACACTGCGGCACAGAAAGGATAAGGCAGCGGTGGCTTGGGAGTGCAACAGCCTGGGGCCATGGTGGAGCCGTGGACAAGTCTGGCAGCTCCTGTGGAAAAGTTTATTTGGCAACCTTCCTCCCCTGGATGCCTCGTGGAGCATCAGATGGTGGCTGTGGGGTGTGGGTTTTCCTGCAGGCCCATCTCCCCTCGGAGGCCAGCCTGGCCCAGGGGTGTCCAAGCATTCTCTGCTCAGGGTGAGCGTCAGACACCAAGTCCTGAGGGTGTCTCTCATTTGCTCTCTTGTTCAACCAGTGTTCCCCTTAAATGTCTGAATGAGGATATTCTCCGAAGGCAGACCGGTCCCTCAGAAAGCCACAGGCACACAGCCTCTCCAACATTGTCCTTCCCATGCCCAAAAACAGCCAGTCCACACTTTGTGGGTGCTGTGTCATGTCCCAAACCTGAGGGACAAGTTTGTGGTGGATCAGGCAAGGATCCTTTCCAAGTGGCCAATCCTGGCCTGCTGGGGCAAAGGGAACGTTATTTGGGATGTGGGCAGCCTTGTTGTACTGCTTTGCAACCCAGTCCATCTCTCACACCCTGACCCTTCCTCCCTCCTTCCCAACACCCCACTTATCTCCTGGCAGGCAGATAAATTGATCTCCTTCCAGGGACTTCCCTTCCAGGCTGCTCCTGCATTGCCCGTCACTTGCTGAGGGCAGGGACCCCCTGCCCTGTGTGGCTGGGGGACATGGTGGTCACTGTCACACAGGACAGGAACTCTGAGGTCCCTCCCAGGAGCTTTTGGTGAGGCTGGGAGGACTCGGGGCTGTGCTGGGGCTGGGGAGGATGTCAGAGGAGTGGGAGAACCACCGTGTGTGGAGAGCCAGGAAGATGAGTGTGGTCCTGGGGACAACAGCAGCTGTGGTCACAGGATTCCTGAGGTGACTTCAGGAGGGACCCACGGATGGATCTGGAGGGACAAGTCTAGAGCTACAGTGGGGAAGCAAAGGCAGCCTCATTGCAGTGCTGGCAAAAACTGGTGCAAGAGATGTTTTTGGATAAATACTTACTCTGAAGACTTCCATCTTCAAGGGCTTTCACATTTTTCGTGGTAAAATACAGAGATTCTCCTGCCTGCCATGCTGAGCAGACTTCACTGTCCCAAACAGGCGACCAACAGGAGGAACAGGACAGAGCTGCCATCCCTGCCACCCCACCATCAGTCCCAGGGGTGGGACAGGCTTGGGGCTGGCCAGAGGTTTCCAGGAGCAGCTCTGTGGCCCCTCTTTCCCACGTGCCAGCAAAGACAGAGCAGAACCCCCTGCAGCAGCCCTTCTGAGACTCACCTGTTTGTTCATGCATTATAACATTGATTTCCTCCAGACAGTTGTTCTGATCATTGTTCTAACTCGCAGAGAGCTCCTATCATTAGCCTTGCTTAAGGGGAAATATTTTGCCACTGACTGAGCAGCTCTGCAGTCATCAGACCGCACAAAAAATCATCCTGGTTGGGGGGCTGCATCTCCCTGCTGAGCTGGTAACCCCAGACGTCGCAGTAGGGAACCAGCTCGGTGCTTTTGATTTTGGACATGTGCTAGGAAAGAGCAGGGCCAGGAGGAGCAAACACGGCTCTGCAAAGGGCTGCTGCTGAAAGGATGACTGATAATTAATGCAGAGTTAATTAATGCAGAAGGGCACCCTGGTGGCCCTTCCGCAGGCCCTTCCTCTCCTGTCTCCCCAGGGAACAGCGTGAGCAGCGGCCAGCAGCTGCCTCTGCCCGAGTGCAAAGGAGGACATGGATGGAGAGGGGGGAGCAGAGGGAGGCAGCACAGAGGAACAATTGAAAAGAGGAAAAAGGAAATCCTCCTGGAGCTGTGAAAGTGTTTTCCCAGACTGTCTGGCCGCTCCAATGACCTCATTCTCCGAGGTGCTGTTACAGGACGTGCCAGCTCCTCTGCGCCGTCACCCCGCAGCCCCTGTGCCCAGCAGCCCTCCCCAGCCCCATCCTGCCCTGAGGGGGTTCCCAGAGCCCGGGCTCGTGCCAGGGGTCCTTAACCAGCCCCAGATTTCCATGAGTTCATCTCAGCTGTTTATCCTGGAAACCCCCTGTGCCAAAGCAGCGATGCATGCATGGATCTGAAGGGGAGACTGGCACCAGAGTCCTGGGAAGAGAGACAGCCTGGCCTTGAGTTCTGTGGCCATGCCGGGGGTACGAGTGGCTCCTGGGATGGAAAAGGCACGAGGGACCAGGCACAGAGGAGCAGGAGGCAGCAGCTGGATCTCAGGTGGCTGTGCTGGGTGGGAGAAGCAGGATGGAGGTGACAGGGAACTTACAGGGCTGTCCTGTTCCATGCACAAAGTTCCAAGGAGATGTCTCCTGCTGGGTCAATATTTTAACTGAGATAATGGTGGTCTGAGTAATGGACCCCCTCCAGGATCATCTCTTCTGTAAAGCCGTGCTCACGAATTAAAGCTTTTTTCACATCCTTCCCTGGAGAAATTTTATGGGTAGGAAGAGAAAACAGTAGAGGTTATTTCCTGACACATATTTGCCCAATTAAAACAAAAAAAATTTAAAAATTACAGAATCACAGAGTAGTTTGGGATGGAAGGAATATAGGTAAAATCTTACAAAGGGAAGGCCTTGTAAAACCACGACTCAAGCTTATTACTTTGGCTAAGTAGAAAAGGACTATGGGAAAGAGAAAGAATTAGGGGTAGAAAAACAAGTTATATAACCATTACATGTTCCCATTGGGGTGTATGGTGGTTGGTTGAATTCTGTTTGTTTTGATTTAAAGCTGTGTAACTGATAACCAGCTAAATGCTTAAAAGGGCCTGGTTTTTGCAATGGAGCCACTCTCCTTTGAACTTGCCTAGGGACCCTGCATCACTACAGACCCTCACCCACAGCTGGTGCCCAAACAAAGATCAACTTGTTACAACCCCCTGCCATGGCCAGGGACACCTTCCTCTAGCCCAGCTTGCTCCAAGCCCTTCCTGACCTGGCCCAAAATCCTTAAAAGATCCCTCATAAAGCCACTCGCTATCATTCAAATTTCCCTGCTTCACACATCAGGAAGGGACGAGGGACAGACACCAGATTGCATCAGCCTCACAAAATCCCAACGCCAAGTGCTTGGGAGCTCTTTTATTTAGCAGAGGAACTAAACAACGAGACCCAAGGCTGGGAGCTAAAGCAAGGCCTGCTCTAGTGTGGATTAGCATGTATTTCAACACTGACCATGACTGGAACTAATTGCAGAGAGCAGGGGCTGGATTCTGCTCCGTAGGAAGCCTGGCTGCCTTTCCAGCAGAGGGGCTTATGCCAAGAGATCATTCCTGGCTTGATGGTCACAGGACAACACTCTCAGGCCCCTGATGTCCAAGTCATGTTCAGGTCTTATGGCCCTGAATTTGGTGCCTCTGAAAGATGCCAAGCACAGATCAGTGTCCTGCAGCTGCCTGATGCCCCAGAACAGTGCCCACCTCCCATCTTCTGGGTTCTCCTTCCCTCCCCAGGCAAATTAAGGGTATTTTTAAGGTGGGAAAATGTTTCTGTGGGTTTTTGGGCATTGTCAGAGCCAGGCCCCTGGGACAGGGGTTGGAGTAGGAGAGCTGAACATGTAAAACATGACTGGAAGTACAAAGTGTCCAAATCAGGCTGTTTTTTTTTTTTTTTTTAATTTTTGTCTTTCAGTAGTTAAAAGAGCTTCTATCTGCCATCAGCATTGCTGATAAACACTCTCCAAAATGCCAAATGCCATAGAGTTGTAGCTCTCTTTAAAAATAAAGAGAGGCTTTCCCATGGCATTGGATACTCTGTTCCCACTCCCTCTGGGAGCCTTTATGATGGTTTTAGTGCCATATTTGTCAGTTCCAAACTCCAAAAGATCTTGGTATCTTGTTATGTGGCATGTTGCTCTGGGATCTCAAATGCCAGGAACTGATAATGGCATTTTTTTTTTGTGGTGGAATCTCATCAGCTTTTCCTCCAGGACAGACAACAGCACTCAAAGCCAAGGAGTCCTCCTGGGAGATGTTCTTTCAGCCATGAGCTGTGTCCTGACTACAGTTTTGGGTTGGAATTGCTGTTTGGGGTTAAAGCAAGCTGCAGCACCGCTGACAGCGCTTGCAGGGCGCTCGCACTTGTCAGGAGAACCACGGGGTTGTCCACAGCACATCTGTGCAGAACCACTGCTCTCCATGGGCAGAATCTCATTTCCCTGTCCCCGTTTTTATTAATTTTTATTCCTGGGTGTCTCTTTGCAACCCCCTTGTATGACTTCCCGGAATGTTTTGCAATTAAATGCAAAACACTTGGGGTTTGCACAAAAACGAGGGCAATAAAGACAAGATTTTCAGACAAATAACAGGTGCCAACTAGTCCCAGTGCCCCCACACTTGGGGTTTTTTTGCAGGGTTTCTTAACCTTTTCTGTGACAGTCTTTGTGCTTTATTTTTTGAGTATCTTCTTTTAATCATAAAATCATTGAGTTGCTAAGGTTGGAAAAGCCCTCTGAGATCACTGAGTCCAACCTTTCCCCAAGCACTGCCAAGGCCACCCAGTGCTGCATCCACACGTTGTTTTTGAACATTTCCAGGGATGGTAACTCCACCACTTCCCCAGGGTTTTGTCGGTTGCTGTTGTCATGTTGTCATGCCCACATTATTCTCTGGAGCTGGGTAATCTCTTCCAGACCTGGAAAGTTGAGCTCTGCTCCTGCTGACCTTCAGGATTTCTTTTCCTTGGTGGGTAGTGAGGGTGTTTTCTCCACAGGACTTGATTTTGCTGCAAAGAGTTTTACTTTTTTGACATTTGTCTTATCTCTACCTACTTTATTTCCTACTAGTTTTGCTATTATTCTCCTTGGAAATGGCTTTAGGTTGGGACTTCAAGCCCCCTGTTTTCCAGAATACTGCTGGGTTTCCTTAAGGGATGGCTTTTAGCTGATGAGTTATGACTTCATCTCCGTTTTTCAAACTACTTGGGAAGCAGCTGATGTTAATTGTTGAGTCTTCGTGATGTCATGGGATTGTATTTGGAACGGAGCTTCCATTATGCTCTATCTCAACTTGAACTGCAGATTCTAAGAGTGAAATCTTGTTGTTTTGCTCTCCAAATTTGTTTTAAAAGTCTCTTACCATGCCGATGAGTCCATCTCTTCCTTAAGGATGTCACTGAAAGCATTGTTATTAGGCAGGAGAGTATTGACCTCTGCATCTGGTTTTGTGTTGTTTTGAGACATAACTTGAGATCCAGATTCTTTGCTAATAAAATCATCATCTCAGGCAGAATTTAGAGCTGGCTTATTTTGTCCTAGTACTTATGTTTTAATTTTCTCTATTTCTGAATAAACAAACCAGACCTGAATATGGTATTTCTTCTCTTTCCTTTTTTTTTTTTTTCCCTTTTTCCAGTTTATTTTTTAGTTTAGCCGAGCCAACAACTTTACATGGGTCCAGCCCACGCTGTTACTCACCTCTCTTGCCTAATCTAGATCTGAACTAATTGGGAACAGCCTCGCTTTCCCCTGATGAGCTACTGATGCTTCATTAGTGATGTTTTTGACTCCAGCCCTGGGACACCACTCCCTCTCTGCCCTTCCCTCACCAGAGTGTTTGTGGGCAGTGGTGGTCGTCCAGCTGGGGAGGGGCTGGTGCTCAGCAGATGCTCTGGAGATGCTCCAACTGTGAGCAGCACAAACTCCAACATGTGCACAGGCAAGAGCCTCCCTGGGCTGGAGCTGCATGGAAATTGTCTGCAGTGGCTTGGGGAAAGCACCTGGCTGGGGAGCCTTTGCTTTAAAGCAGACAGACATTCCTTGGGGAGAGAAATGCAGGGGCAGGGGAGGGCTGGTTTCGCCCTGGGATCTGTGCCCTGTTTCGGTGTAGCTGGTGCCTTTGCTGTCTAACACAGAAGTGCTGCATGTGGCACTGACAGCAGCTGCTGATGGACCCTCCAGGCTCCAGGAGAGCGTCCAGGTGCCATCTGCTCCATCCCTGCTGGAGACTGGTGTGGGAAGACCCTGCCTGTCAGGGGGCTTGGCAGGGGGAAAGGGCAGGGGCCTAAAGAGGGGTGGTAGAGACCAGGGTTGTGCTGGCACTTTCTGCTGGGCTGCTGGTGGGTTTGTTGGGCAGGAGTGGGGCTGGGACATGTCTTCCTTCTGCTGATGGCCCCACTCACCCATGTGCCCCTCATCCTCTGGTCACCATCTCCAGGAGATGCTCCAAAGCCTACCTGGGATCTTCCTGGCTTCTTGGACTACGCAGGAATCTCATGAAAAGTGAACTGGCTGCAGGAGAGGAGGACCCTGAGGTCCAGAGGGATGGCTGAAACAAACGCTGAGGTCCAGCAAGAGCTGGGCTGCTCAGGCTGACCCTTCCCAGCCAGCTGTGCCCATGCCTTGCTTCCTCCCTACTCTGCTTGTGTCCCTTGTTCCTGCCCACTCCTCCCATCTGTCCCTCCAGGAGACACCAGTGGGCACTGACACCTGCTGGCAGCCCATTCCCCCTGTCCTGGGTGGCTGCCGTGGCATCCCTATGGCACCCTGCCCTGCTCTGCTGCTCAGCCAGGCTCTGCAGCCCTGGGCAAAAGGGATGAGATCCTGTGGGTCTGGAGCAAGACTCAGAACCAAAGATTCAGAGAGTCACAGGGTGGGAAGGGATCCCCAAGGATCATCCAGCCCAACTCCTGCCCTGCACAGACACCCCAGCAATCCCACCCTGAGTATTCCTGGGAGTGCACTGTCCTGGAGCTCTGGCAGCCCCCGGGCAGTGCCCATTCCCTGGGGAGCCTGGGCAGTGCCCAGCACCCTCTGGGGGAAGGATTTTTACTTGATACCCAGACCCGACACAGCTCCAGCTGTTTCCTGGGTCCTGTCCCAGGAAGCTGGAGCTGCACCCTGGGAGGAAGCTGCAGCACCCAGCAAGGTCTGACCTCAATCTCCTCTTCTCCAGCTGAACATTCCGAGTGACCTCAGCCACTCCTCGTGTGCCTTCTCTCTGAGGGAGTGGGTGGCCGCAGCAGTGCGTCCTGGGGTGGCTCTAGTGGGGTGCAGTGACACCCCCATTGCCCTGGCAGAGTGCCCACCTGCTCAGGACCTGCCTGAGCGCTCCAGATGTGCTGGTGGCCGGTGACCAGCTGTGTCTGGGGGCTCGGCGTGGGGCCGGGCACAGCCCTGGCACCCCTGACCCCCAAGCGCTGCCTGTCCGTGGGGAGCCCCTCGGGTGTGGAACGGGCTGCACCTCCCTCCAGATGTTCCCATGGCCCCTGACCCCCCGTTCCCCTGCAGCAGGGCCTGTCTGGGTCGCAGAAGGAGCCAGGCAGGCTCTGGAGCTGTGCTGCTGTGGCTGCAGAAGGGGTAAGAGGTGCTGCCGTGCAGCCAGGGACACAGCGGGGTCCCAGGTGGCCGCTGTGCCCCACCACGGACAGGGCATCCCCTGGGATGTGCTGTGGAGATGTGGCATGGGAACACACCAGTCGTGGTCCGAGCAGGGCTGCAGCATGGAGAGCACAACAGAGGAGAGGGGCTTTAACACACGTAGAGAGAAACAGGACAAGGGGGAACAAAGAGGAGAGCTTGGGATTGCATGTCAGGAAGAAATCCTTCCCTGTGAAGGTGGGCAGGCCCTGGTACAGGGTGCCCAGAGCAGCTGTGGCTGTTCCTGGATCCCTGGCAGTGCCCAAGGCCAGGTTAGATGGGGCTTGGAGCATCCTGGAATAGTGGAAGGTGTCCCTGGCCATGACAAGGCATAGAACTGGATGAATTCTGTTCTAACACAAGCCATACCATGATTCCTCGATTCTCTGGTGTCAGTCCATCCCCTTGCCTGTGAAGGGCTAAGCACTCTCAGCTGCTGCTGGGCTGCTTGGCCAGCTATTTCCCATGGGCAGTGTGGCACTGGGTGGAGATAGCCTTGGGGGCACATTCTGAGGGGCTCAGGAAGAAGCTCTGGGGTCTGAGACAGCTCAGGGACCATCAGGCTCCAGTGAAAGTCCCTTGTAGCTTCAAACTGTGGGGTCCTGTGAGCAGGACACAGGAAGCTGCAGGTGGTGCCTGGGCAGAGCACGACCCTGCTGCTCTGGCTCTGCCACATCTCTTGAGCTGCTCGCTGGGCACTGGTGCAGGTGCACCTGAGCCAACCCAGGCTCCAGGGACACCACGGTCCCTCTCTGCCAGGGCCAGGCTCGTGCCTATTCCCAGCCCTCACCCCTGAGCTGCTGCCTGCCCTGGGACCCCGATGTGAGCAGGGCTGCCCTCGGGCTGCCCCGTGTCCCCACCCTCCACGCTGTTATCAAGTTCCTGCAGCCTTCCCCCGCTGCCCGCCTGGGCTGTGGCCAGCTGGGGCGGGGATGGAGGCGCTGGCAGGTTCCCGGGGGCTGATCCCACAGTGGGGACACCTGCACCAGGACTGCTGCTGCAGACCTCTGACAAGCAGGAACAGCACCTCAACCCTCCCAGCAAGCTTCTGGTGCTTCTGGGGCAGGAGGGTTGGGACACTGTCGGAACTCAAAATGTCCCTCAGACATTTTTGGATGTTCCGGGTCCAGGTCAGAAGCATTTGAGACCCTGGCAGGCAGCTGGAAACAGCTGTGATTTTGGATTTGAGCCATGGAATGATTTACCAACCTTGCAGGAAGAACAAGAAGTCACAAAAGTTTAGATATTATAGTAGAAGTAGTCGCAAAGTAAAGGGAAGAATTTTTGAGTGCTGTACATGGAGGGTTTTGGCTTTGTACATGGGGTCAGAGGTTTTAAGATGGAGGGATCTGGGCCTGCCCTGTCCTCCCTCTTTCTCCTTCCTTTCCTCCATGTTCTTGGTGATGTTGGCACTCACAGATTGGTTTAGAGTAGAAAAGCACCATTTAATATAGGTAATAGGCATTGGGGAAAAACTGTACCCATGTAACACGTAATGTACCATATAAAAGACAGCAGCAGCCCTGGGCAGAGGGGGAGAGAAGAAGCAGTCGGGAGTCAGAGAGGATGTCAGGGTGTGTGTGTGCCTCTGCCTGAGCTGTGAGCAAACCACAGCAGCTCAAGGAGAAAATCTTTTAGATAACTTGCAATAAACTACCTTGGGACTGAACAACAGAAGAATACTGAGCCTTTCTTTGGAAGCTCGGGTTGGAGGAGAGATTTTCCACCACATGGAGCCACCCCCGCAGGACACAGGGTGAGGAGGCCACTGCCTGCATGAGGGGATCTTCAGGCCCAGCAGCCTTGGAAACACAAGTGCCTGGAAGAGCACAGATCTTTTCAGACTTTCCACCTTCCCATGGCCCGTGGCTGCTTCTGCAGGGATGGGATGGGATGGGATGGGATGGGATGGGATGGGATGGGATGGGATGGGATGGGATGGGATGGGATGGGATGGGATGGGATGGGATGGGATGGGATGGGATGGGATGGGATGGGATGGGATGGGATGGGATGGGATGGGATGGGATGGGATGGGATGGGATGGGATGTCCAAATTGTGCCAGAAGGACCGAGCACTGCTGGGTCATCTCCACCCCCTAAGAAGCTTCTGGCATCATGGAGAGGTTGGGCTGAGACAAGAGCAGGTGCTAAAGGACACATTCCTGATGCTGAACAGGAATGTGGGGAAGGAGTAGATGGGAATGCCAGAAAATACTTGGGGAAGGCACTGTGGGAAGTGTCTGGTCCCAGCTCTCTGGGGATGGGGCAGCACAGGGTTTGGATCCCAGAATTTGGATCCCTGGCCACTGCCAAGTTTGTTTTGTGGGGCATCAGAATCACAAAATCATTTAGTCTGGAAAAGCCCTCTAAGATCATTGAGCCCAACCATGCCCAGCCCTGCCAAGGCCACCACTGACCCATGTGCCCAAGGGCTACACCCACAGGGCAGTTAATCCCCTCCAGGGATGGAGACTCCACCACCACCCTGGGAAGCTGTGCCAGGGCTGGAGAGCCCTTTGGGAAGCTGGAGAGCTGCTGCTGTCCTTGAGCTTTTGCTCAAGGTCACAGAAAATCCCAGTGGGAGACCCTGAGTGACTGAAATCTTGATAGATAGAGCGAGTCACACATGGGCTGAGGACCCAGGTGCTCAGATATAACGAGTCATGCACAATAAGCAGTTTTCAATGAAATGGTTTTATAACTTTTTGTTTCCCCAGCTGCTGATCCAAATCCAAAGTAACCTCAGAAAATGCACAAGATGTGATGAGAAAACAAACCTGGAGCCCCCAGGTCACTTTTCCCATGAGTTGTGACTCTAAACACGGGGGATGTGGTCTCTGCTGGCTGGACTCCCAACTCCTGGGTTGTGCCTGCAGCTCCCATCCTCCCATGGCTGGAGGAGACTCAGCCCACCCAGCGCTTTCTCGCCACTCCAAACCCCCATGGTGCTGGGAGCTGCCCTACAGCCTTGCCCCTTTCTCCCCCTGGGATGGGCTGGTGACTCCTGCCAGGGCCTGAGGTCCAGGCAGCCTCATGGCACAGGATCCTCCCATCCAGCTGCTCAAACGTCAGACTACTCCAGGTCCTTTCTACAAGAGCCGGGAGAGGTGGCCAAGCCCTGGATTCTGTGCCATAAGCTGGGCAGCAGAGACCAGCAGGACAAGGGCAGTGACTGTCCCTCTGTGCTGGCACTGCTGAGGCACGTCCAGTCCTGGGGGCAGTTTTGGGCCCCCCACTACAAAAAGGATTTTGAGGGGCTGGAGTGCATCCAGGGAAGGGAATAAAGCTGAGAAAGGGTCTGGAGCCCCAGGAGCAGCTGAGGCAGCTGGGAAGGGGCTCAGCCTGGAGAAAAGGAGGCTCAGGGGGGACCTTGTGGCTCTGCACAGCTCCTGACAGGAGGGGACGGCCTGGGGGGGCTGGGGGAAGGTTGGGCTCTGCTCTCAGGGAGGAAGAAGTAAGAGGAAAAAACCTCAAGTTGTGCCAGGGGAGGTTTAGGTTGGGTATTAAAGAAAATTTCTTCGTGAAAGGGTGGTCAGGTCCTGGCACAGCTGCCCATGGCAGTGGTGCAGTCACCATCCCTGGAGTGATTTAAAAATCATGTGTATGTGGCACTTGGGGACTTGGCGTAGTGGTAGCCTTGGCAGTGCTGGGGAATAGATGGACTTAATGGTCCTAAAGGGCATTTCCAACCTCAGTGATTCTGTGATTCCATGCATGGCTTCTCCCTGCTTCTCAGCTCCCCCACCTCGTGCCACCCTAACCCGGCTGTGCAGCTCTACATCACCAGCAGGACCCGGGCCCTTCAACAGCACCAGGGCACAGCAAGGACCTTCTCTGGCCCTGACCTCCCTGTGAGGACAAGGTGTCCCTTTGGAAGGTGCATGTCTTGAATGCTCCCGTGTGCCTTGGCAGCCTTGGCTGTGCTGGTTTTTGTGTCTGGGCCCCCTTATCTTTCTGCCCCACCTCGCTCGGTGCTGGCTCTGGTGTCCCCGGTGCCAAGGCTGCCCCGTACCCAGCCCAGGGGTTGGGGAACAATTGGAGGAAGCCGTGTCCCACAGCAAACCCTGAGATTTCTGCTGGAAGTGACAACTGCTGGCAGGGCTGGCAGGGGATGAGGCCACACATGGGGGCTGGCAGAGGTTCAGGCAGCGCAGCAGGTCTGTGCACAGCGGGTCTGTGCCCTCTGCACCAAACCCAGCCGCTGCTGGAGGGCTCCGTGTGTGGTGGGCAGCTGGCTGGGCACACTGCAGGGTGCAGGTGACCCTGGCCAGCATCCCACAGCAGTGTGACCAGCTTCCTGTGGCCGTGGCAGAGCCCCACGAGGGACAGGAGCAGCATCAGCAGCCACGCAGCACATACAGACACAGAGGCACAAGGGTAGTGCCAGTATGGGTGCTGCCCTGCTTCAGGACACAGACACACCCCAGGGCTGGGCATGGCAGCACCCAGACATGCACCGGAGGGACCTTATCCACCCACACATGCAGGTGGTCACACACATGCACAGGTGTGCTCTAAGCTCCAGCCCAGCAGTCCTGAGGCTCCGCAGTGCTCTGAGTGTCACCTCGCTGCACCACAACTCCTCCAGATGCTCGGGGCTGGAAGCCTGAAAAGCAGGAGATCCCTGCCCAAACTCTTCCCCTCTGCTCCCTCTGAATCCCAGGTGCCGAAGGCTCACCCTGCCTGTGCCAGCAGTGCCAGCAGTGCCAGCAGAGCCAGCAGAGCAGGCAGCCCGTGCCCGAGCTGTGCTGGAGCACTGCTGGTTGTGCCTGCACCATCCAGGGTGCTTGGGGAGGGCAGAGGGAGTTCAGCTGGTGAGGACAAACTCCTTAAAAGGCTGGACATGCAGGCAGCCAGGAGTTCCTGGAAGTTGGCTCCTGGTGCCAGAGAACAAGTCTTGGAGAGCTGCATGGGTGAACCTTCCTGGAAGGAGCTGCCCCGTGCCAGCTCTTGCCCTGCCATGGGCTGTCCTGGGGTGGCTGCTGTCCCTGCATGTCCCCCGCTTGCTCCCACGATCCCTGCCATGAGTTCAGCTCCCAAAGGAGACCCAGCTCTTGCCCAGGCTTTGCTATTGCAGATGTGTGGCCCAGAACCTCCGTTATCACTGTCCCAGTGCCTCTCTGGCCCTGTTCCCTGCCTGGGAGCTCGTCCCAGGCACAGGCTCGGGTACCTGCCAGCCAGGACATCCTGTGGCTGATAATGTCACATAGCTTGGAGCCCTGTAGCTCCTTCTCATGCCCTGTGCCCTCTTGGCCTCACAGGAGCAAAGTGGGGGTCTCACAGTGGGATAAAAGTAGGTGTCCTTCCAGTGGGATAAAAGTAGGTGTCTCCTGTTTCAGCCTCCCCATCACCTGGGAGCAGTCCAGCTTATCTCAGCTGTGCCACATGCTTGGGATGCTCAGTGTGAATCCTCCGGGAATGCATCCCATGGGCTAGAGACATCCCCAGTTCCACAGGGGCACTTCAAAGGCACCTACTCCCCACCTGAGACCTCCCACGGCAGCGGCCAAAGTCTTGTTCCTTTGGAAACTGTGATGAATCCTCAACCATCGAGTCCCTCCAGTGACCTGAGGCCATGCAGAACTTCTGTCCCCTCTTCTGAGTGCTCCAGATCCTCCCACCCAACATCAGCAGCCACTGCAGCACACAGCTGGACAGAAGATGAGACAGTGGGCAGCCCCCAGGACCTTGAGGGATTTCACAGAGGCCTGTGGGCAGCTCCACCCTGTGCTTCCCAGGAGAGCGAGAGGACAAAGGCACATGGTGGACAAGCAGCAGCACAGAGGTGGCAAATCCCATCCCCCAGGATCCAGGAGCTCAGCCTTGGTCAGCCCAGCATCCTCTTGACCTTTTGACACAGCCACGTCTCATTGCTGGCTTTAGGGTGACACCTGCAGCCTGTCTTTGCCTCAGAGGCTTCCACCAGACAAAGTCCCCTCTTCCTGCACAGCCCCATGGACCTCTTAAAGTGCAAAACCTCCTTGCAGCATCACGCTGGGCCTGTTTCCTGACTCCAGCTCTCTGTGTCACCCATGCCTGGCTCTCCTGGAGCCTCTTGACCCACCGCATTCCTTGTTGTGCCTTTTGTTCTTCAGGGATGCTGACAACCTGGCTTCCAAAACATGTTTTAGGGAGCCTGGTCCTCCCAGCCCAACTGGTCCCGTGTCACCTCCTTCTCCTTCATCTTTCCTTGCAGTTGCCTTGTCCAAAAAACCTCCACCTACCCCCAAAACGAGCTTTGTTTTTTTTTTTGGTTTTTTTTTTTTTTTTTTAGAGATGCCAAGCCCATCTGGTACAGTCTATCCCTGATAAGCAGCCCTCCCTCGGGGCCTCTGGGGACCAGAAACAGCGCCAGGGCTGGACGTGCCCGAGCAAACATTCCTCCCTGCACACGCACGTCTGCTCCCCGCTGCCAGCCCGGCCACCGCGGGGACAGTGCCCCGATGGCTCCTGCCACTGCCATCCCCGCCGGGAGCTTTCCCATGGCATCCCTCCGGACACTGCCCCGAGCTCGCTGCCCTGCAGGATCCGCATTTCTGACAGCGTCCCCGGGTACTCCCCGGGGGCAGCCGGCACAGCCCCGCTGCTGCACGCCGGGCTGGAACGCGCCGCTGATGCCCACGGGCACCTCCGGGAGCGGCCACTGCTGCCCGGGAACCCGGCTCGGGCCGGCCGCTCTCCCTCGGGTGTCTCCGTGCCCCGGGGACGGGGGGTGGGGTGATGTGGGAATCCAGAGCTCCCCTCTGGCTGCCCTGGCTGCCCTGGGACCCTGGCAGGGGTCAGGAACCCCCCTGGACAGAGCCCCCAGAGACACTGGCTGTGATCTCTGTCCATGGAAAAGAGTTTTCAATCTCACAGGATGAATTACAAGCTCAGAGTGTTTGATATAAGTAATAATTAAGTGTGGCACAGGTGCAAAAGTAAAATTTTAGGATTCTAGATTAGGGGTCCAAAGGGGACAAGATGCAGGAAATTGGGTGTGCCTTGTCCTTTTTCTCCTTCTTCATGCCCTCCATGTTTCACTGTGGTGTTGGCATTTTTCTGTTGGTTCAGGCTGGGGACACACTGTCCAACGTAGGTGACAGATATTGGCACGTTATTGTAAATCCAGCACAGGTAGTTTGTGGTATTTAATGTTTGTAACATCCCACTGAGGGCAGAGCCCCACATGCTGCCCTGCAGGACAGAGCTGCGGCAGGGCAGCAGAACATGTTAGAGATAAACAGAATAAACAACCTTGGAACCAGCACAGACCAATTATGGCTTCTGCTTTGGCAGTGGGGCTGAAAGACAGAGACTTTCTACAATCTCAGAATCATCAATAGCTCAGATTCCGACAGTGGTGGCCGCTGCTCCGCAGGGGTCTGTGCTCCAAGGACAGCCACAGGGCCAGCCCAGCTGCCCTGGCACTGGGACCTCTGTGGATCTGCCAGGGCTCCAAGGAGGAGCTGTTTATTTCCAGCCCTTGCACCGCTGCAGGGAGAAAAGCAATTGCATTTCACGTGACAGATGTTGCTCTCTGCATCCTTGTCCTGCTGGTCCTCCAAAGGATTTTCCATGACCTCTTAACCCCTTTATCTCGTGGTGGGGTTTCAGCACTGACATCTGACCACAGTGGGCTGTCTCTGCCCATATTCCTTCTGGGGCACAGCTTCCTGCCCACCCTGTGACTTTCCCTCCCTGTCACTTCCCAGGGACCGAGTTTTTCCTCTGCTTCAAGAAGGGCTGTCCAATGCAGTCAGTCCCTCAAAGGATTGCAAACACCCCTCTGCAAACCTCTGCACAGAACCCTCCTGTGCTGCTCATCAAAACACATTTGTGGACATCACAAGATGTCCCCCGTAGCTTCGTGGCTCCTGATTCTCTCTGCTTCCCTCTATAATCAGTTCTGTGGCTCTTCCCAGACCTTCCATCCAGCCCTCCCCTGCGATGGGTGGGAGCTGAGCCCAGCCTCCTGTGGGGGCACACCAGGACACTCACAGCCTTCCTGCTTCTGCCCCAGCTCCTCTGTGTGACTGCTTTGGGGACTCTGATCACCTACCAGACCCTCAAGCTGCCTCCTGGCATGGAAGCCCAGCCTGTAGAAAGGGGAATCTTGACCCTCAGTCTGCAAATATGGGCCCAGAGCCCCATGTCTGTACCCTGCTCCTGCTAAAGTGGCTTCACAAGTGGCTAGAGAAATGCTGCTGCTCCCAGGACACAGTGGCTGCTCTCTCCCACTGCAGCCTGTGCCATCTGCAGCCAATATCAATCATGTTTTTCAGCCATTAATAATTTCTAACATTAATCATGTTGTCTTCATGTTGAGCAGCAGAGGACTGGGACTGCAGGAACTCTCTCACAAGTGATGGGCCTCAGCTCAGCTGCTTCTGAGAGCTGTCAGCCGGCCAGAGCTCCGTTCCTCTCCACGTGTGCCATGTGGCTTTTGTATTGTTTAGTCTCTGATGGAAATCTGGGGCCGGCTTGAATTACCTGTCCCACAACAGCCCATTGCATTGACACAAGCACTGCCTCTCCCATGACACCACGCAGCCCTTGTGTTCGCTGGACCCCGGCCCGCGCCGGCATCGCGCTTGGCTCTCAGAAATCCACCCCTGTCCCGTGCAACACCGTCCCTCTGGAAGGAACACTGTCCCTTTTTCAGATCTGGGGCTGCCCCTGACTGAAATCAAGCTGGCAGGACTGTGCCTGTGATTAGCAGATGGTTGAGACATGATCAGCATCCTGCAGAGCACCTGCAGCTCCTGGCAGAAAAGGTCCAGCTTTGAATTTGTGCTGGGGTTCTCCACAGCTCCCCAAGCTCTGGTGGGTTCCAGACCAGTCTGATTCACAGCAGGGCTGTCGCCAGTACTCAGTCATGGTGGCTGTGACTTTGTCTACCTGAGGTTTGAAAGCCTCCAGAACCAGAGCTCCCCCACCTCTTGTGCTTGTCCCCATGCTGGGGCCCTTCCAGAGTCAACACTTCATCTTGGAACACGCACCCCAAACCTTGGCCACAAACTGCAGTCTTTGTTTTCCTACCAAGGGCAGGGAAAGCTTTCTCCTGTGCTAAAAATCACTTTGGGGGGGGGGAGAGGGGGTGTCCAGTCCCTGTTCCACTGCCACAGCCACATATGGACCTCTCCTTTCATGTCAGAAGGAAGGATTTCTGCACATAGTGATGCTTAGCACAGCTTTTCCACACCTTTTGCTCAAAAGCTTCTCGGGGGAAGACTGTCATTCCTTCAGCAGAGGAACATGGGCACAGCTTTCTCCTGTCAGTTCCCTCCAGTTCTCCAGGGGATGGAGCTCCTGGAGCAGCTGGGGTTGCTGGAGCATGGTGCCAACAGAGCAAGAGGGTCAAGGGAGACCCTCTCAGGGTCTGGTGCACAAACCAAGTCTCTTTCCCCCCAAAAATCTGACATTTGGAGCCTTGGTTTTGTTGGGACATAGAATGAACCCAACACACAGTTTGTCCTGTCCACAGATTTTTTTTTTTGGGAGGGTGGGGGCACCTGGATCCGAAGGCAGCTGCCCTGACACCCAGGTCCAGGGAATTCCTGGGAACGCTGACTTCACGCTACTCCTCTTGCTGCTCTGTCCTCCAGCCAAAACCTGGGCCAGCCATGGGAGCTGAGCTTCTCCTGGAGCGGGGAGTGGAGACCTGGGGCTCACAGACTCCGCAGGCTCTTGGGTGGCTGCCCATACCCCAGGCAGCTGCTCCAGAGGTGGAGCATTGCCAGGCAGCAGGTCTGGCAGTTTCTTGGCAGTGTTCAACTGCAATCAAACCGTCTCCACAAAACATCTCCATGAGCCAGCACATTCCAATGGAGAAATGTCTTGTCTAAATGTTTCTGACCAACTCTCGTGCGGCGGCTTTCTCACTTTTCCTCCTGGCTGTGTTTCTGAAGGAAAAAACACTTCAAAGGCACGGCCCTGGCTTGGGATGCCGTAGGTGTGACCGTGCTGTCTCAGCCCGTGTCCAGACTCTCCCCCTGGGGTCTGATGAGACAGAAGAACCCTTACAAGTGCTGGATGGCCTGAGGAGCCCTAACTGGACGTGAGAGGAGCATGGGATGTGTGTCTCAGGAGTCAAACAGCCCCACAGACCTCCCTGCAGTGGGATGAAGCCTGAGGAGCCCTGAGGTTGAGCTCAATGTGTGCACATGGCCCAAGAGCTGAAGTAATGCTCAGGCTGCAGGTAAGAGCCAGCCTTGACGCGTGCTGGATGTGTGAGGACAAGATGCCCTGTCCACAGCAAGACAAGTCCCAGCTCTTGGTGCCAGGGTCTTCTCTGGTGGGGGGTGTTTGTTCCCAGCCTCCCACTGCAGTGACAGTCCTCTGCATCCACATCAGAGGGACTTGGGGTTTCTTCTGCTGCTGAGAGCCCCTAATGGTCTTTAAACTCCTTCTGCTTCTTCAGAGATGTCCCTCAGCCCTGTTGTCACTCCTGGCATGGGCAGCAAAGCAGGACAGGCTGTCTGGGTGCCTGGAGGCTGTTGGGACAGGTGTCACTCACCTCAGGGAGGGGTGATCCTGCTCACACCTACCATACCAGGGAGCAGGAGACAGCCAGGACCCTCCAAGGGCATGTCCCAGACCTTTGGCATTGCCAGTGTGGGGTTCTGGCAATGTACCCACATGGAGGGCAGTCCCACCATCATAATGGGGCTGATTAGAGAGGCACATGGTCCTGTGTGGTGGCAGGGCTCACTGGGAACACAAGGCTCATCAGGAACACAAGGGGAATGTGAAGCTCACTGGGAACATGGCAAGGCTCACCAGGAGCAGTGGGAACACAGGGATCACCAGGAGCACAGCGAGGCTCCCCGGGAACATGGTACATGCTCTCACAGTGCGTGGGGCCGCACGTGGCACACTTGTGTGTGCACTCCATCACACAGCCAGCCCTGCTCCTTCTGGAGACCCACTGGAGGCTGAAAGTCATCTTCCCCGTGTGGCTGCCACTCCTAGGACAGTGGTCTGTGTACCCTCGCTCCGTGAGCTGACCCCGACTGGGATTTGTGAGGGCGGAGGTGCTCTTCACCATGCCGCGCTCCCCAAGGAGCTGTGAAGGGTGAGGGTTTGGGTGCTGGTGAGCAGCTGAGCCCAGCAGATAGCCCAGCCCTCCCCAGCACCCTTCTTGCATGAGACCTGAGCAAAACCACCTCAATTCCCAGCCCAGCAGAGCCGTGGAAAAACGTGGTGGCCGAGATTGTGGCTTTCCCCAGGAGGAAGGGTGGTCCCGTGGCAGGGCTGTCTGCTCCAGGGGTTCTTGGAGCTGGATGAAGTGCAGGGAGGCTCCACTGGGGCACCTTGGCACCACACCTGGGTCTTGGACAGAAAGGGCCAGGTTGGGAACGGAGCATCCAGCTCATGGCTTTACAGTGCTCTGGAGAGGCAGAAACGCCATACCCGTGGTGGTGAAGCTTTTCAGCCACCCTGAGCCCAGGCTGAGGGAAGGCGAGGGGAGACTGCGGGAGAGGAGGTGCAGATGCACCTGAGTAACCCTGGAGAAAAGCCCCAGCTCTCCTGCAGCTGCACAGAGAGGGCAGCTGGCCCAAACCCTCCCAGCTCCCTGGGCAGCCCTGAGGTATCAGCCAGTGGCACAGACACCACCTGCTTCTCCAGGGCCAGGACGGGGACGGTGTGAGGACACAGCCAGTGCTGGTTCCTGGTGTGCATAAGCAGGGGTGACCTGTTAGGAGGAGCAAACCCTGCTCTGACACGAGCAATCAGGGCACCCACCAGCTCCTTGTGCCTGGCTGAGGAGGGGAAATGGGGCTTTTGCACAGTGTGACATCTGGGCTTCCCAGCCAGGTGCAGGTGGCATGGAGGTGTTCTCCCCCTGACCCAGACAGCAGGCAGGCTGCCCGGGAGCAAGCCTGGCACATGATGGACAAACCATCCCCACACAGCTCAGCGAGAGCAGGGACAGGCTCTGGAGGAGCACGGAGAGTGCCTGACGAGTGCAGCCGACTGCTGCACTTGTATAAAACCATGAGCAATGGTGAAAGCAGCAGGACGTGGGAGGGATGGTGGTGCAGAGCACTTCAGAAAGAGAAGGATGGAGAGAGTCTGGCAGTCAGCATCCGACTTTTATTCCTAGTTA
Source organism: Taeniopygia guttata (assembly GCF_048771995.1). Taxonomy (NCBI): domain Eukaryota; kingdom Metazoa; phylum Chordata; class Aves; order Passeriformes; family Estrildidae; genus Taeniopygia; species Taeniopygia guttata. The sequence continues at coordinate 10,481,647 of NC_133044.1, read as the reverse complement.
AATAACAGAGCACGTCGGTTGGGAGAAAGTCATTAAGTGTCAAGAGTCAGATTTCGAGGAGCTCAGTGCCAGGTTTCCCAGCACTCAGCACCACAGCCGGGGCCAGGCTTGCAAAAAGCCAGATCCCATTCAGAGCTTGCAGCAGGGCTGGCTGAGGCTCCTCAGGGAGTTGTCTGGATGGATTTGTGAAGGATATGAGTGCCCGACCTTCGTGGCACTTCTCTGAAGTGCCTGATGGTGCTGGTCACTGTGGGCGTGCTCCCCTCACTGACCCTGCAAGGTGCATCCTGCTGGGTGACAGCAGTCCTGTCACCTGGGGGGCTGCAGTGGCTTCAGCCCCTCATCTGACAGGCTTTTCAAGCAGGAGACTGACAAATTGTGGGTTTTCAGCTTCCTGCGGGAATTTCTAAGTGCATAATCATTGTGGACATAATGAAAAGCATTTTAATAGTCAGAGAATACCATCTGGATGTTCACAAACAAAGGCAATATAAATCCACGACTGACAGCTCTGAACTCAGTGCTTTTATAAGTATTTCCAAATTGTTTCCCAAATTATTTAAGCAAGTCTTTCCTCTAATGAAACTCAGAAAAGATCCTAACATAAGCAAACAGTACAGCCTGAGCACAACAGAGACTTTATACAGAAGGATTAGAGCTTTGGTCAGATGTAATCAAATTACATCCCCTGCATACGAATGCAGTCTGTGGTCAGAGATAGGAAGAATCCCAAACACTTCTGTAATGGGAGGAATAAATCTGGAGGTGCCAAAAGGGAACTGGGGGAGAGAAGGGGAATAACTCAAACCAGTTTTTGTGGGTGTGAAGGCCTTTCATGATGGCACTGAGCACAGTGGGGATTATCTGAGAATTTACAAGAGCGATGTGCAGGGTCTGGTGGCAGCTGCCTCTGGTGTCCTTGCAGTGGGTGACACTGGGAGAGGCATGGGAGGGATGCTGGAAGGGAAGATAAGAGCAGAGCCAGCCAGGCACGGGGCTGTTTTGCAGGGAGGAGAGAGGTGCTAACAGCCTGGCTGAATGCCGGCTCTGAGGTGATGTGCCAGGAGCAGCTGGCAGGGCTGGGCATGGGCTTCTCTCCAAAAGCAGAGCTGAGCCTCCCTTTGCACAGGCTTTGGGTCAGAGGGGCATAGATCAGCATAAACTGGGTTGAATGGTGACTCCCAGGCTTTCCTGATGGTGACATTCACAGGGCTGCTGCTTTCCTGGACAAAACCCCTGGAAATGAGGCAGCAGTACAGATCCTGACCTTGGAGGCGTGACATCCTGGAGTGCACATCTTGATAGCCCAAGGCACTCACAGAGCCAAGGGCTTTGTTCAGCACGGGCCTCTGTGGAGAGGAACTGGGAATGGAAGCAGTGATCCAGAGCCAGTGGAGGCCACACTGACAGCAGAGCAACCCCAGACATGTTGGGGAGAGTCCAAAGCAGATTGGGAGGTGGCCTCTGGTGGGCAAGAATGGCCACCACAGGGGAGATTTCAGCAGCAGCACCTGGACAGCTGCAGCTGGACATGGCTGTACCCTGAGGACAGCAGTGCCTCTGTCACTTACAGGCCCCTGGCCAGACTTTGGGTGCTGCCAGATGATCTAGAAACATCTGCTTTTGCTGACTTTTCCTGATCCAGCTCTTGGCCCTCCAGCCGTCAGAAATCTTTGGGCTGTAGAGGAGGGGTCTGACAACAGAGCATGGCATGTACCTGGACATGTACTGTTGTAAGCATGGCAAAAATTTTTCTTTCCCTCCACGCAGGAAGATCACCTCTCTGCTTGCTGGAGAAGCCTTGGCTGGAAAGTGGGCAGACACCAACTTCTCCTCCTCCACACAGCCTCAGAGCAGAGGACACCCTGCTGTCCAAGTTCCTGGATTTCATCTGAATTCACCTTGCCCTGTGGTGCTGGGCAGTCATCTGAGTGAAAAAATGTCATTTTTATCTGTCACTCTGTCAGGCCAAGTTCTCAATGGAAATGGATTTGGAAGCAAAGGAGTTCCTCTCAGAAGGATACAGGAAACAAAATCTGATCTCTCCTCCATGATGGGATGGATGCCTGAGTGTGACAGGACACCTGCTGACAGCTGGATGCCTCTTCCACCCGGCCGTCTCTGCTGGGATGAGCCTCTCCTCCTTGCCCCTGCTGCTCTGCCAGGCCAGCAGGGCTCAGGACAGGAGCACAGGAGGGGGACACGCCATGGGGTCACTCGGCTGTGCAGCCTCTTGGCTCCTGCTCCTCCCCACCTCCCACATTGTGCCAGGGTTTGCTGCCTCCATGGGGCTTGGAGGCAGCTCCCAGAGCTTTGCAGTTTTCCAGTGCTGTGCCTCAAGTTTCCCCTTGGAATCATAAATAGGCCATGCCTTGTGCTCAGCCTGTGGCTCCAGCACCATCTCAGCATTGGACTGAGACCACATTTGTTCTCCTTGGATGTATCAGAGACATCCCAGACATGGAATAAAGTGTTTGTACAGACGTGCTGCTGAGGGCAGGCTGCCCCACATGGAACAGGCTGCCAGCTTGGGGGGTACCATGTCCTTGTGTGACCCCTAAATCTTCATTTCTGTGGGTCCCAGCAACGACCCTAACAGCCGGAGCTCTCCTGCCTGGATAAACGGGACAAGTGGTGGTGCTGCCAGCAATGGGGTATGGGAGAAGCTGCCTGTTTCCTTTCAGTCACTTTGTTAACATGCCCCTAAACCCTCTCACAGCCAGAAAAAGCATTAGTCACCCTTACAAAGTCAGGATGAGCCGACAGGAATAACAAGCACCTTCGTCTAGAGCGTGTCCATGCCAGGCAAAATATTGTGGCCGGGACTGCTCTGTGCTTGTTCTGGGGAGGGGACAGAGGAACCTGCTCAGTCTGTGCAGAGGGCAGTGGTTGTGTATTACACCCCAACACCTGGCCAGCTGTGGGAGGTGCTGGTGGCCACTGGAGCTGGCCCTGTCCAGGGCCTTCTTGGGGCTGTATACAGGGACTGACCTAGCAGAGGGGCTGCTGAAGGCATTCGGCTCCTGGGGTGCAGTGAGATGAAGAAGGACTTGGGAGAGGCAATAGTGTGACCTTCCTGCTCATCAGGGGCTCTCTGGGCTAGCTTATGGCCAACCATGAGCTGGTGGACATTTCAGAGGGGATCACAGCTTGGGACCTCCTTCATCCCACCTCAATCCCATCCATGACTCCAACAACCTCTCCCAGGAGACAGAAGAAGCACCAGGCTGACCACAAGAAACCAGGCAGCCCATCCCTTGGAGACTCCTGCCCCGTAACGCAGGCCATCCGCCTGCCTCAGCATCACCTCCAGGAACCAGAGAAGCAGGGCAAGCCAGGAGCTGGATCCTGGCCGACGAGGGGAGAGACCAAGGGAGATGTGAAGCCAATGAGTGGAAAAGGAGAGCTGCGAGGATGTGGCCGGGCGCGGCTGACGGGGATGGCTGCAGACGGTATCGCAGCAACGTGCTGGCACGGAGCGGGGGCCAGGCCCGAGTCAAACGTTGGGAACATTTCTACCAGACGGGACAATTACACACTGGAGCTGCTTGCCAGTGAGGCCCCATCACGAGTGGAACAGATCCCATAAGATACTTCTAAGTTTAGAGTAAAGGAGCCCTCTCCAACAGGGGAGGATGCGAGACTGCCGAGCTCAGTCCCGCCCGTCGCCGCCAAACCGCACTCCCCGGAGGAGCGCTCACGAACTGCTCTTGCAACACTTGAGCCACGGCTGAGACATACATTCCAGCCGAAACCCCTGTTTGCAGTTGTTTATACATTGCTCAAAAAATATCCTTTTGGATTGAATTTGTTCATGCTTGATCTCAGCCCAAAAAAACGAAGAATTATTTGGGGATGGTTTGAGCAAAATCTGTTCGGCTGTTTCTGTGTTATGTAAGCATCAGAATAAATATATTTTCAAACATTTTCCTCATTCTTCCTAGCTGTCAGATAGCTCAAAATCAGCTTCATGATTTGGAGCAGTTGTACTTAGCCCATGCCTGGCTCTCAATGAGGGACCAGTCTGTTCCTCAGCCAGACAAGCTCTCCTCAGGAGTGAGAAAACCAGGAGGGACTACAGCTCTTACATGTGGTGCTTGGCATCCTTAAAGGTGATCTCCAGGGGCATTGGATCACAGCTGGGCATTTTCCAAGAGTGTTTGACAAGAAGGGATTGGCCAGTGCCAAATGAGGGTTAAATAAAGAGGTATTGAACAAGGCCGTGGAAAAGAGACGTAAGTTTTTGTGAGGAGGGGGGTGAGTGCTCTTCACAGACCACGCAGCAAGAGGAGGGCTCAGCTCTTCCCACCACCCACCTCCCAGCTCCAAGGGGGCTCACACTCTGCAGGCTGTGCTGGAGCTGCTCTCTGCATGTTTTTGTGCTGTGCCCATGCTCGTTGGTTTTGCTGGATCGTGGTTTTGGGAGAGGAGAAGTGAAGGAAAAGGTTTCGCAGCCTTGGAGACACTCTGACTCTAAGATTGTGCCCAGCTGCAGAGAGGTGATGGGTGATGGGCACTGCAGGAGGAGGGCCAGGCCTTGGTGAGGTGGATGAGTCAGATGTTGGGAAGACTTTGCGCCAGCATCATTGGGGTGGGGCAGAGCTGTTGGAGGTGAATATAGAAATATCCTTGAAATCCAGCTCCAAGGCTGAAGAAGATCATCGTCCAAGTTTCAGTTCACACTAAGCCAGTGGAGAAGTGACCTTGACCCAGGCTCTTCAGACTTTATCTTTGGAGGAAAGGATGAAGAGGCAACGTTCACCCAATGATGTGCCCCAAGGAATGAGGGTCTCGAAGACGTTTGGGTCTCGCTGCTTCCCAGTGCGAAGAGGAGTTAAATACCTGAATGCCTGGCAGAGGCTGGGATGTCATTCCTCACCCAGCACCTACAGAAACCCAGGGAAGTCTGTCCAAGTGCTGATTCTTAACTCAGGGCAGTTGTTCAAGGAATGACATTCAGGGAACTGCAGACCAAGTGCTATAGCAACAAGCCCTGAGCGCCAGGAACAGGCACTCCAGTGTCCTGTCAGTGTTCTGTGGAGAAACCACGGGGGAAACGACAGGGATCCTTGGGAGTTGGGAAATTTTCAAGAGGATCAGGAAGCTGATAAAAATGCCTGAACCACAAAAGGAATTAAATTAAAGTCCTCCAGCTGAATGTAGGGGCTGCTTCAACATCTGTACAAGTCACAAAGGGCTCACAAAATTTAAGCGAAGAGAGAGGCAGGAACAGGAATCACTTTAGGACTGTCAGCAGAGAAAAGGTTTTGAAACCATGAGCAGGGAAAAAAAATATATCAAGGGAATTCCAGAAACATCTTGATTTTGACTGAAGTCCTCAACCTGGATTCTGGAGAAGCAGGGAAAGGCATCCATAGGCAAGGGGAGATGTCAGGGCCTCCAAGGGAAGATCATGAGCATCCTGGAGCTACTGTGAGCCAGAGCTGGCTCCTTGGAGCAGTGGCATCACTTGGATCCACAAGATCCCCTGACATCTTCCAGCACCTTTAGTTTGGCTACCCTGGTGAGAAACCAGGATCTGCAGGGCCCTGGGGCTGGAGAAATTATTTAACTGGAGAGGGAGTGCTGAACACTGGCCTGGACTGAAATGGAATCATAACCTTTACCTCCTTCCTCATTCCATTGGAAGATCCTGTCAACGGCTTTAGGGATAGAAAAGGATGTATAAGCACCCCCAGATTTGCTTTAGGGCAACACCTGGAAACCCAACTGTGTCCTTTTGACAGCTCAGCTTAACCGGAGCTTGACTTTGTGCTGAAGCAGAGAAGCAGTGCCTCCATGATCCATCCCACGAGCAGGGAGAAATCCACCCTTAAGCCATCCCAGATGTTTGCAAAGCAGATGTGGGTCTTAGTCCTGAGGTAGCAGAAGGAAAAGCGCTGGAACAAAATGAGACGTTAAAAAAGAAACTGCCAGATCCACATGGTGGAGCTGAGACAGCTTGGGGAGACCAGGAATGCAGCAGCTGCTCTGTCTGCTGGAGCAGACAATTTAACATGGAAGCTACTGCTTTCCAGAAGTCTGGAGTGTTGTACTGGTCTGCAAAAACAGCAGCAGCAATGGTCCTGGGAGTAGTCTGGCAGCTTTTGTGCAGGAAAAGGCCCTGGAAGGAGCAATTGTCCAGGTTCAGACCGAGCCACTCAAAGAGCCTTGAGGCCACAATGTGTTTGACAAGCTCAATGGGTGGGATAGTGGAAAGGTCATGAGAGTCAACAGGGAGAGAAAGATAGCAAGTCCTGAGTCTGGGATGGAGCAATCCATGTGCCAGGGGAGAAAAAGGTGCGTGAGCTCTGCAGCACAGAACATGGAGACAGGGAAGGGAAGCTGACTGTGAATCAGCAGTGAGCTTTTCCAGTGAGGAAAGCAAACTGGTGTGCTGTGATAGCCAACTGGGGTGCTGTGATAGCCAACTGGGGTGCTGTGATAGCCAACTGGTGTGCTGTGATAGCCAACTGGGGTGCTGTGATAGCCAACTGGGGTGCTGTGATAGCCAGTTGGTGTGCTGTGATAGCCAACTGGGGTGCTGTGATAGCCAACTGGGGTGCTGTGATAGCCAACTGGTGTGCCATGACAGCCAAAGCACGGCCAACATCTGCAGGGAAGATGCGTGAGAAGAGACAGAAAGGTGAGACTGTTCTGCCTGGAGGAAAGATGTGGAAAGGGGGATCTGGTTGTATTTTCCTCTGCCTAAAGGGATGCTGTAGAGGAGACAGAGCCAGACTTTCCTCAGGAATGAAGAATAAGGGGAAAATGGGAAACAAGCAGGAGTTGCAAGTAAGGATGGACACAAAAAGTGTGGCCCCAGTTCAGGTTGCTCATGGGCAAGGCCTTGAGCCAATGGATTCAGTTTTAGAATTAGACCTGCTCTGACCACATCTGGCTGGAGAATTTGGATGGTACTCTAAAAATCAGTTATTCCAAGAAAATCAAGGAAAATCACTTTTCTCAGCCTATAACACAACCTTGAGCAGGTTGGCACAGCCACATATGGGGAAAAACTACAGTGTGTTCTCTCTGCTTTAGGGTGGGAATGTGCCACCACTGGAGAGCACCCACAATTTCTCTCCAGTTCTGGAGAAACATGTCTGTGTTTGATGAAGGTGGGACAGCAGATGATGTGCTCCGTCTACATTGTGGTGGGCTCCTCATTGTGAGGAACACCAGAGCTCCAGGCTCTCAGATGCCCACAGTGGTGCTGACATCCCATTGTTAAATTCCTCAGAGCTTGCAGTCACCGACAGAGTTTCAGGAGATGCTCCATCCCGGGAAGAAGAAGGAAGGATAAAGGATACGTTCCCCAGTCTTGCTGGGCTTGGTGTGTGCTCAGTGTGCAGACAGAGGCCCTGGGAGAGCTCTGGCAGAGCCTGAGGAGGAGATGACATCTCTGGGCAGCACAGAACAGCCTCTCCACTGAAGGACACCTTCAGGCTTCTTTCCCCATGTTCAGATCTTTCACTTCTTAGACAAGGTTTCCACCTCATCATCTTTCCCTTGCAACCCTGGACAGGAGCTAGGTGTCCCTAGGCACCCAACTGACCTACACAGGTTGTGTTGAGGACACCCTCACTCCCCTTCAGCCACCAGGATGGCCCCAAATCCTCACAGACATCTCACATGTTAACTGTTGCTGGCCTTATCTCCAGGATCAAGACCATATTTTTCTTCTCGTTCCAGGAAGGACAAGTTTTAATAGGCCTGGAATTGGAAACAGCTCCCTTTGCGTTCCATGCTTCCCACCCGGTTTTCATGTGGGAAGTTGTTTATCAGTTATGCAAGCAGAGGCAGAGGGCTGGGGGTGACAGTCCTGGCCTGGGGGCACAGAGGAGGAGGGATGAGGTGACAGCCCTGGCCTGGGGGCACAGCAGGGCTCCTGCTGCCCTGCACAACCCTGGCCCTGCACCCATCCCACATATCCTGATGCTGCCAGGGATGCACAAGTAAGCAGAGGTAGGAAGGAATGTCCTGCTTCCCTGGCCAGAGGGGACAGCCCTTGGGACTGGAAAGGACTAAATCTCAAGGAAAAAAGTGTGGAACATGTTCTGGTCTCCGTGGAGGGGACACCCAGTGGTGGCTGGTCTCCTCAGTTCCTTTCCTTGGATCTGGTGGCAAGCCAGGGACAGTCCCCATGCCCCTGGTGACAGGTCAGCACAGTGCCCCTGTTCCCTGCCAGAGTCCCAGGGAAGGTGGATGGGACATGGCACCTGCCCTGTGTGTGTGACCGGGCAAAGGACTGGCTGTAGGGCTGGGCATGGTCTGGAAATGGGTCAGGTACGGGCTGGCTGGAGTGGTGGCATTCTGTGGGTGTCCCCCCTTTTCAGAGAGTCCCTTGCCTACGCTGGAGTGATGATGGGGCAGCCAGAGGCACAGGGGGGACCCTCAGTTCCCAAGGATGGCCAGAGCTGATGGTGTTGGGAGACGCTGCTGGCGCGAGTCATGAAAAAGAGGCAATGGAGACAAACTGGGAAATGCTGTGACAAAGCCCAGCTCCTACTGGACTGAAGATGATGGTTTCCACCCTGAGAGTGATGCAGGAGGACAGGGACCCTGTGGTGTGGGGAGGGAACAGTGAAATTCATGACAACCATGGAAAACTGTACTGGCTTTAGAGGGAGAGAAGTGTCCATGGGTGAAAGCTGCCTGAGCACACGGCTGGGCTTGGAACGGGAAGAAATGAATGTTAACAGCTCGTGGATAATGATATGGAAAAGCAAGTCCATAATTCCTTGGTGTCAGAGAGCTTTTCTTTAGGGAAATGTCCGGACAAGAGGAGGTGGCACATGTACTAAGTGGTGGAGAGGGGCTTGGGACCACTCTGGTCTCACATTCCCATGAGCACAGGGCTTAACTGGATGTGATCAAGGAACGCTGACCCCTACCCCCACCACGGAGTGGGCTCTGAAGCACCCACAGGTGACAGGTCCCACTGGTGACAAGGACAACCTCTGTGTGCTGGCCCAGCCTGCACTGTCTCACCTGTCAGAGGAGCCCAGTCCTGACCCTTGGTTTCTCCAGGTTTCTCTCAAGGTTTCTCTCAAGGTTTCTCTCAAACCCTCCAGGTTTCTCTCAAGCACAGTGGTCCATGTGCTGTTTCAGGGAAGGCCTTGTGACGCTATCCCAAGCTCCTGGGCTGGATGCTGCTTGCCTGACATCCACCTGGAGCTGGCAGATGAGCTGGGGTGGACAAGGAGGGGCGGGATGAGCCAGCTCCCCCATGGGCTCTCTGCCTGTGCTTTTGGCTTTGGTTGCATCCACAGAGCTCATAGCAGGCTGACCTGGTGCTCTGAGGGCTGCTGGTCCTCTGGGTGTGACAGCCAGCCCCTGTGTGATAGTCAGGGGGCTGTGTCAGGACTGGTCCCTTGCTCCAGGGCACAGAGAGGGGTTGTGCTTGCAGCAGGAAGTGACCCCAGCGAGCACAGCCTGTGAGATCTCTGACACCCTGTACGGCTGAATCAGGAGTTTGGAGCAGCCCTGCCGATTTTAGACACACAGACAGGCAGACAGACACACAGACACACATCCCACCTGCAGTACACCCAGGGGTGTGTACTCTTATCCTGAATTTGTCCCAGTGGCTCCCTGCCAGTCCCTCTGACCAGCTCTGCTCCTGCAGAGCCCCTGTGTCTTCGCAGGGGTGGGGAGAGAAGAAAACAGCCTGTGCCAGGGCAGGGCTTTGTGCTCAGCCTCATGGGGGCCATCTCGGACCTGCCAGGCTTCCCCCTCACTCCTGCCCTGGGCAGTGCTCCCAGCTCAGGGCCACAAGCCCGGGAGGTGTTGGAGGCTCCAGGCTTGCTGAGGGTCTGAAGAAGGTGATGGAGATGGTGCTGGTGAAAACTCCTGCCACAGTGGGGTAGTGCTTGTGGATCAGGCGAAGGAAAGGGCCGTGGGATGATGATCCTGGTTGGTGCTGGTGCATCCTGGACCTGCAGGGACCAGCAGACAGGGTGACCCCAACCAATGGCCTCATGTGCTCAGTCCTGGCCTGGGGAGGTGAGCGCAGTTTGGAGGACACTGAGGAACAGCCAGAGCTCTTGGCAGCCCTTGTGCAGCCAGAACAATGGCTGACGTCATTTTTATTTAAGAGGGAGAAGGGAAAAAATTGTGACCAGAGGACCGTAGCCCTGGGAGAGACGGAGTTTATTTTTCCTGCCTGCTGCTTTCTCTCGCGCTCCCCCAGCCCTGGCCGTGGCACAGCACATTCCTTTGCTGTGATCTCCTCCCGCCCATGCAATAGCACATTCCTGCTGCACTGCCTGCTCCCTTCTGCTCTGGCCACCCTGGCCTGGCCGCTGTGGAGGGGACAGTGGCCACCCCTGCCCTGTGCCTGTGCACTCTGCCCGCCCTGCTCTCCTTTGCCAGAGCTCAGGCTCGGACGTGGTGTCCGTGTGCTGCCCGCTCCTGTTCAGCTCCACCCTGGACACAGGTGACTGTCCAGGCTCCTCCATGCCAGGACAGCGGGCAGGAGGGGTGGTGGAGCCTCACCCTCTGCAGGTGCACTGAACCCGTGCATGGAACATTCCAGGGGGACTTCCCACACTCCGATGGGCTCGGGGAGCAAGAGGGTGCCAAGTCAGGCTTGTCTTCCCTGACTGGGTGGAGCAAGACCAGCTTGGGCTTGGGGTGATCCCTTTGGATCCCAAACAGGCAGGAAGGAAGGTGTCTGCCAAGCCTTGTGAGCAGCAGGGAGATGAGCTAACGCCTGGCAGGGCTGGGCTCGTGGCAGGGCAGCTCACCCCAGAGGGCTGGGCAGACGTGGGTGCTGCAGCTCTTCACCCTGGGGTCATTGTCCCCTCTGGCCAGCGCTGGTGTGGGGTGAGAGGGGCGGGCTGTGGGTGCTGGTGACCAGTGCATCCAGGACATCTGCACACCCAGCCCTTGTGCTCCTGCTGGCCTTGCTGGGTTTTGTTGCAGCTGCTGGCAGCCCAGGCACAGGCCTGGCCGCCTGTTTTGTGGCATTTTCCCAGTGCAATCAGACCAAATGAGATGTTACCTTCCCTCAGGACATCCCCTTTGCTCACCCCAACACCCTTCCCACGACTTTGTCCCATCCCCACCTCAGAGGAGGCCAGCAGCCTCCTGTGCCCCCCGACACGATGTATGAGAGCTGGGAAAGCTCCTTCCTCCTGGTTTTTGGTCTGTGCCAGAGCTGCCTTGCTTCTTCTCAGCCTGGGAGCTGCAGAGGAGAGATCTGGGGCCGCTGGTGAGGGCATTGCAGGGCTCTGGGTCTGGGCTGCACCGAAGGGCTGAATGGGGCCATGTGTGCCCATCTCCTGCCAGACTGGGCCAAACCAGGGTTAACCAGAGGGGCGGCTGGGAGCTGCCATATGCCAAGAATGTTTCCAGACTGGGGAAGGGCTGGACATGAATCACCCAGCGCCTGTGCCAGACGCTGTGTGCAGGCTGGGCTCCACACTGTGCTCCACACTGTGCTGTCCTGCAGAGAGTTTGAGGACCCTGTGCCGACCAGGCCTCCATCAGCCCTACCAGCATCACCTGCTCAGGTGGTTCCAGCTGGATTTTGTGGCTCCTGGGGAATCCCAGCTGGATGTGGCAGCCCGGTGTGTGTGTCAGGCGCTGCTTGTTTGGGAAGCCACGTGCAGATGTTGCAGCCATGGACTCGCTCCTCCCACGCTGCTCCAGCCCTTTGTCTCCGTCACTTGTGTGAGCCTGAATGTTCACAAGTGGGAACTCAGCCTCTGGAGATCTCCAGGTCTGTAGCAAGGTACCATGGCTGGCACAATGCTGGCTCTCTCACTGGGCAGCTTGTCTCGCTGCCCACCCCAGCACAGTGCCCGTAAACATGGGGGATGTTGCAGTTTCCCCTTTTCCCTTTCCCAGCTCTGGCTCTGCCTCTTCCTCTGCCTGTGATGGACATCAGTGTGGTCCTGCTGTGATCCCAGGGAAACCCAGCAGCTCAGGAGATGGGGACCTGCAGCCTTCCCACAGCCAACAGGAGAGCCAGTGCTGAGGAAAGGTTTGGCAGCCTGAGGAGCTCCTGTCCATGCCCAGCACCGCTGGGGCCCTGCACTGGCTGCCTTGCAATGTGGATGGATGGTTTCACATCCAAAGACACCCACATCCCTCAATGCATCCCTTATCCAAACCAGGGCTGCAGCTTTGGGAAGACAGACAGTCTGTGCTGCTGGAATCCAGCACAGCAGTGGGGCAACAAACCTCTCCTCACAACTTCTGCCCCTTGTAGGTCCTTCAGAGCAACGCAGGAGGGGATTAGGGCTAAGAATGAGGTAACCTTGGACTTCTGGGCAGCCAGAAGTCCCTCAGCATGGTCCCTGCAGCAGCTCCTGATGCACAGATCTAATTCACCTGCTCACCATGTGCAGGGAAAGGGTCTGAGCACCAGACCGGCCACAGGGACATCTGTCAGGCAGTGGCTGAATGGAGAGAACAGGAATAACACAGGGAATAAGGGCAGCACCCCAAACTGCTTAGGGCTGAAATCCTGATTGATGTTTCTCCTCTCTCAGCCCCTAAATTATCAGGCTAGCCCAGAGATCCGAGGCCTTGAGAGGAGGAACATCAGGAGATGGGCAAAGATTCCAAAAGAGGCTCTTACCCTGATGTGGTTTTCCAGCTCTTTATTCCATGATGTCCAGGGGAAAGAGCAGGGCAAAGAGAGCAAATGGGAAGGGTCAGGGGTTTATCCAGGCTTTAGACAGGGAGGGCTTCTCTGGCTCTCTGCTAACCCTGCCAGGGCAGGAAGGAGGGGGTCCAGGGTTATCTGATCAGAGTCACAGGGGTCCGGGGAATGGGGGAAAATATGGCCTGAGCACACTGTAACACCTGATAACTCCTCTCATTCAGAACGTCTCCATTTCCACCTGGAAATGAAGAGGTTTCCATGTTCACTTCCTCCTCGCTGGAGCTGGAAGTGCTGTCCCTGTGGATGGTGCTGGGGCGGGGGTCCCTGCCCGGGATGGGGGGATGTTCCCTTTGGAAGCAGCGTCATTCCCTGGCAGCACCAGGAGCCGTGCTGCTGCACCAGGACACGTGTTCCAAGCCTTGTGCAAATGCATCAGGCCTGACCTCGCTCCAAGGTTTCTGGTCAAGGATGCAATCTCAAGGGCAGTAATTTTCCCTTGTTTTCCCAACACTTTCCAAACGAGCACATCTGAAATCCTTGACTCAAGGGTTTCAAGGAGCTGGGCTGAGCACGACACGCGGCCAGGGACCGGCTCAGAGGCTCAAGAAATAAACAATAAAAGGAGCAGAACCAGAACATCTGGCGGAAAGTAGGAGCATGTTCCACAGTCTGGGTGTCTGAAGGATAAATGGGGCTGGACCGAGTCACAGCTCCTTTCTTGTCCACGTTGGGAGCAGGGCAAGCGTGATATTTATGGGCTTCAGTGATGCTGTGACTGCAACATCTTGGCACTTCTCCTTCACTGGCTTCGAGGGGAATAGGAACACATGTGTGAAAAACATGTGCTGGGACACAACAACCCAGTCCCAAATGGCAGCAGACACAGGGAGGCAGAAGCTCTGGGGACAAGCTCAGCTCTTACCCACAAATGTGATTGGGTAGGACCCTCTGTGCTGGGGGATAATGAGGAGTTGTGAGCCTTGGAGAGCTGCAGCCACCTGAGGAACACAGAAACCAAGCAAAAAGGAGCCTGGCAAGCAAGGCTTCCCTTCCCCACAGGTGGGTATGGAATATGTGGGCCTGACCAGGGAACCTGTACTGAGCTTCTCAGTGCTGTGCTCCATGGCTGGGTCCTGCACCTTCCTTGTTTTCATGGGTCTGGATGAAGCAGAAATTAAATAAAACCAAATGGAGTCCTCAAGGATCTGTATCCAAGAAGCAGGACATGGGCTTTGGCATGGATATCTGTAGGCCAGTGGTTCTGGTGATCCCTGCCTTGGAATGAAACGCCTGAGTGGCCCCACTGGTTTCACTTAGGGAGGAGGGAGCCCTTAAGTGCTTTGCTGGATGAAGGCCTAGGAGAGGCAAGGGCTGGACTCCAAGTGGAGCTCATCAGGAAGGAGCCTACGCACTCTGCTGCAGTGGTTGGGATTTCCAGCCTGGACACAGGGAAGCAGAGCAGGCAGAGCGTGGAAATCCAGCCCTGGAGCTCCAGGCAGGGCAGGGGCTGGAGCAGCATCTTGGAGAGCCCAGTTGGTGTTCCCAGAGTGCCTGGGATGGGCTGGGGAGCTCTGGCTCTGCACGATGATGGTCATGTCATGGGGCCATGGCAAGGTCCCCACCTCTGTGAGTGCCTGCACTGTGCAGAGGAGAAGCTGTGGGTGCCCTTGGCGCTGGCACTGACCCATGGCCAGCAGTGGCACTGACCTGTGCCCAGCAGTGCCCATCCCCTGGTGACCCTGGAGATGAGGTCCAGGGCTAAGAGGAAAGCAGAATGAGGAGGCAGCACTGCCCTGGGAAAGGGGCAAGGTGATTTGGGTGAGGTTGAAGTAAGATGATCCGGTGTTTGCTGAGGTGGGGCCAGGCCATGATCAGGTGCTTTGGAAGTCATCCTATCCCTGCACCCAGTGTGCTTCTTGGAGCTTCAGGAGATGCACCTGGAGCAACACCTCTGTCTTACAGTCCCAGATCTGGAGCAGGGGTCTCACATCTCTCCCACAACCTGAAGGATTGCTCTCTGCTGGGCCTGTTCTGGCAGGACCACCAGCCTCTTCCCAATGTCCCCTACCCTGAGCCCAGCACACCTCCAGCTGCCCCAAGGCCATGGACACATCCCATGGCAGGCAGGAGATGCCATGGCTGGCTCAGTCCTGTGCCTGCACTCCCTGGGAGCCTGGAACCATGGAACCCTGCTCCTGAACCACAGCTCTGCTGCCGTGGGCCAGGAGAGGCCGAGCCACTGCCACGGCAAGGCTGGGGACGTGCAAGACACTGCTTGGTGCTCACGATGGGTGTCACCAGGATTGTCCCTGTGGAAGTGCAGCAAGTGCACAAAACCATGGAGAACTCCTCCACAAGAGGTCCATGAGCTCCCGAGTCCTCTCCAAGAGAGGGATATTGCCTGTGTCTGCACACTGCCCATGGAGAGCTGGACAAGAGCTCCACTGACACATCCACCTTGGCAGGCACCAGGGCGGCCGTTCCCTGGACACCCACACAGCCAAGGGATGTGTACGGGGAGGAGGGAAGGGCTTCCTTGCAGCTGGGACTTGGCAGAGGTGAGGTCTCATGCCTGGTGCTGATACTCAGATATCATCTCTGGTGATTTATGGCCGGAGCACGCAAGCACCACTTTGGGAAGATCCTCATAAATAGCTCCGGCGTGACAGAGGGCTGCTGGATAACGGAAAATCGTGGGAGCAGCCCCTGCCACAGCTCTGTGCAATGTCTGCTGTTAACCCTGTCATGACAGCAGGGAAGGGCACACAGCTTCAAATTTTCTCTGTGGAGTCACGGCCTTTGGCAGCCCCATGCCGGGGCTCACCTGTCATCCCACTGAGCTCTGCTGGTCATGCCATAGGTGCTGCCTTTCTTATCCAGCACTGCCACATCCCCCTCTTTCCAGCCCCCTCTTGCATCCCATATGGATTTTGCAGCACTGAAGTGGAACAATTTTTGTCTGGAGGCTCTGCCACCTGTTACCAAAACTCATTGAAGCCTGGCTTCAGAGGAACAGGCTTTCCCTTGAATACCAGACAGAAATAATGGAAGGAGACCATAAAACCCATCCAGTCCCACCCCCTGCCACGGGCAGGGACATTTTCCATTACCCTAGGTTGCTCCAAACGCTGTCCAACCTGGCCTTGGACATTTCCAGTCACTGTGTTTGCCCTGTTATGCCCTACTTGAAAGCTTCCTCCTCTGAAGGTCATCTCCTGCTCCCTTCTGCCACTGAGAAGGGATCGTCCTTTGCAGGACTTGCACAGGACCTGTGTCTCCCTGTCCAGGTCACCAGTGGTCTCCCTGTGCCACCCCTGCAGGCTGATCCTGTCCCTGCACACCCTGGCCAGGACTCATCCAGGTCTTCCCAGTCTTGACATGGGCATGGACCTTCACCTGAGTTCCTGCTCATGATCCTGGGGACATCCCACCACAGCTGAGCCAGAGCTGGGAAAGGGAACAGGGGAAACTGAGATCTCAGCAGTGGAGCACCCATCGGCCTTCCTGCACTCCTCAGAGCAGCCCTGCTCACCCCTCGCAGACATCCCCCTCTCCCAGCCTGGGCCCGTGGCTGGTGCCGATGCCTGGGCTGTGCTGGGAGGGAGAGGAAGGCCGGGGAGGGGCACATGGCACGTCTCCTCCTCGACAAGGGGTACCAGTGCCTGCTGGGCAGGTGCCCAGGCAGCTGGACTGGGCTGTCAGCACTGGCTCTGGTGCTCCAGGACCAACAGATGGGATCCATTAGCAGAGATTATTTAGGTATCTCCAAAGGGCTCCGTCACAACCCATTAAACTTAGACAAGCAGACATAATGAGGGCTCAACACACGTTGGTGACACGGCTGGCAGAGCTCCGCGCCACCAGAGCGTTCAGGGACAGTGGCACGGGTGGAGTGACCAGCAGATCCCGGGATCCGGGTGCATTGGATCAGCCCCGGGGTGCAGGTCCTGTCTGGTCCCCCCCTGCACACCTCCACTCCTGTGTGGCTCAGTGCCTCGGGATGGGGGGGACGAGTTCTCTGGATGTGCTTCCCTGCTCCAGCCCCACCCGTGCTCCCTCTGCATGCCCAGAGAAGGGGGAGGCCGGCCGGGCTGACAATGTGGGGTGTGCCTGCTCCCAGGGCTGCTCCTGGGAGCACCCAGGGGCCCTGGCTGGCTCGGATCCCAGGATCCCTCCAGCCACAAGAGCTCCCGGGCTCCGTCGCCCCCCGACAGGCCCAGATGGCTCCGGGTGCTGAAGCCAAGGAGAGGCGGCTGCTGCCGGCGCTGGCTCACAGCTCCATTCCAGCACCTCCATACCAGCACGATGGCTGGAGTCCACACACCTGCATTCCCAGTGGGGCCAGGAAGGTGCCATGGCATGTCAGGAAACCCTTGAAGCCCCAGTGCTGCTCAGCTGGGTCCCCTCCAGGTCCCCACTTCCACTGTCCCCGCTTTAGAGACTCATTTCTGCTCCTTTGCTTTCTTGCGGCATGTCCTGTGCTCTGGGGATGCTGAGGGAGGTCTCCCGTGGCAGGGAGGGCTCTCTGCCCTCTTCCATGCACGGTTTGGAGAGTGGGCTGTCCCAGGAGATGGAAGGAGGGCAGGACATTCCCTGGGGATTCCCGCAGAGGAGTGGATGTGTCTTCATTTACTCTGTAACTTAAGCAGCCTTTAATCTAGCAGCAATTTGCAAACATCAAAGGAAAAAGGCTGGGAGGGATTGAGCAGAGATCCACCACAGGCCTGGGACAATTTCCAGTGGGGGATGGATCCCCTGAACCAGCACACTGCAGGAGCTGGTGCATCCCTGGACGTGTTCAGCTGGAGCAACCTGGCCTGGTGGAAGGTGTCCCTGGCCTGGTGGAAGGTGTCCCTGTCCATGGATGCACTTTAAGATCCTTCCAACCCAAACCACTCAGTGATTGTGATTCCTACTTCCAGCACAAAGGCCTGGGCTACCCCAACCCATGAGGGCACAGCTCCTGTCCCCCAGGTGCCACAGGGGGACCCCCAAGCATCCTGCCTGGTGCTTCCCATTCCCAGTGTCTGCAAAACCTGGAGAGCCGTTTCCCACCAGCCTGTGCCTTCTGCTGGCCCCCCGTGGGGTTTGTGGGGCTCCCCAGATTTCAGCGGGGAAGGTTTTGGAACCAGCTCAGGCTCCTCAGCCTCTCTAGGTGAGGGCTGCGGTTTCAGGGCAGCTGTCCAGGAATTCAGCAGTGCTGAATGGGATCCGGATGGGAAGGCTCAGGTATCTGAAGGTATGTCAAGCCTCCACTCAAGCATTTGACAGTGTTTTCCATGACCTCATTAGGCTGAGGCTCATTAGCCTGCTCTCCACAGAAACTGGAGCTCCTCCCAGGGAATTCTGGCCCATTCTTTGTGGCCAGCACAGTAGGTGGGTCATGGCTCGGAGTGCAGCTCTTTATGTGCCATTACATGGCTGGGTGCTGCAGTCTCTAATAATGCTATTTCTGGATTGCAGCGATGCTAATTGAGAACTAGTGTGTCATTAATTATACAAATGACTTGATGCCAACGCTGGATTGTGTCTCTCATTTCTGGAACTACTGTCCTCATTTGTTTGGCTTGACAGCTCCTAGTACTCGAGGTCTTGCATGGTTTGACATTTCATTCCACAGCCACGGTGATTCTGGGGCAGTGGGTGCCTGGATGTGCATGTCCCTTATCCTGATCCCAAGCAGAGCCAGCCTGGGATGCTGGAAGGACTCTTGTCCCTGAGCACTCTCCTCCCACGCTGCCAGGCCGGCGGCGTTACCAGGCTGGGGTTTGACCTGTGCCAGGGCTCTGCTGCCATGGGGCTCTGTGTCCATGCCAGGGAACACATCCCTCTGCAGCTGCTTTCTCCCTCGAGGCTCCTGATGGCTCTGAAGGGAGGATCAGCCAGCACAGAGCTTTCCCAGGTTTCTTTTTTAGCCTGTGCCCTCTAGCTTGTTCAAATAACCCAAATCCCGAGGCTCCCGGTGTGGCTCTAGGAGGAGGAGGTGGCGGTGGCTGAGCAGAGCCTTGACTTCCCTGCTGGGGGTTATCCCAGGGAATGACCCCATCCATTTCTGTACATTTGCAATGGGAATGAACAGAATCTGGTCTGGGATGAGCCAGCAGGTTCAGGGGACATTTGCTGGCTTGCACTGGTGTGTGGGTGGGAGACCAAGGGAAGCCACCAGGGCAGCAGGTCTGGGTGGGCAGCTCAGGCAGCTCCCAAGGGGCTGCGGCTCAACCTTCCCTCAACTATTTATTTCAGTTCTTTAATCTGGAGGATTTGCCTGTTTTAAGTTCCTCACAGAGCTTTTCAGGACTTTGGTTCTGTTCTTCTGGCATTTTTCCCTGTAGTACAATATGATCCCTGTGAACTCCACTGCCTTCAGTGTCCCAAATATTTGCAGTATCTTTTTGTGCAATATTTTGGATGCACAGCCCAGCCCCAGGGAGTCCCAGGAAGCACCTCCTAGATAAGGCATTAGGAGCACGCATGCAGGAAGGTTGGGTTTTGTCCAGCTGAACCGGTGAGGATCCAGATGAAAAGAGGGGAACATCTGACCTCTGCCACTTTCTCCAAGCCCTTTCCCCGGCAGGCAGAGCAGAACAAGCTCTTTTCACACCAAACTCAATCCCAGACCGAAGCGTTCTCTTCTCCTCTGTGCAGAGCAGCTCTGCAGGGCTTTGCTAGCTCTGTCTCCCCGCTGCCAGCTGGTTCCTCTGTCAGAACTGCTGCACTGCCAGAGGGGCATTTTTAGCTGCTCTTATAAAAGGACAACGTGATTTTCTAAAATTACATGTTACCCATTATTTCCTAAGCTTCCCCAACCCTGTCCCTCTCCTCCCAAGGAGGGCACTGGAGCCAGGTCCAGGCATGGAGAGGGCAGCCGGGGTGGGTTCCCCCTGTGGGCTCCCCCTGTGGGTTCCCCCCAGATCTCTGTACCCATCTGAAGGTCAGTGCAGTCCCACGCTGCCATCTGGCATATTCTCCCCCAGAGATGTTTCCCAAAACAGCCTCCAGCAGGATCTTTTCCATGCTGTCTCTCTGTCCCATGCTGCAGGATCGCCCCACATCCAGCTCTGACATGGTTGTGCTCAATATGAGGAGTTTTTTCCAAAAGCTCCTTTCAGCAGATTTCCAAGCCTGCATCAGTTGTCACCAAGGGGATTTTCCAGTCCCTGTGTGTACCATTGCCTGGGTGCCCACAGGGAATCATGCACTGAGAGATTTTCCTCTCTCAGAGGAGTCTTTTCCTTTTCCTTTTCCTTTTCCTTTTCCTTTTCCTTTTCCTTTTCCTTTTCCTTTTCCTTTTCCTTTTCCTTTTCCTTTTCCTTTTCCTTTTCCTTTTCCTTTTCCTTTTCCTTTTCCTTTTCCTTTTCCTTTTCCTTTTCCTTTTCCTTTTCCTTTTCCTTTTCCTTTTCCTTTTCCTTTTCCTTTTCCTTTTCCTTTTCCTTTTCCTTTTCCTTTTCCTTTTCCTTTTCTTTTCCTTTTCCTTTTCCTTTTCCTTTTCCTTTTCCTTTTCCTTTTCCTTTTTCTTTTCCTTTTCCTTTTCCTTTTCCTTTTCCTTTTCCTTTTCCTTTTCCTTTTCCTTTTCCTTTTCCTTTTCCTTTTCCTTTTCCTTTTCCTTTTCCTTTTCCTTGGCAGTGTTTCCTCCCCAGGTGTGATCTCCAGGCTGGCAGAACTGGACTGGCTTTTTGGGTGTTCGATGAGGATTCCCCAGCCATCTCCTTCAACTTTGATTTTGGGATCCTCATTAATTCCTGGGCCAAATTAAAGCCCCAAATATGTCCCAGTACTGCCTTTGATCACTCAACAGCCTCCAGTTTGCTGCATATCTCCAAAGTTTTGTTCTCTCCGGGCTGCTTCTCCCTTTCCCCCAGCACCTTGGTGCTCTCTGGATTCCCACAGTGCTGTCTCAGCCTCTTCCCTCCTTTCCATTCAGAGCAGCTGTGGCTGCCCCTGGATCCCTGGCAGTGCCCAAGGCCAGGCTGGGCAGGGCTTGGAGCACCCTGGGACAGTGGGAGGTGTCCCTGCCACGGCAGGGGTGGCACTGGAGGAGCTCTGAGGGCCCTTCCAACCTAATCCATTCTATGATTCCTTGATTCCATGCTTCCCCTCCACCTCTGTGCCTCCCCCTCTGTGGGAATCCAGGGCTTCCCTCTGGCTGCCCTGGCTGCCCTGGGACCCTGGCAGGGGTCAGGAACCCCCCTGGACAGAGCCCCCAGAGACACTGGCTGTGATCTCTGTCCATGGAAAAGAGTTTTCAATCCTACAGGATGAATTACCAGCTCTGAGTGTTTGATATAAGTAATAATTAAGTGTGGCACAGGTGCAAAAGTAAAATTTTAGGATTCTAGATTAGGGGTCCAAAGGGGACAAGATGGAGGAAATTGGGTGTGCCTTGTCCTTTTTCTCCTTCTTCATGCCCTCCATGTTTCACTGTGGTGTTGGCATTTTTCTGTTGGTTCAGGCTGGGGACACACTGTCCAACGTAGGTGACAGATATTGGCACGTTATTGTAAATCCAGCACAGGTAGTTTGTGGTATTTAATGTTTGTAACATCCCACTGAGGGCAGAGCCCCACACGCTGCCCTGCAGGACAGAGCTGCGGCAGGGCAGCAGAACATGTTAGAGATAAACAGAATAAACAACCTTGAAACCAGCACAGATGAATTATGGCTTCTGCTTTGGCAATGGGGCTGAAAGACAGAGACTTTCTACAATCTTGGGGTCATCAATAGCACAGATTCTGACACCCTCCACACACTTATCCTGGCAAAGAGACCAGTGAGGGGTCCCAGGAGAATCCTCTGCCCAGAGCTGATCCCGAACCCCAGGCTCAAATCTCATGCACAGACTGTTCCTGGAGGTCTGTAGCACCAGGGACACCTCTCTGGGAAGGGACAGTCCCTCTGCTGGGGCTGCAGTGCCCAGAGGGACGATGAGGAACTGCAGCTCCTCCTGGAAAGAGCATCAGGATTTTTGCAGGATCTGGAGGGAAATTTCTCGGTTCTCACTTGCAGGTGATCAAGTTCTTAAAAACTCCATTTTAAAGATCAGCATGATGGCATGATGTCCAGTGAAAAAATAAGGCTGGAGAAAAAAGTGGTTTCCCATGTGTTTTCTTGGGGTGTGGGCTGTGAACAACAGCTGTGCTCATCCTCGGTGGCTGCATGAGAGACGAGTGTTTGGTGGCTGATGATATTCCCAAAGGGTGCTACAGTGTCCCCATTCCAAGTGGATGATCCCAGAGCTGTCATCCACCTTTCCAACCCCCCCACCTTTCTGTCAGCTCTATATCACTCAGCCAGGGCTCCCGTTTTGCCTGTGAGGTGCTTTCTCTTGCTGTATAAACACAAGTACATGGCCTTATCAGCATTGCCTTCATGGATTTGGTGCAGTAAACTTCAAAATCCTCAGTCTGCTGTCCCAGTAGGACCCCAGAATCCAATAGTATTCAACTCTGGGCTGTCGTGGTCAGGACCACCACTGTTTTGAAATCAGTTTGTGCAACATCTGTCCAGAATAGTTTGAGATTGCTTTGAAATACTCTCAAGAGTCCTTCAGCTGAGGCTTAAGCAGGAATAAAAAGTGCACACCCTGATGTCAGATGAAAGAGAAAGCCCTTTGCCTATGGATGGGAGGTGTGTAATTGCAGAGACACGAACTGGATCTGGTTTTAATCCCACTGGGCAGATTGAGCACTGTCAAGTGCAATTTCTAATCTCAGTCCTGCTCGGCTGTGTCGGAGTATGGCTGAAGGTGTTTTTCAAGTGTTTAGGAGCCTTTCCAAAGACAACAGTGTCATCTGGAGAACATCAGCCTGCAGGCTGGTTGCTGTGAGCGGGACGCTCTTTGAAAAGCCCTCGGTGCTGATGCAAGTCCAGATGGCTCATGTTGAACCTGGGGCTGGGCCATGTGCAGAACATGCCATGAGGTTCCCGTGGCTCCACCACGCTCAGCACAGGAGTGCTGGCCCCTCTTCCTGGTCCCACCGGACTTCCCCGACCCACAGATGTGCCCAGATGTGTCTCTAGGTGTAGCCAGCACCCCTCCAGGTGTCCCAGGTCTGTGTGCAGTGCACGTGCTCTGTGTGCAGCACTGAGCTTATCCCTGCCCTGCAGCACCAGCAGTGCAGGACAGCAGGAGCACCATGGGGATGGCTCAGCATGGGAGTGGGATCCTCCAGGGACACCTTTGGACTCGAGGAGTGTGGGGTCAGGGGGTGCAGAGGTGGTGCTTGGTGTCAGCTCAGATCCAGGGAACAAGGGCAGTGTTCTCTGCCCACTTCTCTTTCCCAGTGTCCACTTCCAGGCACACGGAGCTCTCTCTGTCTTTCCCTCCACTTTCATCCCCAGGACACCCCAGTGCCAGCCTGGGGGGATCCCATCCACCCCCACCTCCTTGTCCATGGGCAGCCACCCCTACATCCTCTAAAACCCTGGGGCTGAGACCCCTGGGGGGATTCCACAGCAGCCACTGATCCGAGGAAAGGCTTTGGGGATCAGCTGTGGGGCCAAGGGCTAGATCTGGCTGCATGTCAGCATCACACAGCTGATCCTTTTGGGGAAGAGGATCTGTTTCTCTCCAAACAACTCTGAAGAGGCTTTTTCCTCTGTCCCGCTGATCCTCTCAAAGTCCTTACACTTGGCACAGCCCTGCTGTGGTGCGTTCCTGGGTTTCAGTTTTCCTTTTGCTGCTTCTGTAGCTCTTCCAGAGGTGAAGAGGTTTGGAAAAGCTGCGGGTGGAATTGGAAAAGTGCAATGAATACATATCCTAGACACACTGGATTTTTATGGCCCCAAAAAGTGGAGAGGAAGAGAAGAAAAATGGGTGTATATCCCTGTCTGGAAACTTCGAAGCTGCAAATAACAGGGAGGTGTTTGAGGAGCTCAGGAAAACTGCCCCGGTGGTGGGGAGTTGTTTCTGTCTGCAGTGCACGACCTATCACTTCAGAGGGCTCAGACTGCAGGTCTGGCCAAGAGTGGGGGGATCAGCCCCACACACCTGCATTCCCTGGAGCAGCAGAGCTCCGCTTCCCAGCCAGGACCTGCATGCAGAGCACAGCAAGTGGAGCAAGGCACAGAGGGGCTCAGGTCAGACCTGTGACCGCCCTGGGCTGGGCTGGGTGTTGGTCCAAGAGCACAGATCTGCTGGGACGCAGAGTGCACAGGCTGGGATTAACCTCGTGTCATCGGAATGCTGATCTGTGTTTGGGTACCTGAGATAAATAACTCGCTGGGGAGCAGCTGAGTGAGGGACAGATCTTTGCAGCTTCCCCTCCTGTTTGCATCTGTTCTGGAGTCTCTCCCTACGAGTGCCTGGTCTGTGGCTGCAGAGGATGAGGCTCAGAGGAGCACACATGGGCACCAAACGCTGCAGCTGCACAGCTCGTGGTCAAGCTCCTGGGGAAAGACTCCGAGGTGCAGGTGCCAGCACTGCTGTATGTCCCCATGGAAAGGCAGAGATACTCTGGAGCCTCTGACCCCTCTGCTGTAGCCAGGCTGAGTGCACAGGGCTACCCCCAGCTTCTCTACCTGGATCCCACCAGCCTTTGGGCTGCTTGAGTTTCCCTGAAGCCACCTGGGAGCAGCACAGGGAAGTGCTGATGGATGGTCAGGGAGCACCCCCTGCCTTAGAGTGGCTCCTGTAGCCAGATAAGGGACAAGTGACAATGTTGTAGTGCTGGCAGCCACCATGGACTTCCTTGGAACAGCACCTGGAGTGCCCTGTGCCCGTCTTGGTGCCACAGCACCGTCCCTGGGAGGAAAATATTTGGCCATCCCCACTATACCTGGAGCTCCTCCAGCTCTCTCTCCCCACGGGGGGACCTGGCTGTATCCAAATCCAGCAGCAGTGACGGGTGGGAGAGCTGGAGGTGAGGATGTGGCTGCTGCCATGGAGAACACAGAGGCAGGGTTTCCTAAGAGAAATTAATTCAATTTTATGAGCAGAACTCTTATATTGCATTAGTGGAGTTAAGACATTCTGTCTCTTTCCTAACAAAATAAACATTTTTGGCAAAGCAAATGAGCGTTTCCTGTCTAAACTCTGCCTGGCACAGCCCCTGTCCCCAGGAACTACAACTGGATGCCCACTGGCATTGTGCTGCCCCTGCTTCTCCCAGGCAGGGGATAAACCAGACAGGGGTTAGCAGGAGTAGAAATGCAGTGCAGAGAGCTTTCCCCTTTCCCAGAGCCCACCGTGGTCTCTCCATGGTGCCACTCCCATGGTCCAGCTGGGTCTGACTGAGCTGAATCCTCACCACCCTCCACAGGGACAGTCTCTCTCCTTGAATTCCTTCCAGCATAAGGTGCTGACAGCTAAAAATGTCTCTTTTCCCACCTGTCACGGGACCTGTGCTTGCTGCATTTGTGTCTTCAGCTCAGAGAGGAGCCTGTTCCCATGGCTGGGGTGATGTCCATCCCAGAGCATCCAGGAGGGCCCTGCAGCCATGGGGCCGGGCTGTCTGCACATAAAGGTGACACCAAGTGGCTGCCAAGTGTCCCTGGGGGCTCACCAGCTCTGCTGGGCAGCTCTGGGCCGGCTGGGACACCCTGGGCAGCCCTGGTCCATGGTCCTGCTGCCCCAGACTCAGGCTGTGTCTCAGGGCTCCCGAGGAGGTGCGGGGGAGCAGAGACAAGCCCCGGGGCTGAGAAAAAGGAGGGCAAAACACAGGAGAAAACAAATCCCCTGCTGTGGCTGCTTCTCCTAATGAGGAGCAGGACTTTGCCCAAGCCTGAGGGCACAGAGGGAGGGCTGAGCAGAGCTCCTCTCTCTCCCTGCAGAGCGGGGTGGGGAACCAGGCAGACAATTCAGTGAGCCCCGGGGCAAAGCCCTGCTGGCTGCTGCTCCTCGGAGCCACTTTTCCTAGAAAGCAGCGATGCAGATGGGCACTGTGTGTGTGAGCAGCGCTGCCGAGGTCTCTGGCAGGGGGGGACAGGGATGAGCTGCCAGTCCAGGGAGGTCTGATGGGTCTTGCAATCGTCCAGGCTCCACTGCCTCTAGCCAGCACTCGGGCTCATTGGAAAGTATTTCTGAATGGTTCCCAGCCATGGTTCCCATTCTGTTCTGTTTAAATTCTTCCTTCAAGACAATCTCGGTCGTAATTGTTCTCAGATTTAGGAAACTGGCTCTTCCTGAGACCAGAAAGCTCTGTTACTGGTTGGGATGGTGTCCCTTCTCCCTCTCGCTTACAGTGAACTCTCTTGAGCCACGTCGGTGCCTCAGGCTGCTGCAGCCTCCCAGCCAGGCTGCACCTCGTTTGTGCTGTCCCTGTGAAGGTGGCACAGCCACCACCTCCAACTGGGCAGAAACCTTTTGGCTTCAGAGACAAAGTGGCTTTTGGTGAGCCCCAGGGGCAGGGAGACCCTCCGGGAAGTGATGGTTGGAGCTTCTCCTGCGGTGCTTTGGGGATGTCCTTCTCCCCAGGAGTGCCAAGGCCCTGCAATGGGACTCCTCCAGCAGGAGGGGAAGGAGCAGAGATCATCTTGTGCAGGTCTGCAGGGAGGGCAGAGCAGGGCCCAGGCTCTGCTCCGGGGCCCAGCAGCGGCACCAGAGCCACGGGCAGGGCCTGAGCCCAGGAGCTGCCCCTGCCCAGGAGGCACAACTTCTGCCCTGGGCAGTGCCAGCCCTGAACAGGCTGCCCAGGGAGGGGCTGGAGTCTCCCTCAGCGGGGATCCTGCAGAGCCTCTGCACACAATGCTGTGCCCTGGGCTCGGCCATGGCCCTGGATGGGTTGGACTGGTGACTTCCAGTGATTCCTTACAAGCTCAGCCATTCTGGGATTGTGTGCAGTATCCTGAGCCTTCAGCAACCCCCACCTGAGGCTCCCAGGCTTTGATTACACCAGGAGCAACTTTCTTTTAAAAATGCATCCTGCCAGGATCTGGGCTAAACCAGCTGATAAATGCACTGAGAGGTATTTTACTGCTGCCCTTGGTCTCCTCACCACCACACCAAACCAGCCCATTGCTCCTTCGGTGGCTGCCAAGCTCCAGACAGGAACCTTGGGGGTGGTGGGACTAGAGGCATCAGCGTTCTTCCAGCTGACATGTGCCAGTGGAAATCAGGAATCAGTCCCCAGTGTTTGGAGCCCTGTGTCTGCACTGGTGACTGGGAGCAAGACCTCCCTGTCAGCCCATGGACACAGAGGTGTCTGTGTCCCTAGACCCAGGAGGCTGCCCACGCTCCCCTGGAGCACCAGAGATGGGCTTGGTGCATCTGCTGGGGCTGCTGCCAGGATTTGTCCATCTGCCCTTCATTTGGCAAAGGGGGTGGGAAGGAGCTGTACGGAAATAGAGCAGAAAGGTGGAGAAACAGGGACAGAGGCTGGGCTGCTGGATGGGGAGGAACTGGGAGGGAGGGCAGTAAGAGAATGTGCTGCAGGATAAGCTGGGGCTTGAAGGCAGGTGCTGGAGCTGGTCCAGAGACTGTGGCCTCACTAATAATTTGCTGGAATGCCAAATGGGAGAGATAACAGACACAGAAAATCGCAGACCCAAGGAATCATTGAGCTTGCAAAAGCCCTTCAGGATCACTGACTGCAACCTGTGCCTGATCCCCACCTTTTCACCAGCCCAGAGTGCTGAGTGCCACGTCCAGCCCTTCCTCGGGCACCCCCCTCAGCTGTTCCTGAGGCTCCAGCCCCTTCCCAGCTCTCTTCCCTTCCCTGGACACACTCCAGCCCCTCAGGGTCTGTCTTGTCCTGAGGGGCCCAGGATGGACCCCAGGACTGGAGGTGCTGCAGCAGTGCCAGCACAGGGGGACACAGGCCTTTGACAGGCCAACATCACAGGCACAGAGAATGATCAAAGTAGCCTGGAAGGGCTGGGTGGGAGAAATATTAGGGCAAAGTCAGGTATCTGCACAGTCCCCCCAAGAGGTGTCCATGAAAGGTGAAGC
The DNA here is from genome assembly GCF_048771995.1 of Taeniopygia guttata. Lineage (NCBI taxonomy): Eukaryota > Metazoa > Chordata > Aves > Passeriformes > Estrildidae > Taeniopygia > Taeniopygia guttata. Next base: position 10,454,144 of record NC_133044.1, on the reverse strand, counting down.
AGGAATGGAAGAGCAGTGTGGGAACACAGGAGTTGCCACCGTGGCCTTGTAAAGGACAATCCCTGTTGGCACAGTGGTCACAGCGGGGACTGGCTTGTCCCCATGCTATCAAGGGGCAAGTGCCAAAAGCTGGCCTTGCCCCAGCCCTGCTCGCTCACGGGCACCCTGAGGGGCTCCATGGGCAGAGGAGGAACAGGAGGGTGGGAAGAGACCCGGTTTGAGGAGAGAAGCATGAAAATGCTGGGCTTGTTTAGTCTAGGAAAATGAAGGCTGGGAGAGAGCTGGTCTATAAATACATCTGGGAGTAAACAGCAGGAGGGATCAGAGCTATTTAGGCTGGAGTAGCGTGCTGGCAGAGGAGCAGATGGCTGTCAGCTGGCTGTGAACGTGGTTATGCTGCAGGGAGAGGAACCATCCCCTCCTTACTAAAGGCAACCCTGGGACAGCCTCTCCTGGGGTCAGCGAGGGCCAAACCCGCACTGAGCTGAAAACTGTGGCCCAGCAGCCCCATCAAAAATCATCTTCAGAGGCTTCAGCACCTCTGTGTCCCCATGGGAGGGGAACCCCTTTGGTGGGCCCTTGCTGGGCTCCTGGAGGGTCACCTTGAGCAGCCCTGGGTGCTGTCAGAGCTGGGAAGGAGCTGGAGGCTGGGATTCATGGAGCAGCTGTGGGGCTGGGGAGGCTCGGTGCACCGGAAACTTCCAAAAATCCCTGGTGTGGATCCAGCTTGGCCCCGGCCCAGATGAAAAAAACAAACAAACACGACATTTCTGGTGAACTACAAACCCCTGGCACGAGGCCAGCACTGCAAATAGCCTGACTGGTTTCAAGATGGAGCTGGAAAAAATTGATGGGAAGGATTTACTGGGGCGGGTGCCTGTGGTAGCAGGAATGGGAATGGGTCCCTCAGGAGCAATTCCCAGGCCGGCATTCGACCTGTGGCTGCAGCCTGGAGCACCAGGCCATGGACACCCCCTGGCCACCCTCTCTGCTCCCTCCTGTGCTGTCCAGCCCTGCTCCACGGCCACAGAGACCACCCTGGGGATCATCCTTTGGGAAGCCGAGAGGGAACTGACCACTGTGAGTGCCAGTGATGCTGCGGGAGGATCTCGTAAGCTCCAGAGGGGCTCAGGCTCTCTGCAGAGCTGTGATGTGAGGGTGATTCTCATTCCCACTCTCCTTGATGCCATTTAGTCCTCCACCTCCCTCTTGCCATCGCTCCTTCCCTGCACAGGCTGGGATCAAACCTCACCTCCCTGTTCCTCAGTGCCCCTGCCTGCCTGCGGGGGGTTCCTGCTGCTGCCCGGTCACCTTCCACCCCACCTGCCCCTCCGAGCCCTCTCCCTAGGACTGGTGTCCCTATTCCACGTTCTCCTTTCCTCTCCTCCCACCACAACCACGTTCTGGTGGCACATGGATAAAAGCCTTGGTGAGGGTAACCACAGGCGCTGTTACCTCCCACGCCAGAACACCCCAGAGCTGCTCCCTGCCCACGGCAAGGGCAGGGCTGAGGTTGTTACACTGCATCCATGGCTCCCAGCAGGTTTTTGGCAGGAATGCCACAGTCTCAGGTAGAGATTTGTCCCCAAGGCATCAGTACCCAAAGCATCAGTGATGCAGAGATGTGGAGAGAGAGACACACACTGGCAGAGGGATCCTGCCTGTCGGAATCTGAGGTATTGATGATCCCGAGATTGTAGAAAGTCTCTGTCAGCCCCGCTGCCAAAGCAGAAGCCATAATTGGTCTGTGCTGGTTTCAAGGTTGTTTATTCTGTTTATCTCTAACATGTTCTGCTGCCCTGCCGCAGCTCTGTCCTGCAGGGCAGCGTGTGGGGCTCTGCCCTCAGTGGGATGGTACAAACATTAAATACCACAAACTACCTGTGCTGGATTTACAATAACGTGCCAATATCTGTCACCTACGTTGGACAGTGTGTCCCCAGCCTGAACCAACAGAAAAATGCCAACACCACAGTGAAACATGGAGGGCACGAAGAAGGAGAAAAGGACAAGACACACCCAATTTCCTGCATCTTGTCCCCTTTGGACCCCTAATCTAGAATCCTAAAATTTTATTTTTGCACCTGTGCCACGCTTAATTATTACTCATATCAAACACTCAGAGCTTTTAATTGATCCTGTAAGATTGAAAACTCTTTTCCATGGACAGAGATCACAGCCAGTGTCTCTGGGAGCTCTGTCCAGGGGGGTTCCTGACCCCTGCCAGGGTCCCAGACCTGCCAGGGCAGCCAGAGGAAAGCCCTGGATTCCCACACTGCCCAAAATCCTTCCCCTGCCTGTTTTGGGTCAGGCTCATGGAGCTGTCACTCACTTTCCTGGGCCATCATTACCCTTCAGCATTTTGGTGTTACTCAGGTTTCCCATTTTTCCCCATTTCCCCATCACATGGGATGATATCCTGTTCTGCTCCTGCTGCCCAGCCCCTGTGGATGGGCAGTGGGAGCAGAGAGCAGGGCACAGCCCCTGGCAGGGGTGCAGGATCTGTGACACAATGTGCCCACCCAGCTCAGCTGTTTGCACCTGCAGGCCCCGAGGAAGGAGCTCCCTACACCATTCCTGGGTGTACCCTCTCATGATGTGCTCCCTAGGGAATTCCCACCCAACCTCCTGTGCAGGGCCAGGAGTTGGACTGGATCCTCATGGTCTCCTTCTAGCTCAGGACATTTTGTGATCAGGGTGCCCAGAGCAGCTGTGGCTGCCCCTGGATCCCTGGCAGTGCCCAAGGCCAGGCTTGGAGCAGCCTGGGACAGTGGAAGGTGTCCCTGTCCTTGGAGGGGGTAGGTTGAGATGGGATTTCTCAAGTTTTTCAAGTTCCCCCAGCCCCAACCATTCTGTGATTTTATGATTTGCTCCCCACAAATTTTCCTGTGTGACCCTTTTGCTTCACATTCCTTATCAATTTCCTCTTTCCTCCCAGCCCACTTGGAGGCTTTGTTCAGGCTCTCCCCTTCCCTGGCCTGGGAAGCTCTGGGAAGCAGGAAGGAGCTGTGCCAAGGCTGGGCAGTGGGGATGGCTGCTCTGAAGTGTTTGAGGAGAGATGAGAAGCATCACTCACGCTTGGGGGACTCAGGGCCTCCTTCCAGCTGCTTGGGCTTAGAGCAGGTTACAGTTCTGGGAAATGAGGCCCTTTTCCAGTGTCAAATACACGATGCTTTGGCATTCCCAGAGCACAGGAGATGCAAAGCTGCTCCCCACGGCACAGCACCACTCCTCTCCCCACGTCAAGGCTCAGCCCCCTGGGACCCCTCCTCAGGATGGGCCTGCCTGTGCTGCATTCACAGCTCTGCAGTGCCCAGCCCAGGCCCAGGATTTACCCTGATACACTGAAAGCCTCTCTGCCCTCTGTGGAAATAAGGATTTTATCTCCTGTCAGCTCTCAAACTGCCCATAACCTGTGGCCATGTCCTTCCATTCCTGGGGGACCTTCAGCTGTCCTTGTGCTCTCCCTGCTGGATGTACTCAGCTAATATCCAGTGGGGAGAGAGGGGGGAAGGGGTCCCAGCTGGGTTTCTGAGTCACCAGGCTGCCACTGGGTTCTGCAAGCCCTGGCAGGGTGCAGGAGTCCTGACCCTCCATGTAGGGGACACAATGACACTTGGGAACAGCTTTACACTTGTCCCTGGCTGCTCAGGCAGCATGGCCTGGCTTCAAACCCCTCTGACTCTGTGCAGCACCGGGACTTTGGCAGTGCCAGCAGCACTGGTGGGTGCCCAAGTGTCCCCAGTAACCCCAGCTCCTCTGGGCTCCTGACACCCAGCAGGACCCTGGACATGCCAGGCTCAGGACTTGTCCTCTCTCCTCCACATCCTGGGGCCTGTGCAGGATTGTTGTTCTGGCATTTGGGGACGCTGGGCTGGCTGTGTCCTGAGTCCCTGCTGTGTTTTCTGTCCAAGGTGGCTCTGCTGGATCCAGCTGGGGCTGTGCTGGTCTCACCTGACTGGCAAAGCAATCACTTAAAGCAGCCGCTTGGTGTGGGCTGCTTCACCTCAGGGCTTTGCTGATGAGGGTTCTGCACTGGGGCTGGGCAGGATGCTTTTCACCATCCATGGTGGGACCAAGACGCTCTGGGGACACTGGTCAAGGTGGCTTTGGCCACCTTGGGAGCTGTGGGAATACTGGCCATGGCACTGGCAAGGGACACTCCCAACACTGGGAGCTGGTGTGCTCTGGGCACTGAGTGCTGGCAAGGGCACAGTTCTAACCCTAACCCTACCTCTAACCTCAGTCCCTGCCCCAGCAGCACTTCCCTGTTCTACAAAACTCCAGCCTCCCTTCTGGGCCCCCATCCCACCCCAGGCACCTGGACCAGCTTCTCTTGCTGCCCCAGACAGCAGCAGGGCATGTGGTGGGTGCAGAGAGGCACCAGTGCTCGAGGCTCGTCTGTGTGTGCTCCTGCCATGGCTCTCTCTCGGGACAGGGCAGCTCCTGTCCCCACACACCTGTGACAGACACAGGTGCCATCAGCCTGGGGTGCCCATGGAACACCTCTCAGCTCGAGGAAGTCATCTGCTGCTCAGTGCCAGCCCCCCTTTGTTATGTGCTAAGATGCAAAATATTTTAATCCACGTTTCTCTTTCGCATTTCTTTTCTTTCCCATGCTGGATTCCTAGAAGACAGGGAATTTATGGTGTGAGTCTGCTCCAGCCGCAGAGAAAACCCAGCCAAGGTCAACACCACGAGACAGGCAGCTCCTGCCAAGGGGGGAAAGAACGATTGCTTAGTGCTTGGCGGAGGAGGAAATCAAACCAGAGCCCTTCCAAAAAAATCGAGATATAAAACACCCCCACCCCAAAACCCTTTGGTGGACAAAGACCAAAAGCTGTAAGGCCGGTGCCTGCATTTCCCCCCACCCAGCCCCAGCCTGGCCCTGCTTTGCCTCAGCCCAGCCCTGGCCCCTGGCACTGTGCAGGGAGGCCAGCGAGCAGGGCTGCAGCCATGGCATGGGGACATCCCTGTGGTGGCATGGGGACACCCCTGTGGTGGCACAGGGACATCCCTGTGGTGGCACGGGGACATCCCTGGCCGTGCCACCCACAGTCCCACACCAAGGCCAGCTCTTGCCACCACGTTCCAGGAGAGCTGCTGTGTTCAGGGGCCACCCCTGGGTGCCTCTTTGGTTTAGCATCACCACCCAGCATCCTTCCCCACACCCTGCTGGTGCTGGATGCTGCTCTGCACCTGCAGGATTGGAGATTTTGCGCTCCCAGCCTGCCCTGGCAGCCGTGGGGAACTCGAGCCATCCCGTCCCATTAATGCCAAGCTCTGGGGTGTTCTGCAGCCAACACCATCTGTGCCCTCCCTGGGGTGTGTGGGACCCCAAGCACCTACACCAGGCCCAGCTGGAGGGACCCACACACGTGTCAGTGAGGCTGCACCGTGGGATGGGTGCCAGGGCCCTGCCCGTGCTGCCCCTGCTGCCCCTGCTGATGGCAGGGCAAGGAAAAGGGGGACAAGGACATTGTCCATGGGAGGGACAGTGCACAGTGCTCTGCAGATCGGGATGGGGCTCGCAGAGCCTTGGCAAGGGCAGTCGTGCTGGTCCTTTCAAAGACGTAAAACAGCTCCAGAGGGGAAGGAACAGACTGTTCTCCTCTCGTGGCAGGCAGGATATCAAATGGGCTTTAGTGGGGAAAAGTCAGGTTAAACACATGGAAAAGCAGTCGCAGCAAAGCAGCCAGAGCAGTTCTGCCAGTGGGGAAGTGCCTGGGCCCAGGGCTGGGGCAGGGTGGGATGGCAGAGCACCCACGAGCCTCTCGGACCCTGTGCCGTTCCTCTTGGATCCTGTGGGTATCCCTGGGCATTGGTGTGGGCACCAGCTTTGCTCTAGTCCCAGGCTGGGGCATCTGCTTCTTGCCCCCGATCTCCTCTGCTGTGCCCACATTATTTTCCATCATCCCTTACCCATCTCCTGGGAGCTGGGACAGGGTTTCTGTCCTGGCCAGGGAGCTGCAGGAGGTGCTTTTGTCTGGAGGTGACAGAGTGTGGAATGGGGCAGTTTGGAAGTCCCACAGTGGTGATCCCACACTCCTAGGGCCACTGTGCTGGCACCACACACCATTCCCAGCTTTCATTCCTGCCTGCTTTAGCCCATTGCTCATGTCAAAGCCCGGATTTCCATCCCAGTGCCAGGCATGTCCTGTGAAGTGCCCAAAGCCACCCTCCAGCTCAGGGCAGCTTGTTGGGAAGGTTCAGCCTTGCCAAGGCCAGGCCAGCCCCAGCTCAGTCCCATGTGGGCACATTTCTGTGGCTGCCACATTTGCTCACTCTGGACCCTTCTCACAATCCAGGGACTCAGTCAGAGGGTGTCCACAGCTTGTGGGCCCCTGTGTGGCCTCAGCCTTGAAGAAGGTGCCTGTCCAGGACAGAGAGGCTGCAGAGCCCTGATGGGCAGCCTGATCTGCACTCCTTCCACATTGGAACTGCCTTGTGCTGTTCTCCAGGGCTTGTTTGGGGACAAGCCTGCAGTGACCCACTGGGCAGGATTTCCACAACATGCTCTGAAACACCAGCTCCATCATTTTATAGGAGGTGTTTTGAGGAAGTCAGGGGACACTGTCCTTCCTGTCTGCTGGGAGGGACAGAAGGAAGCACACGGAGCTGTTGGAGCGAGCCCAGAGGAGGCACAAGTGGATCAGAGGGATGGAGCAGGTCTGCTGTGAGGAAAGGCTGAGAGAATTGGGATTGTTCAGTCTGGAGAAGGATTTGGGGTGATCTGTTTGAGGCCTTCCAGTTCCTGAAGGGAATTTACAGAAAAGATGGAGAGAGGCTATTTATAAGGGCCTAGAGTGATAAGACAAAGGGGGAATGGGTTCAAATTGAATGAGAGCAGGATTCCAATTGGATATTAGGAAAAAAATTCCTCCCTGTGAGGATGGTGAGGCCCTGGCACAGGGTGCCCAGAGCAGCTGTGGCTGCCCCTGGATCCCTGGCAGTGCCCAAGGACAGGCTGGACAGGGCTTGGACCACCCTGGGACAGTGGGAGGTGTCTCTACCCATGGCAGGGGCTGGATGAGATGAGTTTGAAGTTCCTTTCCAACCGAAACCATTCCATGATTCTCCAGCTCTGCTGGGACACCACCATCATCCTTCTCGCTGCCCAAACCAGGGAACACAAAGGAAGAGCCCTGGCTTTCCCAGACTCCTCATGCACCAGCTGCTCAGCAGGACTGAAGTTGTCCTCTGGCCACAGGGCTGCTGGGGAGATGGACAACACTGCAGGAAACCCTCCAGCGCTGGGGCAGAACATCAGGAGCTGAGAAAATAACTGAGTAAAGCCTCTGCCAGCTTCTGTCTGGCTTTGCTGCTTGTATGTGTGCCCTGCACCCAGCTGGGGACAACCTGTGCCCAGGGGCTGGTGCCAGCTTGTCCCTTACACCTTATCCAGGGGAAAAGGCGTTTCCTGTGGGTATCCTGCCCATCGCTGCAATGACTCACACCGCTGGTTTCCTCTCCCAGCCCCTTCTGCACCTCCTGGCCTCTCCCTCCCACTTCCACCCTTCCTTGGCAGGGAAGGGTGTGAAATACCCAGTTTGTCCAAGCCCTGCTCCCCAGGGATTGCAGGGCTTGTCCTGGGCAGGCCCACACTACCCAACCCACAGGGATGGGGGATTGGGCAGGTCATGGGGCTCATCTGGCCACAGCCCTCCTGCTGCTCTCTGAGCACTCTGGACATCCTAGGAACTCAGAGCCCCTGGAACACCTTGGGCAGCCTTGGCATCCTGGGCATCCTGGAAACCCTGGGCCCGAGAACCTGCTTTCAAAAATTGGCCTTTTGGGAAATCCTCAAACCTAGAGTCTTCCTCGGCCATCTCCTTAGGAAAACCCTTCTGCCACAGCCATACACCTGTGCATCCCACAGCTGTGGGCTGGGGCGAAAACTGATTCCCCTAGCTGATATTTTGGGCACAAAAGGGGCAGATTTGGCGGCAAACACACACCACTCATCTGGACAAGTGTGCTTACTTATCCTGGGAGCTGCTTGTCCTGGGAGTGTCTCGTGGTGACTCCTCATTCTGTGCCCATTCCCTGCCTCAAGGAGGAGAAGGCAGAAAATTCCGGCAGTGAGATTCATGTGGTCTTGACACAATTCATGTGGGGAAGAAAAAAGGGGGTTACGGTTAAAGGTTTGGTGGCTGAGACTTGGCTTGTGTCCCTGCCTCTGCCACGCTTCAGTCCCAAGGAGTCCCAGGGAAGCCTTGGAAATGCCATGGAGCAAACTGCTTCCCACTGCCTCAGGGCTGTGGCACCAGCACTGTCCCAGCTGCTGGGCCACTTGGGGTGACAGTCCTCATGTCTGCCCTGGACCGAGGAATCCCTGCACGGACTCTGTTGGACTTCAGGAGCTGACTGATGTCTCCCTGTTTGAGGCCTCCTCAGCTCGGCTCCATTTAAGGGGCTTAGGAAGAATTTGAGCATTGCTGGAATTCTTCTCTCGATAACTTTAAACATTCATTACTTTAAATGCTAATCCCCTGGGATTATCCCATTGGAGAGAGCGATGTAAAGCAGGGGAGGGGGGGAAGAGAGAGAACAGAGTGTCTTCTTGCCTATTGCACACCACTCAACAGCTCTTTTGGGGAGGGAAGTGTGAAAATGCCAGTGTGAGCATCTCCAAACCTGTCGTGATTTTTACACCTCAGTGTGGACTCTCAAACAAGCCAAGTCTGAAGTGTCTTGTTCCAGCTGGTTTTGAGTTGTACATGCCCAAAGTGTCTCCGTGGAGCACGAGGGGGAAATGTGTATTTTTCCATGTGTGTGACTCAGAAATGACTGAACCCAGTCAGTTCCAATTTCTTGAAAAATCCACTTTTGGCTTGAACCCAAGAGTGGAAACTTTCAACCAAAAAAGAGTTGATTTGAGCTCTAAATAAGATGAAAAAAGACTTAGAAGGGAAACTGGATTTCAACCATCATTATGGCAATCACTTCTCATGGCCCTCTGACAGCAACAGCGGAGCAAGTAGTGAAAGTAATTCCCAAGGAAAATTCACTTGGATTCCTTGGGCAGATCGGGATTGGGCTGCAGATGCTTTGCAAAGGCCGTTCACATGCAGGAGAGGGACCAGCCCTTGGAACGGCCAAGGAACAGGGGAGCTCAGCTCCAAAGGGATGGAGGTCAGTCCTGGGCCTTGGCACAGGGCAAGGCTCTGGGACAGAGACACAGCCCTGCCCACGGAGACGTCCCTCGCTCCCCTCCAACTTGTGCCTTCCCAGCAAAACACCCTGTTCACTCAGGGAAGATTTATTTATTCCCTGAGAAGTGCCGGCATAATTTGAAGCCACAATTAATTAAAGACTGCTGCAGCCTGCTTGCAAACAGGAAGCGAGGCAGAGAAAAAGACACAATCTCTCGCAAACAGACATGTTGTGAATTAGCTCTAATCAGCCTAACAATGATGGATGCACTCCCCCAGTGGCTTTCATCTGTGAGCTGATTATGTTGATGGTTGTGAAGGCCCTACGCTGGATTAGGATGAGATGGACAAGCTGATGGCCCGGGTTTCTCCTGCCTTTCGAGGATGCTGGATCTCGGCTCGGCAACGCTGTCCAACTTGGCTGTGGTCACACCAATAAATCAATGGCCAGGCTATAACCGGCGATGTGGCTCCCTGGCTCTGAAGAGAGGCCAGCAGATTTCCCTGAAAGGAGCAGTCTGTTTATACTTGGGGAAAAAAGTTCCTTTAATTGGAATGAAAGCCAGGACCGTGTGTTGCAGGACATCGTAGTACGGCACGGAGCTGCAGGCAGGGAGGGATCGCTGCCTCGGGGCAGAGCCAGCTCCAAGGAGAAACCAGGTGGCTTTGGGCTTTGTCCAGGCCAGTTGTGAACATCTCCAAAGAGGATTTTCACCCTTGCTGTGCAAATCTTTCTTTTTCTTCACCTCATGCTGGATTTTCTCTCATCACAGCTTGTGCTGGCAGCCCCTGGATCTTTCGCACACCCCTGAGAAGAGTCTGGCCCTGTCTTTGTAACTCATTAGGCAGCTGAAAACAGCAATTAGAGAGTCCCGCACTGATGAATCCCTCACTGTCCCCTCAGGCCATGTGCTCCAGACCCTTCCTGTCCTGGTGAGGACAGGACTCACCCCAGCACATCACTTTTTATGGCTGTCCCAAAGTCCCATTAAGGGTAGATTTGGGTGTGGGACAAATTGTTGAGGGTAAAAATGGCTGTGACTGGAGTCACCCCCAGGTCCCTGCTCACAGCATGGTCAATGAAGGACCCAGCTCAAGGGGACGAGGGGCTGGGCAGGGCTGGGGTTAGGGGAGGACAGAGCTCATGAAGAAACATGACTGACACCAAATCATGGTGTGTGCTGTAGCAGGAGCCCATGGAGCTCCTCACAGGACACCTGGTAATGTGAGAGGACACAAGGGATGAATGAGGGCATGCCTGTGGGATGGGGAATGCCATGCAGAAAACCAATCTGTCAGTGGGGGTATTCCAGAATCCTGCTCAGAAGAAAGGGCTTTGAGGGTTGATGAGCTGAGGTTTGAGTGACTTTGGCTGCAGGCTCTGCTTTGGGAAGAGAAATGTCTCCAGGACTAGAGACACTAAGTGGAGAGAAATGGGCATCTCCAGAGCACTGTGGCTGCCACCAGATTTGGATCCTCATCTTGGGAAAAGGAGGCTGTGGACAGAAGTTCCTGGTGATGCTCACGTTCACTTGGAGGCTGCTGGAGTCGCTGAAGACATCATGGAGTAAAAGTGGTGGGTAGGATGAGGTTTGTCCCCATCCCCCAAGGAGGTGGGACAGAGACACCCTCTGTCCCATCTGTAGAGGGATGTCCTGACTGAGCTGGGCTCAAGGGGCTGTGGAACAGGAGCCCAGCACAGCCCCAGGGCGCTTTTCCCTTTGGTTGTGCCCAAGTCCTTTTTAGGCCCTGTAGCGAGCTGTCTGCACATGTCCCTTGATCACAACCACTCATAAATCTTGCTGTCACTGAGGGAGCCTTTCACTTCCAGATATAGATTGGAGAGCAAATGCTACTGGCTATTCTGGGACGTGGCAGTTGATAGATGGCTCCAGAATTTACTATTTTAGACTTGGACTTTGCGGTCGGGGGAACACGATGGAGAAGCCAGTTGTGGAATGTGCACGTTGGCCACGTAGGATTCATCTAAAACAAACTGAAGAATAACCCCTGCCAGATCAACAGTGCAGGTGGAGGATTCCTCTTTCCCGTATTGGGAGATTTTTAGGGATTTAAGTCAACTGAGCTGAAGAGTCTAGAGGCTGCAGGATTTTCAAGGCAAAGGTACAAATCTTGGTGGTACCTCTCACAACAATGGTTTGCCCATTAAAATCACAGTGAGAATGAGCAGATCTTAAAGAGACCAGGCAAATCTTCAGGGAGAAGTCTGTCTGAGGAGCTGGAAGTGCCCAGTGGAAGTGAGAACTGCCAGAAGTCAAGCTGAGCTGGACCTTGGGAAGGTGCAAATAGTGACAGGCTCTGTGGCTGGGCCAATAAAGGGAAGGGGTTGATGTGAGCAGAGAAGAGTGGAGATTAAATGTGATCTTGGGATGGGCCACCCTAAATACATCACATTGCTTGTGACATCAACTCAGTCGTCACAGGGTGGCTCATGGTGATGTCCCCAGGAAACCAAACCCAGTGGTGGTCTCAGCCCACCCCAATCCTACAGGAACTGGCTCCAGTTTAATGGGTCCCATGGGAAAAAGTCAGCATGGACTGGGGAGGGCCAGGAGGGGTGGGGCTCCTCAGCCAGCACCAGGGACAGGTCCCTTTGGAGCCCTGGCGGTCTCCTGTCCCTGAATCAGGGGACTGCAGGAGCTCCTTGCGGAGCTGGGGGATCCCACTTGCGGGGCTCTGCTAAGGCAGGCTGCTGGAAGAGGCACAGAAAGATTCAGGCTGGTGGAGAACACCTCTGGTGCCTCAGGAGCAGGAGAAGGTAAGGGCTGGACCAAACTTTCCAGGAATGAAGAGTGGGAATAGGCGGGACCATAACGTGGAGTGTGCTTGGTCTGTGGTACTGATGCTGCCAGGAGGCAGCGAGGTCTGGCCCATGACATCGTGTGGATGCTGAATCCATAGATTTTATTTGTAAAATAAAATAAGACTTTCCCTCTGGGGCTCATGAAGGACATGGAAACACTAACCTTGGAAAGGCCATCCTGAAGGAGCCAGCTGAGTAATTAATTTTATCTGTTAAGGCAATAAATGAGAACACTTGGACATACTTGGGAAATCCAGGCCTCACCAGAGTGAGCATTTTGTAGATACTGGGAGGAGAAGATCTGTTCTCAGCGGGCAGAAGGGAGATGAATCCTTGCTCTGGTTGTAAATGAGGTGCAACCTCCTCCTCCCTGCTTGGACCAGCTGAGCTCTGTCCCTTGCCCTCAGTTCTGGCCCTTCCAGCACCCCAGAAGGGATTTCCAGTTCACCAAGGTTTTCCCTGCTGTCCCACCACCGACTCCGCCCAGCCTGGTCCCGTGTGGGCCCCGTGCACATGCACATCGCCTCCAAGGAATGTGCTTTCTTGGGTGGAAACTGTGTCATCGGAGAAATATTTCATATTTTCATTCGTTCGCCTTCCCCAAATGAAAAATGAATCGCGAAGTCTCATAAATAAGGGGCTGAGTTTCTCATTTACATAATTTTTGTGGTTCTTGGAGCGGGGGTGGCCGTGGCCCTGCCAGCCATGTCCTAAGCCTTCCCCTCATGCACCTTGGCTCCCGCTGGCAGCTGCCTGCGCTCCCTGGAACGGGAGAGCTGGGACCAGCTCCGCGTCGCTGAGGTCACTCTGCCTCCTGCCAACATCCCTTGCAGCTGCTGGCACGAGCAGGGCAGGGGAAGCTTGGAGTCTCAGAGAAATCCTGCCCCCAGGCAGGTTTTTGGGATGCAAAGAGGGGTTTGCATCGAGCCAGAGGGGGAAAACGCCATGGCATGGTTCCAGCTTGGCTCTGGTGATGGTACCTGGTGAGAGGAGAAAGGGTGGCTGGAGAAACACGAGGGATGGAGCAACTGGGAGAGCAGAGGGCAAGGATTGCAGAGGAGGAGGAGATCACAGAAGGGGAACAGGGGAACGGCAGCAGGTGGATGAGCACAGGCTGGTGTGGCCCTGCCTTAACGCTGCAAACACTGGGCTGTCCCATGCTCCCTCCTCCTCCCTCCCTCCTCCCACTGGCCGGTGCTCTGCTCTCGCTCGCCACAGCCCAGCAGCACCACAGCTCCATCTGCTCTCCTCTCCTCGGCCCTCTCCCCTTGCTCCATGGGCCACCTGGCAGTGTGCCTAGTCCATCCTCTCCCTGTCCCTGTGGGAACTCTGCATCCCCATGGTCAAATGTGGTCCCACATCCAAGCGCCTCCTCTGAGCTGCAGCACCTGGCACAGGGAGGTCGGAGAGAAGAGCAGAAAATCTGGGCATCCCCTGCGGATTCCCCCAAAAATCTTTGTAGCCAGGTGTGCTGGGATTTCTGTCTGAGGCAGGTGTTTTACTCACAGTTCCTCCAAAGAGGCCTCCAAAGGGCTCCAGCGGGTGCAGGGCAGCAGGGAGCCCTTCTGGGTGCACCACGAGACCATTCCAGGGTGCTCTCCTGGACTGGGAGGGGCATCTCCCCTTTGGGATGCTGCTGACCTCCAGCTGTGAACTCCAGCAGCCCGACCTTCTCCTGGTGCACTCCTGGGTTTGGATATGGGGCTTAGCAGCTGGAGGTGGACAGGCACCAAATGTGTCTGTCCATGCCCAAACTCCAGGCCACAGCTGGAGTTCCAGGTGAGCCATTACCTCCTGGCACTGCAGGGGAAGTCCAGTTGGTGTCACCCAAGGGTTAATGGCAATAAACCGTGCTGCTGAAGGGTTCTTCTGGTTTCAATTTAATTTAGCATTTGCGTGTGGATTACACTCAAGGATGTTCATACTCACTTAATAACCTCCCCACTCAGGCACCGCAGAGATGAGTGGTGCCAGAGCCTGGGGAGAAAGGGCAATGTTTAATACTTGTCTCCCTGAAAGGTGAGCCCACTTTCCCAGGCTTCAGGAGCAAAGAGGGCTGGACACCTGGCTGTGAAGGCAGAGCGATGTCCAAGGAGGAGACAAGAGCTCAGCAGAGCTCCCATGCTCGGGAGAGACGTGTCCATCGAGCTCTTCCAAGAGTGGATCAAGGGCAAGGGACATGGGGTGGCCAGAGTCTCCCTGTCCTCCTGAACACTCCATCCATGACAGGATGCCCCAGGCCCTGGCAATGCCATGTGTGAGACATGGATTATGCGCACCAATCCACTGGGAGTGGAACAAGTGAACCCTGCTAAATCCAGGGAAGGCCAACACCAACGTTGTTTTTGCCATGCACCAGGCTCAGGCACACACAGAGCCCGTGGCCTTGCCTTGGCTTTCCCCTGCTCCTCTCTCTTGTGGGGATTCAAACATGCAGAAAAATGGGTTTGGAGTAGCAGTGTGTGCTGTAAAGTTGTCTAAACATAGCCCAAGGGAAGAGGAATGCAGAGCAAGGTCTGCAAAAATGGCTCAGGGCCTGCTGCTCACAGCTCAGCATCCTTTGGGACAGCCAGGTCCCAGCATCTGGGCAAGCACAAGCAGCCAGGGCTGTCCCGGAGCCAGGGACCGTGCCAGGCTGGCAGGGACAGAGTGCACAGTTCTCACCAAGCCTCCTCAGCTGTGCTGGGGCTTGGGACACCAGTGGCCCTGGAGATGCTGAAACCCATGTCAGAAGGGGCTGTAATAACACCAGGAACGTGCTGGGGCTCTGCTTGTTCCCTGAGCATGTCCCTGGAGGAAAGCAGGGCTGAGGTCCCCTGTCCAGAGCCTCTCCATCAGATTGGGGAACGTGCTGGGAATGTTCTTCCAGATGCTGGTGGCGATCCTGGTGCTACAGGAAAGGGAAGTCATGGTGCCATGGGTGTGCAGGAGAGAGAACTGCTGGGAGCCCCAGGCAGGACAAGGAGGATTGGCTCCACCAGAGGAGAGTGTCCTGGCCTTCTTGAAGTGTCCCAGGGTACAGCTCCTGCCCTCTATCCATCTTACAATGGGCCATGGACACAGTCCAAGGGACACGATCCATCGGTGATGGCTCCAGGGGTCCCTGCTCGAGTAGTGGGGTGGAGATGACCTGGCCAACCTCAGCCAGTCTGTGATTCAGTGACTTTCCCTCTCTCCAGCCACTGAACATCATCTTCTCAGAGCCATCTCCCTTCTCCAGTCCCAGGTTCCTGGAGCACTGACCAGCAGGATGTTCATATCTCCCCATCCTTCTGTGCTTGGTCAGAGGACACAGCGGCCATGTGGCCAGTGGTGGACCCTCCCCAAAGTCTGTTCAGCTGGGCTGGCACACACATTTCCTTGGGGAGCATCTGGAGGGATTTTCCCCTCAGTTCAGACCCCTGTGCAGATAGTCAGCAGGTCCCCATTCCCAGTGACCTCCTCAGGCTGCACAGAACCACAACACCGGTGACTCTCCACAGCCCTGAACTCCTGGAAACAGCCCTGTGGCTTTGCAGGATGCTGCAGGCTCTGGTTCTGCAGCTCCACAGCTCTCTGCTCACCCGATTTGCTCTGTGGCTCCATGCCCAGGGCTGCACTCCATCTCAATATTCAAATGTGGGGTTGATGGCAGCCTGGACGTGCCTCGTGCCAGAAGGGACCTGATCAGATTAGGTGGTCCTCAGCAGAGCAGACAGGGTCCTCACCTCCCCGTCTGAGACTCTTTAAAGCAAGCAGAAAGGAGGAAAAGGGAGTTTTTAACATGAAACATCTGGCGAGTTGTTCTGCTCTGCACACCAGGATGGGAGGGAAACATGTCCTCCAGGCAGAAGTGAGGGAAGAGGAGCTCTCTGGATATTTACAGTGACGGGCACGAGTGCAACCGGACCAGCTGTCCCTCTGTGCTCCCTGCCTCGTGTACCCATGTCCCCAAAGATGTGCCCAAAGCCATTCTTGGGACGTGTCCTGCACCCTGCGTGCTCAGGGAGGGAGCAGGGGCTGTGCTGTCCACAGCCACCTGGAAAAGCCTGAGGCCATCTGAAGACCAAAGCAGGGACAGACCTGCTGGCCACTGCCAGAGCTGGCACCAGGCACGGTCCCAAGTTTCCTTTGGGAGACGGAAACTCAGCACCCGGAGCGAGAGGGAGCCGGGAGAGTTAAGCAGGGACAGGCTGCGGGAGACTGCAGAGAACAAAGCGTGCCTGAGAGAGAGCTGCGAAATACTTGGGAGTCTCTGAAGGAAGCTGGCAGCAGAGCAAGTTCAGACGGACTCAAACATCGTTCCCACCTGGGCTGAGAGCGGGCCAGGGACGCGGCAGGCGGGGCCGCGCCGGGCTCGGAGCCCGCGCTGAGCCAGCCGGACGCTCCTTTTATCGCCCGGCCTTAAACACGCTTTTATGATGTGCGAGAAGGGGGCAGATGGTTCTCTAATTAACTCGAGAGTGCTGAGTTGTGAAGTGCTGCGAGGAAAAGCAGCTCCAGCAGGGATGGCAGGGCAGCCCGTGCCTCTGCCAGGCAGCTGCCTCCTCCCACGGGCACTGCCCAGCACCCCCAGCTCCGGAGGGGCTTGGCCAGCCCTTCCCTGGGACAATACCTACCCTCACAAATGCCACCTGGAAACCTGTGTCTCGTGATGCTGCTCCAGAGATGCTCTCCTGCAGCACCCCCAGGGCAGCTCATACTGCCCCTGCTTCTTCTCCCTCAGTCCCATCTTGTTCTTTGCCTGTGTGCTTGGCTGCTTTTTGCATCCCCCTCGATTAAGACATGACAGCAGTGGGCCAACACCCAGTGGGTGTCTGATCCATCTGCACCTGTGGAGACTTTTCTGGGACCACCCCACAACTCATCATCCTCTGACCTGATCCAGCACTGGAGCACCTCTGGAAAACACCTTTCCTAAGCAATTCAATGGACCTAAAAGCCTGATGCTTATCAGTTTTACCCAAACTCAGTATCTCTGTGATTTCTATCCCTGGAACCAAAACAAAATTCCTAATAATTTGGATTCAAAGTGAAAAAAGCCTGTTTCATCCTGAAATGCAATGGCTGTGTTTGCTTTATGGGTTCACTCCTGAAATATAATCCAGTTCCATGCTGGAACAAAAAAATCTCACAAATTTTCCTTCTAAATGGTGACATATTTCATCAATGCTCTATTTATCTGCAGCCTCTTCAGTGAGCAGCTCACCTGGCCGAAAGCAACACTCTGCAGTCAAAGATAAATTGAATTAATTAAATTGAAACATTATCCACGTGCTAGTTACAAATGATGTCTTAACTGGCCGAGTTGAGCCAAAGCTTTACCGTGGGCAATGGGATCTGGGTGGCAGCGCAGAGGTGAACCTGAAAGCTTTCAAACCTTCCATCCCTGCCCATCCCCGAGGCAGTTTTTGGCACATGGCTGATGCCGGGGCACTCACATCATGGGGAGCAGCAGCTTCAAACACCGCCGGGCAGGAGCATGAGGCAGGAGGAATCGCCCCTGTTCAGCCTCTCCTTCGGGAATAAAAGAGAGGAGGACAGTGACATTCCTGCCGTCTCAGCGGGAATAAGGGACTTGAGGCATGGAGGTGACATCCTTTGAGACAACAGGTGAAACTTGGCAGATGGGAGGAGAATTTAGCAATGGGGGGCAGTTTGGAGGGAACAGGTTGTTTGGACAATTTGGATGGAACAGCGTGGGAGTTCTGACATTAGGGAAAAGCCCCAAATTCCAGGGGCTGCTGATGGACGCTGGCAAAGGGCAGAAACACCCCAACACCTGGCGGAAGAAACAAGCGGCACATCTGGCAGCAGGACCCGCGATGGCAATTCCCAAATTCCCACTGGCCTTCCATCAGGCTTCTTCCCGGCGCTGCCCAGCACCGAGGCCGGCGCTGCATGTCCTCAGCTGACTCCTGCTGGCCGGGCTGCCGGAGGAAGCGGCGTGCGCTGGGGCAGGGCCAGCGCTGCGCTGTGCCGGAGCCGCTGCCAGAGCGCGCAGCGAGCGGCCGGGCCGGGCCGAGCCGAGCCCCGCGCTGCTCCCGGCCCGGCCCCGCCGCCGCTCCCGGCCCGGCCCCGCCGCCGCTCCCGGCCCGGCCGAGCCCCGCCGCCGCCCCCGGCCCGGCCCCGCCGCCGCCCCCGGCCCGGCCCGGCCCCGCCGCTGCCCCCGGCCCGGCCGAGCCCCGCCGCCGCTCCCGGCCCGGCCCCGCCGCTGCCAACCGGGACGCGGAGACCTTCCAGCACCGGGCAGCGGCTCCCGGGGCCGCTCGGAGCGCGGCCAGGCCCCAGCAGACGGACAAAGTCACGGCTTCCCCTGGGACGCTGAGAGCCGGAGCGGGGCTTGGTAGAGAAATTCAGTGAAACAGCCCCAAAAAGGCTGCCCGTCACCCCACACCAAGGGGTTTCTCTGCTCAAGCTCCAGGAGGATGTGGCAACAAGGGGCTCTGCATCATCCCTCACACACCCTTGGCAGCGCCTCGCGATCCCTGCCCCCTGTGCCAGGCGTCCCTGGGGTCTGGAGATGTGGGGGCTGCAGGGTGCTGATGACCTGGCCCCCCTTCCCAGCCCGTCCCTCGGAGGGTAGCACGGGCTGGGACGTGTCGGGGAGGATGAGGATGTTCCCAGCACAGGCAGGGCTGAAGAGCGGGACAGTGCGGGCCAGCGCCCCACAGCCATGGGGACAGACAGGGGCAGAGCCCGTCTGAGGGAGGAGCTGCTGCTGCTGCTGCTGCTGCTGCTGCTGCTGCTGCTGCTGCTGCTGCTGCTGCTGCTGCTGCTGCCGCCCAGGGAGGAAGGTTAGAGAACAGCATTTACTCGGGAAGAATGGCCCAGAGGTGGCCAGGAACGCACAGGCAGAGTCCTGCAGGGATGCGGCTCTGGAGGAGCACCAGGAGGTGTGAGGGAATCCTGGCTGGTGCTGGGATGAATGCAGGAGCCTCCCCAGCTCCTCTGCTCCATCACAGATGCCATTCCTGATGTCAGCCCATGCAGGGACTTTTGGGCCACCATCACCTCTGCTTGGTGTCACCAGCCCTTGCTCAGCCCCTGACCCCTCTGCTGTCTCTGGGACAAAGCCTCAGCTCTTCTTGTTCCCTCTTTTGCCAGCTCTGAGAACTGGTCCCTTCCATCCCACAGGGTGTTTGACCTCTCCTCCTCACCTTCCCATCTTGGACCAGATCCCAATCCCTTCCTTGGTGACCATCCATCCCTTTCTGACCCCTCCTTTTTCATCTTTCCCTCCATTTTGACACCTGGTTGTCCCCCCCCACCTCCTTGGGTACCAAATCTCTCCTGTATCCATGACCCCATTGCTGCAGGTGGCTCCAAGTCATGTTCCAGCTCTCCTTGCCTCAGTCCAGCCACCTTCTCACCCCACTTCCTGGTCCCCTCTCCTCCTGTCCCCACCCCTGGGTTGCTGTGGAGACCAGCCTGGCAGTCCCCCAGACCCGTGACCTCCTGTGTCACTTCCCCAGGTTCCTCTCCAGGTTATTTCATTAAAGCAATTCGATCCCACAGTCCCATTTCCAGTTGCCAGGACAAAGCTGTGGCTGGTGACCGTCCCCAGCAGCAGGTGCTTTCCCAAGGGGGAAAATAATGGGAAAACTGCAGGTCCCTGGGCAGCCCTGGGAGGGTGGCAGAGGGACCTGGCACCACCTGCCCCGATGTACCCAGCTGCAGTCCTGGGCAAAGCACCTTTTTAACTTTCTGCAGGATTTGTCATTTCCCAGCAAAGAGACAAGAACATTCCAGGTCTCAGGGCTGCAAGGTTTTTAATCACACATGTGGTGCCTCTTTGGGAGTCAGACAAGGAGGCTGGAGGTGGCTGCTGAGCCAGACCCCCACCTTGACAAGTGTTTTCCCACAACATGAGTTTTGGGAACTCATCTCAAGGTCAGTCCCTTCCAGCCTCCAGGTGAGCTCAAAGCAGGACATTGTTCTCCAAATTGTGTGGGGAGTTACAGTTCTCCACAAGGGATTTTTGGGGAAAGAACATCCTCTGTGGCTCCACAGCGCTGTTGCCATCAGCAAATGCATCACTCGCCTCTCAGGTTCTCTAATCCCCATCTCCCATAGCTCTGTGCCTGAGGGAGGCTCATATTTCCCATTGCTGAAAGGCAGACTCTGAGCCCTTCTGGATGCACAGAAAAGCCAGAGGCATAAACCTTATGGCTTAAAAAGCAGAACACAAAAAACCCCTAACTGGTACATGCTATTCTTTTTTTTTTTTTTTTTTTTAATAATTCTTAATTTGCTCTTGATTTTTGGTCTGTGAGTCATGGTCGGAATTATCAGGGCTCTGGGAGCCATTGAGTGGCATTTGCAGGGTGCAGTGGGAAGGGAGGGAGGCAGCCCAGCCCTGCCTGCTCTGTGTTTCCCCTCAGCACCGCAAGGATCTGGCTGTGAGATAATAGAGCTCCACCGCCTTTTCCTCAGGGCCTCTCTGTGCTGCAGACACAAACTGGAGCACAGGCAGTGTCTAAAGTTCATGTTCTGGCTGAGTGTAACCAGTTACATCTCTGTGCTCGGTCGCTCATGATTTGCTTCAGTTTCCCCCTTCTGGGTTGAGATTTTCCAGCCCTGCTCCCTGCACAAAGGAGGTTTGAGAGTCTCTTGGAGCACACTTTGGGCAGGCAGAGCGCACAGGCAGTGCAAAGCAACATCTCCATGGCAAACATACCCTGATTTTTTCCCTTTCTTTCGTGAATAAAAAACAATCTTCCCGTTTTTAAGCGGATCTGCTGCTGAACCTGCTGGGGGTCAGAGCTGACATCTGGCAGGGAATCGCTGCTGACCGTTCCAGTAAACACCGAGTCCCCTTTGCTGAAAGCTGCAGCCGCTCAGGCACAGCACGTTTTGCAGTGATGGCACCTTTTAATCAACGCTTGGAAAGCCCCAGACAGTGGGAGCAGGATGAAAACAAGCACTTGCAAGCTCCAAGGGCAGGTCAGAGCTGGGGGTGGAGGCGGCAGAGGTTTCACACCCAGGCGGGAGCGGTGGCCTGGAGTTACCTACGGGCAGCAGATGTTCAGCCGTCCTTGAGAAGGACAATGTGAATGAGATGGAAGGAGCCAGGACCACTAAATCCCTCCTTGGCCAGCATCAGATCAGGGCTGTTCAACGACCCACCACTGAAGGCTTCCCAGAACTGCAGGAATACCAGAGAGAATTCGATATAAACCAGAGAAGGATTTCGGTTGGAAGGGATGCCTGGAGGTCCCCAGCTCAGCCCCGGAGCACTCCAGAGCCAGGTCAGGCTGCTCAGGGCAGTGCCCAGGCATGTTTTGAATGCATCCAAGGATGGAGATCCCAAGGATGGATCTGTTCTCCCATGGCTGCACCACTTCCAACACAATCCCAACCTCACAGGCCACATCCACAGCCCTTCCAAGCACATGGAGAGCTGGTTATCCACGAGGGAAGGGCAAAGGCAAAGCCTGCAGAGCAGGCACCACCCCAGACATTGCTGGGCCCAAGGCAAGGAGAGCTGGAACACAGCTTGCAGCCAAGTGTGGCCTGCAGTGGGACAGTCATGGATGCAGGAGAGAAAGGGGGCCAAAGTGGGGCAGAACCAGGCACCAAAATTGGTGGAAAGATGAAAAAGGAGAGCATCTTTGGCGGGATGGGTTACCAAGGAGGAGTTATGGATCTGGTCCTTGTTGTTCATGCCCAGCAGAAAACAGAAGCCTGGGATGGGGTCTCTGCCAGGGGCTGGGGAAGATGTCTGCCCTTCTCCTCATGAGGAGTCTCCAATGACAAACATTCCCAAGAGATCTCAAGCGACTCTCTGGTGCTGGAAAGGTGATGCTGTTTCTGTTGGTCATGTCAAGGAACCGCATCCCCCCATGGCTCTGGGCTGCTGCTCCAGCCCTGCTTCCTCCAAGCAGCATCATTGTGTTGGCAAAACCTCTTCCCATGACAACCGTGGGAAGGCACTGCCAGGGAAGGAGGAGCTCATGGAGAGTTAAGGATAGGACAGGTACGGATGGGATCACAAGAGCCTTCAAACCCAACAGGCGAAGGCACCTGCCAGGGAGGGGCTGCCTGAGCCCCCCCAGTCCCCAAACAGCCCCCGCAGAGATGAAAATGCTTCTCCTGCCTTGACAAACACTCCAGCACCAAGTGTACAGGGACAACTGGGAAAACCCAATCCTGTAAGTGTCCAAGGTCAGGCTGGACAGAGTTTGGAGCAACCTGGGATTAGTGGGGGCAAGGAGATCGGAACCAGATGATGTTTAAGGCCCCTTCCATGCAGGCTATTCCATGCTTCTATGTTTCTATCCTAGCACCCTGCCCATGACACTGGAATATCTCCGTGGTGTCTTCCAGCCTCACACCGAGGCTGGATGGCTCCGTGGCTGCCCTATGTGGGTACCCTGTGGGGCTGTGCACAGGGGCAAATGTTCCCCCAGGGAAGGTGCTGGAGGATGCATTGGAATGCACAGGGGAGACAGAGATGGGGACCCATGCTCAGAGCACCCAGAGATCCCCAGTGTTTTAACGTCAGGAGAGCCACGGGGACCACAGTGGGCTGGTGAAAACACCTCTGAGTGGGCGACTTGGCAAAACAAAAAGGTTTTGCTTGCTGAAAATAAGGCTGGGCAGACGTCCCAATCACCATGTACCACAGAACCCTGTCCATGTCTCAATCCTCCTGCTCCGTGTCCTGAGAGGATTTTCTCTGGGATGTCTGACAGAGGTGTCCTTTTCAGCCTGTCTCTCTAGTTTGGAGCGTCCCTCCTACAGCATACCAGGGGTGATGGATATGCTGTTGGTCAGCAGTTAACAGTGGTGAACCAAGGCAGGAAAACCTACGGATGCTCAGCATCAGAAGAGGCAGCTCCCTTCACCACCTTCCTGGCACACACCGCAGAGACACGGCAGGAATGAAAACTCCACGGCCTCAGGATCGCGGCGAGTTTGGCTGTTCCAAAGGCGCGTACCAGCCTCAGCTTCCCTGGGACGGTGACGAGGTCACTCCGTGCGTGTGCCCTGCCCCTCGCACATACCTTTCCTTTGAGCGCATCCGCGCAGAGCCCCGGCACACCCCGGCGCTGCCGTTTCCTATGACAACGCCGACAACAGGCTTGGGGTCCGGGGGGCCCGGCAGGTGCGGGGATCCTCGTAGCTATGGCAAAGGGGTGTTTACTTCTGTGTTTTGCAGTCGGTGTTACCCCCGGGAGAGCTCCCCGCGCTGTCACAGCAGCGTAAGGCTCTTTGGCATTTCCCCCAGCAGCTATGTCAGCGTTTGGGGGAGCCGTGTGTAACCTACACCTGCCCCCGACCGGCTGCAGGAGCATCCATCCTCCATCCTCCCCGGAGCTGCCCCCGGTGTCAGCACGGGCTGTGGCCGCAGGTGCTCTTGCCGCAGCCCTCGCGTGGGTTTTCTCTCCCCGATATCGCAGCAAACTCCCCTTTTCCGCACGGGCCCCGCTGTGGGCAGCGCTTTCTGCTGCGCCCCTTTTCCGTCACCCCGTGCCCGTCCCTGCGCCCTTCCCGCAGCTCCTCCGGCCACTTTGCGACTCGGGGCAGCGCTCCCGGCCCGTCCCCGCGGGCGGCTCAGGAGCGCTCCGGCCAAATCACAAAAGGTTTGGATCCCATTCCCCAGCACGAGTGCCAGGGGCGGGGAAATCTTGCCTCACATCTATTCTTTCTAGGTACAAAACACGCATTCAAAAGTCAGAGCCGTTTCACTGGCAAAGGCAGGAGCTGCTCGGGGCCGGCCAGCTGCCCCAGTTCTAGTTCCCGGCGAGGCCGCTTTCCCAGCCCTGCTCTCTGCATGTTTTGCAGACTCTCGCATCGAGGATGCATCACCCGGCCAGCCCCGCATCCCGAGGGCCACATCCCGGCCCCGAGGCTGCCGATCCCCGCGTCCATCTGCTCCCGCGTCGCTCCTCAGGAGCGGGGAGCTGGCGTTTAACAACCGTGTGTTTTCGCTCCAGCATTACATCACCTGGCAACGCCGCCGGGACGGACGGACGGACGGACCGATGGGGACAGCCCGGCTGCGCTGTCCCTGCCGATGCTCGTCCCCTGTCTCGTCCCCGTGTCCCCAACCCGCAGCCCTTTGCCCTGTGAACAGAAAATCCGCCCACCCAGGGGCTCACGCACAGCCCACCTCCCCCACCTCCTCGGTGTGGAGGGCAAAACGCTCCGAGATTTCCACCTCCCGGAATCCCCGCGGTCGTAGCCATCAGTACTTTCCCTAAAACAAAGTGGGAGCTGAGATAAGCCAGCCAGGCAGGCTCGGAGGGCCGGGCCCGAGCGTGGAGCGAGCTCACGCTTCTTTCTCTAAGTGGGCGGCCAGGTGGGACCTTCTCACCTCGCTCAGCCGGAGAGGAGCCGGGTGGATTTGCCGATTGACCAAGGAAGGAGCCCGGGGAATGGGGGAATGATGCCAGGGAGCCCTGCGGGAAGCGGGTGCAGACGGGGCATTTCCGTGCTCATGCTCCCACTCCCGGTGCATTGGGCTCACAAGGGGTCAGGCACTGGGACGGGCAGAATCCCAAACCCTTGGCACGCGGGGAAGGGGCAGTGCTGGACCGGCGGTGGAAGGGCTGATTTTGCATTCTTTGCCCTTCATCCACACAGCAGATTCTCATTCACACAGAGATTGTCCACACGGGTTCTCCCCTTCTACTCTGGCCCACGTGCAGTATTCCATCCACCTCTGGGGTCCCCCAGCATGAGAAGGATGTGGAGCTGCTGGAGTAAGTCCAGAGAAGTCCACAGAGATCCTCCAAGGGCTGGAGCCCCTCTGCTCTGGAGCCAGGCTGGGAGAGCTGGGGGTGCTCACCTGGAGAGGAGAAGCTCCAGGGAGAGCTCAGAGACTGTCCCAGGGCCTAAAGGGGCTCCAGAAGAGCTGGAGAGGGACTGGGGACAAGGGATGGAGGGACAGGACACAGGGAATGGCTTCATATTGACAGAGGGGAGTGAGAGATTAGATGTTGGGAAGAAATTCTTCTCTGTGAGGATGCTGAGGCCCTGGCACAGGGTGCCCAGAGCAGCTGTGGCTGCCCCTGGAACCCTGGAAGTGTCCAAGGCCAGGTTGGACAGGGCTTGGAGCAGCCTGGGACAGTGGAAGGTGTCCCTGTCCATGGAGGAGGTAGAACAGGATGAGCTTTAAGGTCCCTTCCAACTCAAACCATTCCATGACACTGTGACTGATCCCACCATTTAACTCGCTGCTGCCCCGCTGGTCCCCAAGCCCTGTCCAGAGACATCCCCCGAGAAGGGGGATGAGGAGTTCGGTGGGGACACGCAGGGCTTGGAGCTGAAGGAACCCGGAGCCCCTGAAGGGGCTGGGCTGGCAGTGGCTCATCTGCCAGACCCCCGCTCCTGCCCGGCCCTGGGGGTCGCGGGGCCGCGTGTCCATCACCAGCCCCGGCCAGGCCGGGCGCTGCATGTCCCCAGGGCACCTCTGGCCGGGAGGGGACCCCCGGGGTCCGGCTGCACGTTTTCCTGCAAAATGCCCGGTTTTCCGTCCTGCCGCCGGCCACACACCCCGCGCCCGCCACCTAACGGCCACCGCGGCGGCCGCCGGGACCGGCACCGGGATCGGCACCGGCACCGGTACCAGCATCCGAGCACCCAGATCCAGACACTGGTACCGGGACCCGGGCATTGGGCAGCGGTACCAGGATCCGGGCACCGGCGTCTGGAAGCGGGATCCGTGCACCGGGCATTGACACCGGGGCCCGGACAGCGGGCAGTGGTACCGGCACCGAGATCCGGGCTCCGGGCACCGGGCACTGGCACCGGGGCCCGGACAGCGGGCAGTGGTACCGGCACCGAGATCCGGGCTCCGGGCACCGGGCACTGGCACCGGGGCCCGGACAGCGGGCAGTGGTACCGGCACCGAGATCCGGGCTCCGTGCACCGGGCACTGGCACCGGGCGCGGTACCGGGCATCCGGCCGATCCCACCCCTCACACCCCGAACTGGAGCAGCATCCCCCGAATTCCCGCTTGCACCCCCGGAACCCCCCATCCCTTCACCTGCCCCCAGGCCCCTTTCGGGCCGATGCCACCTGGGGTGCGAAACCCCCGGTGTCACCCGAGACCACTCAGGTGCCAGTGGCGATGCGACACATATCCATCCCCGAAACCCCCGTGGTCCCCATGCCGGTGGGAGCAGCCCCCCTGTCCTCCCCCACCGCCTGCCTTGGCAGCTCGTCCCCACTTCCAGCTTTTTTGGCAGAGACGCGCCGGCTTGGAGAGAGCAGCGAGGAATTAAAAAAAAAAAAAAAGCTGGGGGGGGGGGGGAGGAAAAAAAACCCTCCCCGAGCAGCCAGCCCAGCCCAATCGGCGGGAGAGACTCGTGTGTGTTTGGCCTTTCCTCATGACGTAGTGTCCTGTGCCTCTCCCCCCCCGCTCCCTCTCCTTGTCCCCTCCCTCCTCGCCCCCCTCCCCTTCCCCTCGCATCCTTGGAAGCAACAATTAAGCAGCTCTGGGATAAAACACACAGCCCGCGGGAGCACGGGGGCATTGCTTCAAGAGATGGCAAGGCAGGCAGCTGCACCCCTCCTCCCCGGAGTCCTCCTCCTCCTCCTCTCCATCCTCCCGGCTACCCAGCAAGGAGGTAAGGAACGGAAGGCTCCCTCCGTCCCCGGCGCTTCGCTCCGCTCCGCTCCTGCGGGGACCCTCCGCGGGCACCGGGGCTGCGACACCCACACCCTCCGGGCGCCCCTCGCCTGCCCTGCCCCGAGCAGGGACAGCCACCCACCTTGCCTGCCTCCCCGGGAGTGGCTGGGCAGGCCCCGGGTGCCACCTCTGCCGAGGGCTCTTCGCTCCCCAAACCGACAGGTGGCTTGTGCCATGCCCGGGTGCGCCAGGATGTCACCGAGGGTGACACGGAGCAGCCGGGAACGGCACCGCTGCCCCAAGCGAGGGGTGTCCTGATGAGACAGGAGCTTTGGGGTTGGGGGCACGAGAGGTTTGGGGGCAGGAGAGGCTAGGGAATACGAGAGGCTTGGAGGTACGAAGGGCTCAGGAACATGCAGGCAGGACACCAGGGTGGCCACCAAACTCCCATGGGACTCAGAAGCGCGAGGGGCCGGGGGAGGTGTCAGCTGTCCCCCCGCGGTGCGATGGCAGCAGAGCTCGGGGCGGTGGGTGGCTGGCAGCATCCCGCAGTCCCTGCGTGCGGGCGGCTGCTCGGTGTGTGGCCGGGACAGCCCCGGAGCTGCCGCAGCTGCAGAGCGGCTCGACCCACCCCGACCGCGGGCTGGGGGTGCCGGGGAGCCCCCACACCGCCCCCATCGCCCTTGTGCCACCAGGCGGGTCCCTGTCCCAGCGCGGTCCCAGCGCTGTGTGACAGCCCAGCCCAGGCACACGCAGGTGTGGCACACGCGGCCGGGGCCGGGGGGTGACAGCCAGCGCAGGGCTCCGTGTCCCAGTGCAGGGCTCCGTGTCCCAGCGCAGGGCTCCGTGTCCCAGCGCAGGGCTCCGTGTCCCAGCGCAGGGCTCCGTGTCCCAGCGCAGGGCTCCGTGTCCCAGTGCAGGGCTCCGTGTCCCAGTGCAGGGCTCTGTGTCCCAGCGCAGGGCTCCGTGTCCCAGTGCAGGGCTCCGTGTCCCAGTGCAGGGCTCCGTGTCCCAAGCACAGGGCTCCGTGTCCCAGCCCTGTGACACAGACGATGTCTGCCTGGTGACCAGCCCCTGTCTCGGCACCAGACTGGGAGCTGAGCTCCCACCCAGGTGGGGAGAACCCCTGAGCACAGGTTCAGAGCCCCCACTGAAGTGACCAAACTGGGCAGAAGGCTTTGAAGAGGTGACAGCACTGCCAGGGAGGGGACAGTCACCTCCAGAGCCGGGTGGCTGTGCCAAGGAGAGCGTGTGATGGACAGAGGCACTGTCAGCCATGGGGTTGGTGCCAGGGCTGTTGAGTGGGGCTGGTTGGACAGAGAGGATAGAGGACTGGAGGATGAGAGCGGGCAGGATGCTGTGGGCAATGCCAGGACTGGATGAGCACCAGGGCAGCCACAGGCTGGGCCACCTGTCACCCTGAGCAGCTCCATCTCCCTGTGCCCTGCAGCTCACGGCCCCCGAGCTCAGGCTGGCTGGCCCTGGCTGCACAGGCAGTGGGACCCCAGACCTGGAGCTGCCTGGGAAGTTGAGCTGCTGTTGGTGCCTAATCCTGCTCAGGGTGCTGGATGGGACGTGCTCAGTCCTGGGCACATCCACCTTTGGCAGTGAGAGAGATGTGGCTTGCTGCTCCAGGCTGGCTTTGTTCTGATCCTTCAAGCCATGGCCAGCTGGGACTGTCTCTGGAGGAATTTGGACCCTGGGTGATATCCTGCAGCATTCCCGAGCAGTTCGGGACTGCTGGCCCCGCTCTGGGCCCCGGCTCAGTGCCCAGGCGTGTTTGCTGGTTTGGGAAGCAGCTCACAGAAGAGGTGAGCTGACCCTGGAGATGGTCCCAGCGCTGGTGGGACATGGGAGAAGGCTCTCCCATGGAGGGCTGAGCAGTGCCTCTGCAGCCTGGCGCCTCACCCCTGCTCCTGGCAGACCAGCCCTTGGGGACAGAGCTGGCACAGATGCATGGTGGCACGGATCTCGGGGTGCTGGGGATGGTCAGGGCCATGTCCTCCAGCGCTGGCTGCTCAAAATCTCCTGGAGAGGGAACCCTGAGACATCCCAGGGTTGAGGGATTCATACCCAGGCTGTCACCTCAGAGAAGTGCCAATGGGCTGAGCTGGCAGCACTCAGGAAACCCCCAGCAGCAGGTCAGGATCAGCCCCTGGGGATCTGCCCCTGGGGAGAAGAGCTGTGCTGGCACCGTGGGGATCTGCACAGCTGGACACGGGTCACTGCAGGGGGGAGGTGCCGTGATTCCCTAAAGGTGCCAAGGGCAGCCTGTCCCAGCATCTGGAGCTGTCCCTCAGTGCTTCCATCCATCCCTCAGTGCTTCCACCCACCCCTCAGTGCTTCCACCCATCCCTCAGTGCTTCCACCCATCCCTCAGTGCTTCCATCCACCCCTCAGTGCTTCCACCCACCCCTCAGTGCTTCCACCCACCCCTCAGTGCTTCCATCCATCCCTCAGTGCTTCCACCCATCCCTCAGTGCTTCCACCCATCCCTCAGTGCTTCCACCCATCCCTCAGTGCTTCCATCCATCCCTCAGTGCTTCCTGTGTGGAGCACAGGGGATCTCTCAGCACTGACACCCCCAGGAGGGACAAGAGGGGCCCTGGGGAGGTCCCAGCCCTGCAGGCTCTGGGCCCATGGGGAGCAGCTCGGGTGGGTGCAGAGGGGCAGCCACTGGGGCTGTGGGGACCCTCCGAGGACAGCCAGGGTCCCCAGGGTGGGGCTGGGATGGCATCTCCCCCTCCCAGCAGAGCCTGGCCGGCGGGGCTGCTCCCTCCCCTGGCAGCTGGCAGCCCCGCCAGCGCTGGAGATGAAAGCTGGAGCTTCAGGGGGGCTGGAGAGGAGCCAGGCCCCGGCAGCAGCCCCCCCGCTCCCCCGAGCCGCTACCAGCGAGCTCGGCCCGGGATGCAGCACTGCTTCAAAGTCGCTTGGAGACTGAATGTTTCCATAACTTTCTCCCAAGAAAAAGAAAACAGGAATGAGGGAAGAGGGGAAATGCTGGTGGTTTTGCACTGAGGCTCCTCCAGCAGCGGGTGCCCCATGGCGCAGAGAGGGGTGAGGTAGCAGGGTGTCCTGTGCTGGATTCTCCATCCTGGTCTCGCTCTCCAAACCTATGAAGGAGAGAAATCCTCTGCATTTCTGGCTTGGGAAGGGAGCTGCAAGCAGATAAAAATGATGCAGCCGATCCAGCCAGGATCGGAAGCAGCTCTGGCAGCGGAACAGCACGGATATCCACACCTGTGGGGGAAACAGTCCCATTCCCATAAACAAGGAGACTCCACACCAGATCCTAAGCACCTCCGTGGCTCACACCCTGACACAGCTGGGGCTGCACCAGTGGCTGCAAATTCTCTGGCCCCTGGACTGAGAAGCCATCCCTGGGGTGGGATGCAGGCTTAGGGCCAGCCCAGCCCAGGAGACAGGCTGGGAGGGCAGGAAAATCCCCTTCCCCCAGGAAAATCCCCTTCCCAGGGTCCTGGCAGGCTGGGGCAGAGGCAGCACGGAGCTCCTTCAGCGCTGGGAAGCTGCTGACTCAGTCTCCCCTTCCCTGATGTGCCAAGGGAATGAGTGGAGAGGACAAATAGCAGCACACAGACCCCAGACTGGGCTGGGGGCTGCTGGCCCCGAGGCTGGGCAAGGACAGAGATGGCCAGAGCCCAGTGTGGTCACGGTGTCACCAGTGTGTGAGCTGTCACCAAGACCTCGGTGCTCGCTGGTGCTGCCAGGGGGAGGGACTGGAGGTGCTGGGGGGATCTGGAGAGACTCCCCAGCAGTGCCTGCACCAAGGAACAGCCTCGAGATGGGTTCTGAGGGAGCAGCTTGTGAAGAAACATCCAGGGCAGTGCAGATCTGGCCATGCCCAGCAGCAGAGCTGGTCAGGAAGAGCTCCTGAGGGAAAGGTTTATCCTCCTAAAGCCACATGGCACCACCACCTGCCCCCCACCCACCTCCTGATCTGGGCAAGGAACAGCAGATCAACCTCTGCAACCCTCCCAGATGTGTCCAGCACGGAGCCCTGTCTCTGGGATGGTGCCTGGGGAGGGGGCAGTGACAGCATCACCACAGTGGGACCCTCCTGGCAGGAGCCTGGGTGCCCTGGGAGGGTGGTGATGGTGAAAAAGGGATGAGTTTGGCAGCTGTGGCTGTAGGCAGGTGACACCTGGACATTTCTGTGCTCCCACACCATAGGGATGCTGTGAGAAATCCTTGCCCCAGCTTCCTTGGGAGTCTCCAGCACTGGCACAGGGTGACAGAGGGGTAGGGGAGGTCAGTCCGGGTCCCCCATTGTCACCCCAGCACCAGGGAGCTCACCTGGCTTTGGAGTCTGAGGCTGGGGAGGATGATGGGGCTGAGCATCCCTTCCAGGGGGGACAGTCCCTGGCTGTGCCACAGGGCCCCTGGCAGTGCCACTGTCCCTGGCAGTGCCACTGTCCCTGGCAGTGGCTCCCCATGGCAGCGGGGCTGGGAGGGACAACTGGCGCTTGGAGTTTGTTGGGAAATAAGGCAGGAGGAGCCGGAGTTGTGTTTTTCCAGGCTGGGGGGGTGGTGTGGGCGGGGAATGTGCCGGGAAAAGGAGCCGATCTGTCACCCCTGGCCGGGAAAAGGAGCTGCTCCGGAGCCCAGCAGAGGCTGAGCACCCGTCCCCTCCTGTCCAAGGGACACCGGTGGCACCTCGGGAGGGGACACAGGCCTGGGGCTGTGGATGGGTCCTGGCACGGCTCCTCCCTCTGCTGCTGCTGATCCTTGCTGATGTCCTGTGCTGTCACTGAGCGTCCCAACATCTCCTGTCACACACGGGTGTGTCCTGACACCCTGGTGCATCCCGATGGGGGGCTGGGCATCTCTGGGTGCCCAGGGTGGAAAGGACATGTGAGCAGAGCCCAGGGGACACCCTCACCCTGCCACTGGTGGGGCACAGTGCAGGGAATGCCCCCCAGAGTTTGCCCCACCTCTGTGATGGAGATGTGCAGCACAATGTGCTCTGCTGGGTTGCGCCAGCCCTGCCAGCTGCTTGTCCCCCATGGTGCTGGCACTGCCCGGCCCAGCCCCTGGGCATTGTGCAGCCCGTGGTGGTGCTGCCAGGGCTGTGCCACTGCACACAGCCACCTCCTGGGCCTGGAGAGGCCACTGCGGGTCCTCAGGTCCCAGCCAGGGCCCCTGGAGTCCATCCCCAGTGGCAGCGCAGGCAGCAGGGCTGGCTGCAGCCCCCCACACCCTCCTGGCACCCCCTGCCTTGCTCTGTCCTGCAAACCCCACCACAACCCCTCTCTCACTGCCAGAAGAGGAGCTTCCTCTGCCCTGCAGCCCCCTTGTGTCCCCAGCCACCCACGGCCCCGCTGCAGCCGGGGGTGGCAGCCTGGTGGCCTGCAGCAGACATGGTGCCACTGCCAGCGTGCAGAACAGCCAAAACCACCTTCTCGTGGCTCTGAGCACAGTGAGATGCCCTGGGAAGTGCTGGTACCTGGGTGGTGGCCTCAGTGCCACACAGACAGGCAGAGGGACACAGCGGGGCTCCACGGGTCTCAGCAGTGTCACCTCAGTGCCGCTGGCCTGAGCTGGCCTTTGCCATTGGCACCTCTGCAGACAGGACACATCCAAGGATCCTGGGGCAGCCCCAGAAGATGCTCAGGCATGGCTTCGGACTGGCAGGGACTGTGGGAATGGACTGGGACAGCCCCACATCCCTGGCCGTGCCCAGACACCCCCCCAGAGCCACATGAGGCTGGAGGGGATGGGGACAGCCCTGGCTGTGGGATGGGGCAGGAGCTGGGAGCAGAGCTGGACAGCAGCCAGCCCGTGTCCCTCCTCCTTCCCACGCAGGCCAGGTCCCAGCTGGGGCACCTCTGAGCTCTGCCACCACTGTCACCAAACAGGGATGCAGGGCGAGCTCCACATCCCACTCCTCCGCAGGGAGCAGCAGGAGAACCAGGAGAGCCCCCTGCCCCCTGCCTGCGATCTCTGGGGGGATTTTAACCAGGGTCTCTTCTCTTGCAGGGGTTCCTGGTGCTATCCCGGGAGGGGGAGTCCCAGGAGGAGGTTTTTTCCCAGGTAAGGGGGCTCAGGCACAATTGGGAGGGGGCATCACCCTGCCTGCAAGGATGCTCAGGTGCCTGGGGGGTCCTTGAATGCCTTTGAGACACTGTGGAAGGCTGGGGACCTGCCAGGCAGGATCAGGTGACATGGGGACATCTTGTCTGGCTGCTCAGCACGGACTCAGCATCAGCTCCAGGGTGTGGGGACATGACTGAGTGGCAGTGCCAGGCTTACCCTGGGGACCCCTACCTAGCCCAGGGCTGGCCACAGGAGGTGCTCAGAGGTCACAGCCTGCCCCCAGACCTTCAGTCAAAATCCTGGGGACATGCCAGGGGGGATGGCCCACCCCCTGACACCCGTGGGACCCTCCCCACCTCTCCAGGGACTCTCAGGAGCCTGGGTGGGTGCTGGGTGCTCCTGGGGCGGTGCTCAGACTGTGCCCTTGCTCGCAGGTGCTGGAGTTGGAGGTTTGGGAGCAGGTGAGTGCTGGGACCCCCTGACAGGCTGTGCTGGGCTGGGGAGAGGGGCAGGGAGTCTGCCACCAGGCTTGCCCTGTCCCACGCGTGCCCTGCCCGGGCACGCTCGGAGGGAGGAGAGCTCTGACCCCTCTCCCTCCACTCGCTCTCCCCCAGGACTCGGGGCTGCAGGAAAACCTCCCAAACCAGGTAAGAAGCCTTTCCCTGGCTCTCAGCACCTCCAGGCATGCCAGTGCCTGGGATTTCCCAGCCACTGCCGCCCCCACGCTGCTTCCCCCGTGGCCAAGGGGGACCCCAGCTGGCCAAGGCACACCCAGCCCTGCCCTGCCACACTAATGCTGCCACTGGAGCCTCCCTCCCACACCCTGCTTCGGCGCTGCCCTCTGCCCCCAGCCTCCCAAAGCACCTTTGGGAGTGCTTGCTGCCTGGAAAGCTGTGCCAGAGCTGCGGGAGCAGATGCAAAGCAGGATCCGGTGTCCTGGTGGGGAGCTGGCAGTGCCTCCACCTGCTGCCATCGGGGCCAAGCAGCTTTTGCAGAGGGTCCTGCAGCCCATGCTGGGCTTTGCCTGGCCTAGGAATGCTGGGGAGAGGGGCCATCACCAGGAGAGAGGGGAGATGCTGGCAGGAGGATGCACAGCTGGAGGGCACAGAGCCTGGGGCAGCAGGGACTGAGCATGCAACATCTGGGGCCGAGGGAAATCTTGAAATCATAGAATGGCCTGAGTTGGAAGGGACCTTAAAGCTTGTCCAGTTCCACCCCCTGCTACGGGCAGGGACACCTCCCACTGTCCCAGGCTGCTCCAAGCCCCATCCAACCCAGCCTTGGACAATCCCAGGGATCCAGGGGCAGCCACAGCTGCTCTGGGCACCCTGTGCCAGGGCCTCCCCACCTCCAGAGCAGAGCATTTCCTCTTAACATGGAATCTAAATCTCTTCTCTTTCTGTTCAAACCACTCCCCCTTGTCCTGGCACTCTCTGCCCGGTGCCTTGGTCCCCACGGAGAGATGCAGACCCTGGGGTCCGCTCCGTGCCCACCCCAGAGCTCCCCGCTGTGCCTGGGGCAGGGGTCCCTGCTGTGCCCCCGGCCCCCCGAGTGGTTCTGGCTGCGCAGTGGGAGCTGCAGCCCGAGGCGGGGGCTGACAGCCTCCGTTTGCTCAGATTTCAGCTCGTGGAAAGAAAAACAAGGCCCTTTATTTCGGCGTAATTAAAACCAAACGCGGGGCGGCTGCAGGGCCCAGCCGGAGCGGTGTCCGCGCCCGGAGCCAGCGGCTCCGGAATTTGCGCCTGGAGGGAGCGAGGGCTGATGAGCCCCAGATGTTGGAAGGCAGCGCTGGCCGGAGACCCGGGGACTCATTCCTCAGCCATAAACATTTTGGTTCTGTCCCTTGGGGCCTGGCAGGATGGGGGGTGGGTGAGGCAGAAGGAATGGGATGGAGGACATTTGTCACCCAGCCCTGTGCCCGTCCCCGGGCTGTTCTCCCATCCCCACGGTGCCACAGGGACTCCTCTGTCCCTGCGGGCCTGGCCACCCCCACCTCACCCCGCTTCTCTTTCTAGGGGTCGGAGGACTTGGGGGGGTCGGAGGACTTGGGGGACTTGGTCCCCTTGGCCTGCAGCCAGGTGAGCACTGACCACTGTCCTCCCTGCTCCGGGCCACCCCCGGGGTGATGTCCCCAGACACCCACCTTGGGGACAGCACATCCCTTGTCCCCATCTCCACAGCTCTCCAGAGCCTGCTGCGTGGGTCCCATCTGGGCTGGGTGTCCTTCCCAGAGCTGAGGGAGCACGGCCACCCAACAGGCAGCCCTGAGGTCCCCCAGCATGATGCCACCCACCACAGTGGGGTGACCCCACAGGAGAGGAGGCACCTGGGGTCCCCACAGGGCTGGCAGCAGAGGGACAGTGCCTGCAGGGGTTCAGCACCCACTGCAGGGGCGTCAGGCGTTGTGTGTGCCGGGTGGGATGTGGATGGGAGCACAAATTTGGGGGATGCAGGACAGGGCAATGCCTGCTAATGCCACCTTGCCCAGCCTAACGCCAGCCCTGGCACTGCCACGCAGCCCCCACAGCTCACCGCCCCCCGTGCCCACCACCAGGGCAGGACACCCTCTCTGCGGCTGTTTTTTAGGGTGCTGATGCTGATTGTT
This sequence comes from Taeniopygia guttata, assembly GCF_048771995.1. Classification (NCBI taxonomy): domain Eukaryota; kingdom Metazoa; phylum Chordata; class Aves; order Passeriformes; family Estrildidae; genus Taeniopygia; species Taeniopygia guttata. Next base: position 10,418,945 of record NC_133044.1, on the reverse strand, counting down.
GTCCCCACAGGTGCTGGGGGTCTGTTCCCCGGAGCCGCCTTCCCCGGGGGGGTGTTCCCGGGAGCCGCCTCGGCCGCGGCGCTCAAGGCTGCTGCAAAAGCTGGTGAGTGCTGGGGGGTCTGGGCAAGGCCCCCAGGGACTCCTGGTGTCCCCTGGGAGTCTGGGCCAGGACAGACTTCCCCTGGAGACAGGAGCTGATGCTCTCACTGGGCTCCCCAGCGACTCGGAGGGTGCCAGGCACGGGGAATTGGCCAAACCGAGCCCCCGGGACACCCTGCCTGGTCCCTGTGCCCAGTGTGGGGGACCCATCCTCAGGGAATCCCCTTCACCCCCCAAGGGCCATGCTGAGCTTGTCCCTTCCCTGGCACCGTTCCGGCCAGCCGCAGGTACACCCCTCTTCCCAATGCCCCCAGGTGCTGGCATTGGAGGCGTGGGTGGAATTGGTGGTCCTGGTGGCCTCGGGGTCTCCGCAGGTAGGAAATACCCCTCGCTCCCAGCAGAGCCGAGCCTGGGGCAGAGCTCCCGGGGTGGGCAGGAGCCGGGCCGGGGCTCAGGGCTCTCTGCTGCCCGCAGGTGCCGCGGTACCGGGCGCGGTGCAGCCCGGCCTGGGCGCGGCGGGCAAACCCCCCAAAATTCCAGGTAGGTGACGGCCCCGGCGTCGGGGCCGGGGTGGGGAGCGACTCCATCCGGGCCCCACATCCCTGAATTCCTTTTCTCTGCAGGTGCTGGGATTCCTGGAGCTTTTCCAGGCGGTGTGCTCCCTGGAGCAGGTGAGTTGGGGGTGCCCACCCCACCGTCAGCACCTCTACTCCAAGGGGATCCCCACCCTGCCAGCAGCACCCCAGCTCCGAGGGGATCCCAAATCCTGCCAGCAGCACCCCAGCTCCGAGGGGATGCCCCCAACCTCCCATGTGGTCCCCACCCAGTGCCAGCATCCCCGTGGGGAGAGCACCCTGCCCTGCCGCCTGCCTGCGTCCTGCTGCTCCCCATGGCTTCCAAACGCCTTGGCTGAGGTTACAGTGACATTTCCACCGTGCCAAAGGCATGGGGGACCCGGCACCTCCAGCCCGTGCCAAGCTTGGCGGGAGCAGGCAGCACCAGCACTGGGAGAGGAGCTGGCACAGCCACCAGGGCTGGCGCGAGGGCAGGAGGGGGAGGAGGTGGCGGGAGAGAGGAATTCCTCAGCGCAAAGTAATTTGGGGGAGGAAAACTTGTGAAAACAAGATGTTTCGACACTGTCCGAAGCATGTTGCTGGTCAGGAATGTCTTTTCCATGTCTGAAAACGCTCGAGTTATAATGGAAGACATTTGTAGGAGGAGGAAAAAAGAACCCCGAACCAAAAGGAAACTCAAAACCCAAAAATCCAACCCAAAGCACCGCAAGGCCACAAGACTGACTGCTGCCCTGAAGGGCTGGGGAGCCCTGTGTGGCCCCAGGCCAGCGAGCATCAGCAGGGCAGAGAGCACTGCCCAGGCCTGCTGGGGCCCTGCTGTAACCAGTGGGACCCCTCTGGAATGTTCCCTGCAGGCTCCCAGTCTGTTCCACAGGCAGCTCCAGGCCTGGGGCAGCTGGCACAGGGTACCCCCAGCAAGCCCTGGAGGGTGAGGGAGCCATGGGTGACAGGGATTTGGAAGCTGGGTGTGGGGGTCTTGGGTAGCAGTGACATCCCCAGTGAGGCCCCAGCTCACCCCTCTGGTCTCTGCTCCAGGTATTCGCTTCCCTGGAGTGGGAGTGCTGCCTGGAGTCCCCACTGGAGCTGGAGTCAAGCCTAAAGCCCCAGGTAGGTCCCCTCAGTCGCCCTGGAACACTGGGGGTGGTTCAGGGCTGGCTCCAGCTTGGTACCCCAGCCCAGCTTTTGGGGTCACAGCCCTACAGGGCACTTGGCAGTGAAGCCAACCTAAAGCTGAATCCACTTAGGGTAACTTGGGCCTCCAGGAGCAGCCCAGGGCTCACACAGGTGTCTTTGTGTTTCCTTTTAGGAGTTGGAGCCTTCGGAGGAATCCCTGGTGAGTGTCCCATCTCTCTTGCCTGTTCTTCTCTTCCTTCCTTCCCAAGCCTCTTCCTCACAGCCATGGTCTCCCCATACCAGAAGATGCCTCAGGGCTTCCCAAGCCACCCACTCTGCTCTGCTGGGGTGCCCTGGGGCACCCCCCTCCCTCCGGCACTGGTGGCAGCTGTGGCGCGGGCTCCAGGTGAGAGTCTGCTGTTGGTTTGCAGGACTGGGAGGTTTTGGAGGTCAGCAGCCCGGTGTCCCTCTGGGTTATCCCATCAAAGCTCCTAAGCTGCCAGGTAAGCTCCACAGCCAGCAGAGCGGCTTCACTGTGGGTGAAGGATCCCCAGCAGTGCCAGGACAAGGACCCGCCGTTCCCGGGGGCTGAGGCACGGTGCCCACGGGTCCCCTGGACCTGGCAGTGCCTGTGCTGGCGCTGGGACAGCAGGACAGAGCCAGGGGCTCTGCTGTGCCCTGCCTGTGGCACCCCAGGGGCAGCTCCTGGGGTTCTGCCTGTGGTCTTGCCCCCGGCTTACGTGGACAATGCCGTGCCTCTCTCCAGCTGTTTAAGGTAGGAAGGGTCACGTTCTGGGAACGCGCTCAGGACACCCTGGGGTGTCCCTGCCACCTGCTGCTGGCACAAGGCACAGCCCTTGCAGGGACAGTCTGCTTTCTGTTGGGTGTCCTGAGGCCACCTGGGGGCTCCAGGCAGATCTCTGCCCCACAGCCCCAGCCCAGGTCAGCCTGGGGGAGCTCAGCACCCCTTTCCCAGCCCAGGCTGCTCTGGCACTGTCCCCTCCCAGTCCTGTGCCAGGTGCCAGTCCCTGCCCCTGGCAGCCATGCCCAAGGAGGGACAGTGGCAGGTCCTGTGCCCCCCAGGGGCCGTGCTGACACCTGATGCTCCCCAGTGCATCCCGAGGAGGAGGGCAGCCCCATCCAGGCAGGGCCCCCACCCCTGGGGTGCTGGGGGTGCATTGGAGGCATTTTCCCATGCACCCACACAAGTTGCTGGAGGCAGGAGAGCCTCGGTGAGAGGAGCCCACCCCAGGCAGCACATCCCAGCCCAGCCCCAGCAGCTGTGCTGCCTTCCCCCCAGCAGGGCCGGTGGCCACAAGCAGCAGCAGCAGCAGCAGCAGGGATCCCTGGCCCACTCTGGTTTCCTGAAGCCCAGCAGTTATGATCCTTAAGGAGACTCAGCCCTGCTGCTGATGGACCCTGCCTAGGTCCTGGCCCCAGATATGGACCAGGACAGTGGGGGTGTCTCCAGACCTTCCTGGGGTGCTGGGAGATGCCAGTTTGTCACCTCTGAGGGCTCAGGGCTGGCAGTACAACGACAGACTGTGCTGCTGGCTGTGGAGCCTCTTGCCTTGATGCTGTAGGTGCCTCTGGGGCTGCCACACGTGGGCTGTCCCCTGCACTGTCCCTGCTGCAGTAGGTCCAGGTTGAGGGGATGAGGGGAGAGTGGGAAAAACAACATTTTCAGTGGGCAATAGTCTCTTTAGATGACTTGCTCCTGGACTGTCCCCACTCAGGAGGTGGCCCTGGGGTCACCCACCTCCCTGGAGGCTCAGTCTGAAGCTGCGCTGAGGTCAGGGTCTCATTGATGCCCTAGGGATGGGGACCACTCCCCAGCGTCCAGCTGTGCTTGGGTGACATTGGTTTGTACAGAGCCCTTCCAATGTGTGCATCGGCCTGAGCCTGCTGGCAGTGCTGGTGACATTCCCATGGACACAGCCCCAGGGCAGGGGCTGCCTTCCCATCCAGCTGGGAGTGGTGGGGAGCTGGACTTGGACCCGGCAAAACCCTTGGAGACGTAAAGCTTGGACTTGTGACCCTTGGAGTCACCTCCATGTGTGTCACCCCTTTCCCAGCTTTAGGGTGAGCAAGGTGCTGATAATTTAGCCCTGGATGGGCAAGGGTGGCCCTCAAGGTGGGGGACACCTGGCACAGCTTGCTGTGAACCTCTGCCTGCCAGCACCACCGTGCTGGTGTGGGAGCCCACGGGATTGCCTGGCAGGATGGAGGGAAATCTGGTCCCCACATGCTGGCTGCTGGGAGGGGATGGTGTCCAGTGCTCAAGGAGATGCTGCGCCATGATCATTCCATCCTGGCTGCAGGCAGCCACATCCCTGCCCATGGCCCCCACCCTGCGTGCAGTTCGAGGTGTCCTCCCCAAGAATGTGGCAGCCCATGGCCTCGGGCTGCTGCCAGCAGGGATGGGAGCTGGCAACTGCTGGCTGCCAAGCCCACGGTCCCTGCTGCGTCAGGGGCATCCCCGCCATTCCAAGGGCTGGGATCCGGCTCTTTCGCAAGGAGACATTTCCCTGGCCACGAGACGTCCCAGCTCATAATCCCTCCCTGTCCGTTCACTCCTAACGAGGTCACGTTTCAGCCGAGGCTCCCAAGCCCTGATTCCAATTAAAACCTTTCCTTTGGAGCTGGCCGGGGTGCAGCCAACTGGGTACAGCTCTTGCCGCGGGGCTCCTGCGGGACCCCTCGCTGGAGCGGGGTCTTGGGAGGCTCCTGCAGAACAGCTTCAGGCGCCACAGCCCTCGGCCTGGGCTCAGAGGGGGCGGCTCTTTCAGTCACTGCTTCCAAGGTGAGGGAGAACAGCATCTCCTGGCCCAGGTCCAGCACGGGGGTCGGTATCCCGGAGGATTCGCTGCCACAATGGACGGAGCCCCTTGGGCCAGTGCTGCAGGGCCCTGACAGAGCGGGGCCATGCTGTGGGGCAGAGGGGACAGGGCTGGCAGCAGCCAGGTGCTAACCCCTCCTTCTCTCCTCTCTCTCCTCTCCTCTCGTCCCCAGGTGGCTATGGACTGCCCTACACCAATGGTAAGCTGCCCCATGGTGAGTGCTTGTGTCCTCATTCCCTGTGGCTCCACTGGCTGCCACCATGGCCTCGTGTCCACCGACTCTCAGGGCGGTGTGAGGAATATCCTGCTCCCAGGGTGAGGTGGTCCACTGGGGACCTCATGCCTCGCCCATGGACCAGCCTAGGAACTCAAATCTCCTGGCATTCCTGGGAGCTGTTAATCCATAGAATACATCCTGAGCCACTCCAGCTTCAGAGAGAGATGTCTGAACTGGGATTTCAAGTGGGGAGGAGCTGGCTTTCGCATCCCCTCGCACACTCTGCTGCCAGGGCCAGGAGATCCAAGGGAGCTGCTCTGTCTGGCTTCTTGTCCTTCCCCTGGCCAGTGCCTGACCTGGCTCTGCCGCTGTGTTGTGATTGCAGGCCTCAGGCCCGGCGGGATTGGAGCCGGCCTCCTGGCAGGAAAGGCAGGATACCCCACCGGGACAGGTACGCTCCGACCCCGCAGCGCCAGGGTGGGAACTGGCACGGGCACGGCAGTGGAGCACGCACCGTGCCAGCTCGGCGGGACGGGAGCTGGGCACTGCCCGGCTTCTGCTGGGAGCAGCACCTCCCACGGGAGAGGGGGACGGATGCTGGCAGGAGTGCTCTGTCCCCAGGGTCCCTGCGGGGTGGGGGAGCTGAGGTGGGAATGGGCTCAGGACCGCGGTGGCTCAGCACCCGCATCCCTCCGCAGGGGTCGGAGCGCAGGCGGCGGCGGCGAAGGCAGCAGCCAAACTTGGTGAGTCGCCCTCTGTGGTACCCATTCCCCAGCAGGGAGCTGCTCCCTCTCTCCCGCGCTCCCTGCCAGCCCCGGGGATGCTGGCTGTGTCCCCGTGCCCCCGCTGACCGCGCTGTCCCCGCGGCAGGAGCCGGCGTCTTGCCCGGCGTTGGCGGCATCCCGGGAGTTGCACCTGGTGTCGGCATCGGCGGCGTCCCAGGAGTTGGAGGTGAGGCGATGAGAGGGCTCTGTCCTGGGGTTTGGGGAGGGTCTCCTTCCCTTATCCCACGTCCCTGACTCTCTCCCGCCATCCCGGCAGTCGGAGGACCGGCAGCGGCGGCAGCAGCAGCAAAGGCAGCGGCAAAGGCAGGAGCTTTTGGTGAGTTCCTGCTGCCTTGGACAGAGCTCGGGACAGGGATAAGCCATGCATCAGTGCCAGGGGCTGTGTGGCTCCACAGCTGCCCCAGCAGCCCCTATCCCATCCTCTGGGGTGCCCTCCCTGTCCCTTGTCCCGGCTCCAGCAGATTTTCCAGCAGTGATGAAGGGCTGCCGGGACCCCTTGGGATGCAGCAGCTTGGCAGGGGGCAGAGCATGCCCATCACAAGTGGTCTCTCCATCAGATGTGGGTTTGCAGTGCCAGGTGCCAGTGGGGTGGCGGGACTCGGAGTCTGTGCTGAGCTGTCCTTCCCTAGTGGGGGATGCGCCTGCTGATGCAGATCTCTGCTGCTGCTCCCTTGGCTGCTCCGTGGGAGGAAAGCAAGGAGCAAATCACACATTGGAGCATTTAGAGAAAGCGTGCCAGCCCTGAGGCAGCTGGGATGCATAGTCACAGTCTTGGGGGACCCTGGGAGTCCCCAGAACCCTGGGTGGCCAGGCCCCTGATTGGTGTAGGGAGATGGGAATCAAATTCCCGGGTACATCCGAAGTACCCTGAGGAGCTGCTTTAGGATGAGTGAGGAGCCGACCACAAAGCCGGTGCCCAAGAGACTCCTGTGACCCTGGGACAGACCATGGTGCCACTGTGGCAGAGTGGGGTGTCTGTGAGGGTCTGACTGCTCTGCTTCCCTCCAGGTCCAGGGGCAGTGCCCGGAGTTGGAGGTGTCCCCGGCCTCGTGCCCGGAGTCGGAGGTGTCCCTGGCTTGGTGCCTGGAGTCGGAGGTGTCCCCGGGGCCGTGCCCGGTGTTGGAGGTGTCCCCGGGGTGGCAGGTGACTGTTCCAGGAGCCCTGTCCCCATGGCCCGGCTCTGCGGGGCCATGGTGGCTGAGGGTCCCCGTCTCCCTTGTCCCCAGGGGTACCGTCGGCAGCAGCAGCAGCGAAGGCAGCTAAGTACGGTACGTGCTCTGCGGGTACAGCCCCCGGGACCCTGCCCCCCTGCCCACCCTGTCACATGGGCGGTGCCCAGGCACGGGCTGTCCCCTGGGATGGCTCCTGAGGGGAAACGGGGAATGCTCAGCCCAGCTCCTGGCTGCTCATCCTGGGCCTGGCTCCATCTGCAAGGCAGGACCTTCTCCCTCTGCAGGGTTTCTCCAGGCTGCCTTTTGGACATGAACAAAGAGCCCCAAATCATGGCTTTGGATTCCTCTGAATTCTTGGATTTTGTATCAAATTCATTTCCAGCAGCAGGTCTGTGGCAGGATATGCTGCCCAAAGGCTCAGTGTTGCTGCCATTAGAGCAGAGATTCCAGGCACAGGGGCCCCTGCCCAGGGTCACCATCCTGCAAAAATTTGCTGGGGTTCAGAAGCAAATCCAGATGGATCTAGCAATCCCGGCCCTGTCCCGCTGGGCTCTCTCCTGGATGGGGCCGTGGATGCTCCGCTCTCCAGGGCAGGATGGTCACACAGAGCCACGGCAGGTGCCACCTTTGGGCTCTTGCTGCAGCCAGCCCTGGTTTGTCCCCTCTTGTTCCCGGCAGGCGCCGGCGTTCCCGGTGTCGGTGTGGGCGGCGTCCCCGGCCTCGTGCCCGGAGTCGGAGGTGTCCCAGGCTTGGTGCCCGGAGTCGGAGGTGTCCCCGGGGCCGTGCCCGGTGTCGGAGGTGTCCCCGGGGTGGCAGGTGACTGTTCCAGGAGCCCTGTCCCCATGGCCCGGCTCTGCAGGGCCACGGTGGCTGAGGGTCCCTGTCTCCCTTGTCCCCAGGGGTGCCGTCGGCAGCAGCAGCAGCGAAGGCAGCTAAGTACGGTACGTGCTCTGCGGGTACAGCCCCCGGGACCCTGCCCCCCTGCCCACCCTGTCACATGGGCGGTGCCCAGGCACGGGCTGTCCCCTGGGATGGCTCCTGAGGGGAAACGGGGAATGCTCAGCCCAGCTCCTGGCTGCTCTTCCTGGGCCTGGCTCCATCTGCAAGGCAGGACCTTCTCCCTCTGCAGGGTTTCTCCAGGCTGCCTTTTGGAAATGAACAAAGAGCCCCAAATCATGGCTTTGGATTCCTCTGAATTCTTGGATTTTGTGCAAAATCTATTTTCCAGTAGCAGACCTGACAAAATATCTGCTGCCCAAGGGCTCAGTGCTGCTGCCACTAGGTCAGGGATTCCTGGCAGAGGAACTCCTCCCTAGGGTCGCTGTCCTCCAGACTTTGGTGGAATGTTGGGATCCATCAGGTGTATCCAACTGGGTGTAGGAAGACCCTGGCATCCAGCAGCCATAACCACCCCAAGGTGGAGCTTGTGCACATGAAGGAGTCAGAACTGGCCCTGAGGTTCCGTGCAGGACTGGCTTCCACATGCGGCTCCAAAAGGTAGAGCCAGCAGTTGGTGCCTGGCCAGGTCCCAGGACCTCCTCCTCTATCTTCACTGCAGAGCCCTGGGAGTGCCCCAGAGGAGCTATGGTCAATGGCAGCTCTCATTTGAGGGTTCAACCACTGATGTCCCCTCTCTTCCATTTCTCTTCCACACTTTATAGAAAAAAATCCCTCCAGTGGCCCAGGGAAGGGTGGGATTCAGGAATTTGGGCAGGAAGTCAGCAGTGCTTGCTCTGTGCTGTGGTGGCCCTGCCAAGGCCCTCTGACACTCAGTCCTTGCAAAAGTGCCCAGATGCTTGTCTGTGTGGCAGCAGCGTGTGCCAGCAGGTCCAGGCTGTCAGCTCCCCAGTCTGACCAGTGCCCTCCCAGACTGCTGCTGGGAGACCCAGCCACTTCTCCTCCCTGGCCTGTCTGGCTGCAAGGCCTGATGTCGCTGTGACAAGGAGCACCTTGGGCCCTGTGAGGATGAGGGTCCTTGTGGTCCCTGTGCCGGAGACTTCCTGACCATCGCTGGCAGAGTCACGGGGCTGATCCCGGCCCTGTCCCGCTGAGGTTCCTCCTGGATGAGGCCGTGGATGCTCCACTCCCCAGGGCGCGATGGTGACACAGAGCCACGGCAGGTGCCACCTTTGGGCTCTTGCTGCAGCCAGCCCTGGTTTGTCCCCTCTTGTTCCCGGCAGGCGCCGGCGTTCCCGGTGTCGGTGTGGGCGGCGTCCCCGGCCTCGTGCCCGGAGTCGGAGGTGTCCCTGGCTTGGTGCCCGGTGTCGGAGGTGTCCCCGGGGCCGTGCCCGGTGTCGGAGGTGTCCCCGGGGTGGCAGGTGACTGTTCCAGGAGCCCTGTCCCCATGGCCCGGCTCTGCAGGGCCATGGTGGCTGAGGGTCCCTGTCTCCCTTGTCCCCAGGGGTGCCGTCGGCAGCAGCAGCAGCGAAGGCAGCTAAGTACGGTACGTGCTCTGCGGGTACAGCCCCCGGGACCCTGCCCCCCTGCCCACCCTGACATGCGGGGGGTGCCCAGGCACGGGCTGTCCCCTGGGATGGCTCCTGAGGGGAAACGGGGAATGCTCAGCCCAGCTCCTGGCTGCTCTTCCTGGGCCTGGCCCCATCTGCAAGGCAGGACCTTCTCCCTCTGCAGGGTTTCTCCAGGCTGCCTTTTGGACATGAACAAAGAGCCCCAAATCATGGCTTTGGACTCCTCTGAATTCTTGGATTTTTTTACCAAATCCATTTTCAGCAGCTGTTCTGTTGCAGGATCTACTGCCCTAGACCTCAGGGTTGCTGCCATTAGGGCATAGATTCCTGGCAGAGTGGCCTCTGCCCAGGGATTATTGTCCTTCTAAATGTGGTGGGATGGTGGGATCCATCATGTATAACCACTTCCAAGAGGTTACAGAGGGGCCAAGAATCATGGCCAAGCAGCCGGGCAGTCTGGAGCTTGGGACCAGGGCGGCGTCAGAACTGGCCCTGAGGTTTCACACAGTTTTGGGGGTCCAGCTTCTTCTCCAAACTACAGAGCCAGCACTTACCTCACCAGGTCTCATGATCTTCTCCTTCTTTGTTACTGTGGAGCTCTGGGAATCTCCATGAGGAGCCCGGGGAATCTCAACAAGGAGCCATGTACAATGCCAACTCTCCTTTGAGGGTTAAACTGTTGATGCCCATCTCTGCTATATTGGGTAGAAAAAATCCCTCCTCTGGCCCAGGAAGGATGGGATTCAGGAATTTTGGCAGGAAGTCAGCAGTGCTGTGGTGGCCCTGCTGTTGATGAGGACAAGGCCCTCTGACACTCAGTCCTTGATGCTTGGCCGTGTGGCAGCAGCGTGTGGCAGCAGGTCCAGGCTGTCAGCTCCCCAGTCTGACCAGTGCCCTCCCAGACTGCTGCTGGGAGACCCAGCCACTTCTCCTCCCTGGCCTGTCTGGCTGCAAGGCCTGATGTCGCTGTGACAAGGAGCACCTTGGGCCCTGTGAGGATGAGGGTCCTTGTGGTCCCTGTGCCGGAGACTTCCTGGCCATCGCTGGCAGAGTCACGGGGCTGATCCCGGCCCTGTCCCGCTGAGGTTCCTCCTGGATGAGGCCGTGGATGCTCCACTCCCCAGGGCGCGATGGTGACACAGAGCCACGGCAGGTGCCACCTTTGGGCTCTTGCTGCAGCCAGCCCTGGTTTGTCCCCTCTTGTTCCCGGCAGGCGCCGGCGTTCCCGGTGTCGGTGTGGGCGGCGTCCCCGGCCTCGTGCCCGGAGTCGGAGGTGTCCCTGGCTTGGTGCCCGGAGTCGGAGGTGTCCCCGGGGCCGTGCCCGGTGTCGGAGGTGTCCCCGGGGTGGCAGGTGACTGTTCCAGGAGCCCTGTCCCCATGGCCCGGCTCTGCGGGGCCACGGTGGCTGAGGGTCCCTGTCTCCCTTGTCCTCAGGGGTGCCGTCGGCAGCAGCAGCAGCGAAGGCAGCTAAGTACGGTACGTGCTCTGCGGGTACAGCCCCCGGGACCCTGCCCCCCTGCCCACCCTGTCACATGGGCGGTGCCCAGGCACGGGCTGTCCCCTGGGATGGCTCCTGAGGGGAAACGGGGAATGCTCAGCCCAGCTCCTGGCTGCTCATCCTGGGCCTGGCTCCATCTGCAAGGCAGGACCTTCTCCCTCTGCAGGGTTTCTCCAGGCTGCCTTTTGGACATGAACAAAGAGCCCCAAATCATGGCTTTGGATTCCTCTGAATTCTTGGATTTTGTATCAAATTCATTTCCAGCAGCAGGTCTGTGGCAGGATATGCTGCCCAAAGGCTCAGTGTTGCTGCCATTAGAGCAGAGATTCCAGGCACAGGGGCCCCTGCCCAGGGTCACCATCCTGCAAAAATTTGCTGGGGTTCAGAAGCAAATCCAGATGGATCTAGCAATCCCGGCCCTGTCCCGCTGGGCTCTCTCCTGGATGGGGCCGTGGATGCTCCGCTCTCCAGGGCAGGATGGTCACACAGAGCCACGGCAGGTGCCACCTTTGGGCTCTTGCTGCAGCCAGCCCTGGTTTGTCCCCTCTTGTTCCCGGCAGGCGCCGGCGTTCCCGGTGTCGGTGTGGGCGGCGTCCCCGGCCTCGTGCCCGGAGTCGGAGGTGTCCCTGGCTTGGTGCCCGGAGTCGGAGGTGTCCCCGGGGCCGTGCCCGGTGTCGGAGGTGTCCCCGGGGTGGCAGGTGACTGTTCCAGGAGCCCTGTCCCCATGGCCCGGCTCTGTCGGGCCACGGTGGCTGAGGGTCCCCGTCTCCCTTGTCCCCAGGGGTGCCGTCAGCAGCAGCAGCAGCAAAGGCAGCTAAGTACGGTACGTGCTCTGTGGGGCCCAGGGTCACTGCCCTGCAAAACCTGCCAGGATCCTGGAATGCCTCCCACTGGGTCTAGCTAGACACAGAACTGATCCCTCTCCTGCCCTGCTTGGGTCTCTCCTGGAAATGGCTGTGGATGGTCTTTTCTCCAGGCTACGATTATGGGACAGAGCCAGACAAGGCCCAGCCTTTCAGCTGTTGCTGCAGCCAGATCTGACTTGTCCCATCTCATTCCCTGCAGGTGTCGGTGTTCCTGGCATTGCCGGTGTTCCTGGCGTTCCTGGTGTTCCTGGAGTTCCCGGTGTCCCTGGTGTCCCAGGCGTTCCTGGCGTGCCTGGGGTTCCTGGTGCTGTTCCCGGTGTTGGAGGTGAGCAGATGGGCTGTCACCATCCACTGGATGGGTGCTGGCCTCTGCAGCGCCCTGACTGTGTCCTTCGTGTCCCCGCAGTGGGTGGCCCAGCAGCAGCAGCCGCAGCCAAAGCTGCAGCGAAAGCAGCGGCGATCGGTGAGTCACCACTGTCACCACCGTCACCATCGGCTGTCCCAGGGAGGGAGGAGGTGTGTTGGCACACAGGAGAGGTGGGGACACCCCGGTGCTGTGGAGGTCAGTGGGATTCCTGCTGTGGAGTCTGCCCCCTCACACACATCCCTGAACCTCTCTGCAGGAGCAGGAGGCGTGCCCGGCGTTGGTGTGCCCGGCGTTGGCGTGCCCGGCGTCGGTGTGCCCGGCGTTGGCGTTCCTGGAGTGGGTGTTCCTGGAGTGGGTGTTCCTGGAGTGGGTGTGCCTGGTGTTGGCGTGCCTGGTCTGGTGCCTGGAGTCGGCGTTCCAGGTGAGATGGTGCCCAAGGGATGCGCAGATGTCCCCAGCAGTGCTGGTGGAACACGCTCCTGACCCTCTCACTCCCTGTCCCCCAGGAGGCCCAGCAGCCGCTGCCAAAGCAGCCGCCAAAGCAGCCAAGTATGGTAAGCCGGGATCTCTCTGCGGTCATCCCACATGTCCTGTCTCCTGCTCATCCCCACCCCAGGCTGCTCCCCTTTCGAGGCTCAGCAGTGCCTGGGGTCCCCTGGGGTCGGGCTGAGGGATGAGCTCCCCAAAGGGCTGCATGTGGGATGAGGTTCAGAGAGCTCAGCCCCGTGGAGAGTCCGAGTTCACCATCTTCTCATACTTTGGTTCATCCATACACCATTTCGCCCACCCAGCCACACAACCACCTCAGTGTCCATCTGTCCCCTTCCCTGTCCATCTGTCTGTACCTCCTCCATTCATCTATTCAGTCACTCCACATCCATCCACAAATCCATCTGTCTATCCACATATCCATCTCACCATCCCTTCAACCATTAGTGCACCTCATCATCCCTCCATTCATGCATCCCACCATCCATTCAACCACTCCCCATTCACACACACATCCATCTCACCACCTCTCCATCCACCTGTCCATCTGGCCATCCCACCATCCATGTGTCCATCTCAGTATCCATTCATTCATCCATCTCACCATCCATCCAACAATTCATCCATCCTACCATCATTTCAACCACTCCTCATCCATCCACACATCCATCTTGTGATCCATCCAGCCACCCCTCACCCCCTAGCCTGCCATGCCTTCTCATCCAAATCCTTCTACCACGTTTCTCCTGAGCTGAAGGCCCAGTCCTTCTCTTTCTCCTTACAGGAGTAGGTGGCCTGGCTCCCGGCGTGGGTGGCCTGGCTCCCGGCGTGGGTGGCCTGGCTCCCGGCGTGGGTGGCCTTGCTCCTGGAGTAGGTGGCCTGGTTCCTGGAGTAGGTGGCCTGGTTCCTGGTGTTGGAGGTGTCCCAGGTGAGGAAGAGGAAGGGAAATGTGAGGGCAGCCTGACTGGTGTGGGGGCAGTTGTGGGGGCACAACAGGCTTGAGGAGAAGTTCAGCAGTGTCCCCTGGGGGGATGCGGACAAGGCTGCTGTGAGGCCTCCCCAGGGGCTGACCCCCACTTGCTGTCTCTGCCCAGGTGTTGGAGGTCCAGCAGCAGCAGCCAAAGCAGCAGCCAAGGCAGCTAAATTTGGTGAGTCAGCCTGGGGAGCCCCTCAGGCTCCCTGCCAACCCTGGTGAGGCACTGAGCAGTGCAGGGGATGCTGGGCATGAGCGCCCAGGCCTGGCACACCATCCCACCTGAGCATGGGGATCACGCCTGCTGCCTCACCCCTCTCTCCGCAGGTGCCGGGGTTGGGGGGGTGCCAGGGGCCGTACCTGGCGTGGGCGGAGTGCCCGGAGTGACACCCGGTGTTGGTGGCGTGCCCGGCTTGGTGCCAGGGGTAGGAGTACCTGGAACTGGCATCATTCCCGGGGCAGGTACATGCTTTGTCCCGCCCTGCTTGGGGACAGTGGTGGCTGGGAATGCTAAAAGCCACCGAGCCACCTGAAGGGGTGGCAGGGAGGGATTCGGGTGGGATGAAGGGTGGTGGCACATGAGAGCAGTGTGGGGGTGACTTCCTAACCATGGTGTCCTCACTCACTCTGCAGGCATCCCCCAAGTAGGGGTGCAGCCTGGTGCTAAACCTCCCAAATTCGGTACGTACCCCTGCCCCCGCCCCAGGGCCACCTCAGACACCCTTCTCCTGTGGCCATCGGGGTGCTGACCTCTCTTCCTATCCCCTGCGTGCTCACTTTGCCCCCATGGTCCAGGCGTGGGAAGGGGTGTGCTGTCACCCATGGGTGCAAAGTGACACCTACTCCCTGCTCTGGGCTCACTGAGGATAGTTTTCTCCTTCATGTGTCCTGCAGGGGCTGAAGCCCCTCTGGTACTGTGAGATGGGTGCTGGGGACTCCCAGCATGGGTGCCAGGGCCACCCCAGCAGGTTGGGCAGGGGCTGGGGGTGCTCTGAGCTGGGTGTGCCAAGTTGTGCAGGACAGGTGTTAATGGTGTCTCTCTGGCAGGTGTTCCTGGGGTTGGAGTCCCAGGGGTTGGTGGCCTCCCAGGTAAGTGCTGGCAGGAACTGAGCCCAGGCAGTGGGGATGTGCAGGCAGAGGGATGCTCCCCTAGAGGGGTGGAGCTGGAGGAATGCTCCCTCTGGGCATGGTGGGAGCGGGGCTGCCCGAGAAAGGATGAGCACACTTGGGACTGGATGAGGAGTGGGTCAGACACTGGGGACACTGTCTGTCCCTGCTGGTGCTCACCCAGGCTACTCCTTGTAGGTGGCCTTGGAGTCGGTGGGCTCGGAGTTGGTGGCCTCGGTGAGTGATGCTGGTCCCGGTGTGAGGCTCCCCAGAGCTGGGCTGCAGGGAGCAGCAGCAGCAGCGGAGTGCTGGCAGAGCCATCAAAAGGAAAGGGAGTCTGTGGGTCACTTTTGTCTCCTCCCAGTCTCACAGTACAATCCCACCCTGCACTGTCCCTGTCCCCTGTCCTGTTTGTCACCTGCCCTGTTCCCAGGGGGTGATCCAAAGGGATGTGTTGTTGAGAAGGACTGAGGGTTACAGCCCCAGCCTTGCCCATGCCATGGGAACAGGGGATGGTATTGTACCCTGTCCCCAACGTGTGGAGATGCAGGTCCCTCCTAGGACCCTCTGGGCCCCTCCTGAAGGGTCTGGGTATGCCCTGGGGTCGTGAGTCCAGGCAGGGGCTGCACTGGTGCCCCCCTCTGACTTAGGACTCTTGTATCCAGGAGCTGCTGGGAAACCTCCCAAGCCAGGTAAGGGACAGCCAGAGGGGCTGGAAGAGTGACTCCAGTCCCTGTCCCCATCCACATTCCCATGGCTGTGCTCACGCTCCTCACCCTCACTGGGGCTCACCCACCTGCAGCTTTTGGTGCTGGGGGGCTGCAGCCAGGTGAGTGCTGCAGTTTGGGGCCGGCGTGGGACTGTGTCCCCGATCCTGCCACACTCGTTCCCGCTTGCTGTCCCCACGCTGCTGCCATTCCCTGCTGGGCACAAGGCTGCCTGGGGGAGCACTGGGAAGCCAGAGAGGTGCCAGGGTGGGGATGGCGGCTTTTGCATCAGCTCCTGCTCCTGGAGTAAGCAAGGCATCCCAGCCAGGCTGTCCCCAGTCCGCGCTAGAGTGGCACTGCTGCCATCGGCTGTCACTGGCTGTTGCTTTTTCCCCAGGCGTTGGAGTTCCAGGCTTCGGCGTATCACCGGCATTCCCAGGTACCATCCCAGCTCGGCACTGAGCACACAGCCTGGCCAGCCGATGGGGACACGGCCACGGGCTGGGGAGGGACCCCGGGGCTGGGGAGGGACCCCGGGGGTGGGGAGGGACCCCGGGGCTGGGGAGGGACCCCGGGGGCTGGGCTCCGCCGGGGACCGGCCTGGGGGGCGTGGGGCAGAGAAATGGGGGTGCTCCTTGCCTGCTGAGGGCTTCGCTCTCCTTTCAGGTGGGGTCGGCGGCCTGGGATTCGGTGGTGAGTACCCATTCTCCCCGCGGGGCGTTTTGGGGATCCCCGCGGGGATCCCGCTCAGCCTGCTCTGCCTTTCCGCTGCAGGGAAGCCCCCGAAGCCCTACGGAGGAGCTCTGGGTGCGTTGGGCTTTAGAGGTGAGTGCGGTCCCGCTCCGGGCCCGTCCCGCCCGGCTCGGGCCCGTGCCGCCCCGCGGGGCCCGGCAGCAGCGCTCACGGCCTGCCCCGTGCAGGCGGCGCGGGCTGCGCGGCAGGGAAGTACTGCGGGAGGAAGCGGAAGTAACGCTCCGACACCCATCACCTCATGAACTTTGGTGCTACTGCATGGTCCGGAATGTAAATCCGAGCGAAGCTGAGACGCCCTCTCCTCAAGCCCCGGACACCCCCCGTCCATCCCGGGGCCCGGCACCCGGAGGGACCCCGCGTTCCCCGGCAGCGCCCGGCCCCCCCCGCCCCTCGGTCCCGGCAGGGAGCGCGGAATAAACTGCGGGGAGCAGCCGTCCCCCTTGGTGCTATCGCTCTCTGCGGGATTTGGGGGGGCCCGGGCTGTCGCGCCCCTCCCCAGCCCCAGAGCTGACCCCTGGGGGGGGGACACAGGGTGAGGGGCACCCCACATTGAAGGAAGGGAGGGAGGGAGGGAGGGAGGGAGGGAGGGAAGGGGATGCCGGCAGCGGGGGCTGTGCGGGAGGGATGGCCCCGTCAGCCTGGCCCCCACCCCCGTCCCCGCGCCCCCCGGTTTGGGGGGGCCGCGGGCAGGAGGGGCTCGGTCCCTTCACGTTGCTCACTTTGCTATAACTGGGTGGAACGCCCTATACAGAGGGACTCGCTTCTGACAGACTAATAAAGGACAAGTTTTTAAAGGATTCTGTGTTCCACGTCCATGACCCCTCCCTGCGGCGGTGGCAATGGTGCAGGGGTTCACCCCAGGCCGTGGCACTGCACAAGCCTGGAACCGTGCTGGGTTCGTGCTGCAGGGCTGTTGCTTGTCCCACTGCGTGGTCACAGCCCTGGGACACACGGGAGGGGTGGGGGGACAGCTTTGGACCTAAGGGTTGCCCATGCCTTTTCCCACAATGACAAGCCAGGGTCCCAGGGGGAGGCCTGAGGTGTTGGGGACGTCTCTGCCCTGTCCTAGTTTGCCAGCCTTGGGACCCATGAAAAGGTCTGCTCTGACTCACAGTGGGGGCCTGGGGGTGCAGGAAAATGCCCGTGCCTTGTGCTTGGTGACAGCTTGAGGACCAATCGCGCTGTGCCTGCCCTTGGTGACAGCCCAGGGGGTGACATCCATGTGCTGTCCCATGGTAACAGTGCGGGGAATGAAGGGGGCATCCATAACTTACCCCACAAGCCCGAGAGCCAGGACGAGCTCCGTGCCCCTTGCCATGGTGGTGGCCTGGGGATGCAGGGAGATGTCCGTGCTCTGTCCCGTGGTGACAATGTGGGGAACGAGAGAGACACCCATGTGATGCCCCACGGCGCTATCCCAGGGCAAATCTGTGGCCTGACCAGAGTGACGACCTGCGGCACGTGGGGACACCCGTGATGGCCAGTAGTGGGAGTGCCCTGCACATGGGGCTGGCCTGGCTTAGCTGGGGACACCGCGGTGTGCGGGGACACCCGTGATGGTCAGCGGAGGGTGGGAACGGCTCCTCCGCCCCGTGAACTGCGCATTCCCCGGGCCCCACGGTGCGCATCCACCGTGTCCCACCGTGTCCCCAAGCCCCGGCCCGGGCCCCACGGTGCGCATCCACCGTGTCCCACCGTGTCTCCGAACCCCGGCCCGGCCCCACCGAGCCCCGGCCCGGCCCCACCGAGCCCCGGCCCGGCCCCACCGAGCCCCGGCCCGGCCCCACCGAGCCCCGGCCCGGCCCCACCGAGCCCCGGCCCGGCCCCACCGAGCCCCGGCCCGGCCCCACCGAGCCCCGGCCCGGCCCCACCGCGCCCATTCCCTCCCGCTCCCTCCGGGCCCCGCCCCCGGCCCCGCCCCGGCGCGCGGCCGCGCATGCGCGGTGCAGGCGCCGCGGTGCCGCCCGGAGCCGCAGCGGCAGGGCCGGGGGGGCCCGAGCGGCACCGGCAGCGGCACCGGCAGCGGCACCGGCAGCGGCACCGGCAGCGGCACCGGCAGCGGCACCGGCAGCGGCACCGCCACAGCCCCGGCGCGGCGCGGCGCCGCCAGCGCGCCTGCATGAGGTTGATGCTGCTCTGCTGCACCTGGAGGGACGAGCCTATGGGAGAGGACGAAGGTGCGTGACCCTCCGAGCCCCCCCCGGCTGACTCAGCGCTTCCGCCGCCGCTCGGGCCCCCCGACCCCTCAGCCCGCCTCATGCGGACCCTCCCGCCGCCCTGCGGGCCCGCATCCTGCCCGCATCGTCCCCAGCCTGCTCTTCGGCATCCCCATCCCGCGCCCATGCACCCCCAGCGTGCCCCCTGCACCCCCTCACCCAGCCCTCATCACCCCTGCATCCCCAAATGTCCCCATGAGCCCGCATCCCTCCCTGCACCCCCTCACCCGGCCCGCATCACCCCTGCACCCCCTCACCCAGCCCGCATCACCCCTGCACCCCCTCACCCAGCCCGCATCACCCCTGCACCCCCTCACCCAGCCCGCATCACCCCTGCACCCCCTCACCCAGCCCGCATCACCCCTGCATCCCCTCACCCGGCCCATCCCTCCCTGCACCCCCTCACCCAGCCCATCCCCCACTGCATCCCTCTCTGGTCTGCGTCCCCCTTGCGCCCCGATGTCCCGTGCCCCCCCATCCAGCCTGCACCTTCCCCACAGCCTGCCTGCATCGCTCTCCAACCCTGCATCCCTCTCTGAAGAGCCTGTCCTGCACCTTACCTTCCCCGTGTCCCCCACACGTCCCCACGCTCCCCAGCCACCCTGCATCCCTCTTGTACCCACAAATCGCCCCCTGCACCTCTCACTCATCCAGCCCACATCACCCAACTGCATCCTCCACTGCTCCTCGAAATGTCACCCTGGATCCCACCCTACATCACTCCCCTGGCCCGCATCCCTCTGCACCCCATCCAGCCTACATCCCTCTCACACCCCCAAATGTCCCTGCGTGGCTCCTGTTCACCCTGCATCCCTTCTGCACCCCCAGTTCAGCCTCCATCCCCCCCATCCTTCCTTGTACTGCCACCCAACTGCATTCTCCCCTGCACCCCCAAATCTCCCTCATCCTCCATGTCAATAACTGTGCGCCCACCTTGCATCCCTGCCTGCCCCCTCCCAGCACCCCACATCTCCTGCTGCACCCCTGTCCAGCCTGCACCCCCTCCTGCACCTCCACATGCCCCCTGCATCCCCACACTTCCCCATCTCCCCCTGCACACTCCATGTGCCCCTCCTGGAGCCCCATCCCCTCCAAACTGCATCCCTCCTGCACCCCCAGATCCCTGATGTGCCTTCCTTCCCCTCTGCACTCACTGGGCCCCTCCTAGCTCCCCACACCCCCAGGACCTCTGCAGCTACCCTGCACCCCTCTGTGTGTCCCCCATTCATCCCCCACCCTGCACCCCTCTTTGTTCCCCCATGCACTGTGCATCCCCCAGAACCCTCTGCACCCCTCTGTGTTCTCCTGCATCCCCCAGCACCCATCCAGCATCCCTCTCTGTTCCCCCATTCATCCCCCAGCACCCATCCAGCATCCCTGTATGTCCTTCTGCATCCTCCATCACCCGCTCTGCACCCCCCTGTGTCCCTCCATTGCACTGTGCATGCCCCAGCACCCATCTGCACCCCTCTGTGTGTCCCTCCATTGCACTGTGCATGCCCCAGCACCCATCTGCACCCCTCTGTGTGTCCCTTCATTGCACTGTGCATGCCCCAGCACCCATCTGCACCCCTCTGTGTGTCCCCCATTGCACTGTGCATGCCCCAGCACCCATCTGCACCCCTCTGTGTGTCCTCCATTGCACTGTGCATGCCCCAGCACCCATCTGCACCCCTCTGTGTGTCCCCCATTGCACTGTGCATGCCCCAGCACCCATCTGCACCCCTCTGTGTGTCCTCCATTGCACTGTGCATGCCCCAGCACCCATCTGCACCCCTCTGTGTGTCCTCCATTGCACTGTGCATGCCCCAGCACCCATCTGCACCCCTCTGTGTGTCCCACTGTGCACCCCCTTTGTCCCCCAAGACCCCTTGCACTCATCCTGCTGTCCCCCCATGCACCCACCAGCCATCCCACACCCCGCCATCCTCCCTCTTGCCCCTGTGTGCCCCCATCCTGCACCCACCACGTGCCCTCATCCTGCCCCTGCCCTGTCACCAGCCCTGGGGCCATGGGTGCCACCACCGACCTTGACCCGTTGCGGGATCAGTGGGCAGGGGATGGGATTCACCACCCGGGCAGAGGGATTTGGTCCTGCCTGCGGCTGTGGGTGGCCCCGGGGCTGGCTGGAGGGGTGACAGCCCTGTCCCTCGTGTTCCCCCGGCTGCAGGGACCGACCTGCCGGTGTGTGCGAGCTGCGGGCAGGGCATCTACGATGGGCAGTACCTGCAGGCACTGAAGGCTGACTGGCACGCCGACTGCTTCAGGTGGGACCCGCCAGGGACAGCGGGGACGCTGGGGACACCGAGGTGGATGGTGTCATGGACGCTGGGGTGGGTGGCCTTAGGGACACCGGGATGGCATCGGGGACAGTGGGCTGCTCTGCAGGGACAGGGACAGTGCTCCCTCCCGTTCCAGCCGTGGCAGGGACACGCGTGTGGCCGTGGCGGTGTCACTCGCTGGAGCGTGGCTGTGGCTCCTGGCACCCACGGGGGTGCTCCGGCTGAGGCCAGGCCTGGCAGAGGGCTCTGCTGCCTGTCCCTCGCTGTCCCCTCCTGCCGGGTGACAGGGCGCGTGTGGCTGATGTCACCCGCCCCCCTCCCTCCCAGTTTCCTCTTTCACTCGAGCTGTTGGAGCCCCGAGAAGGAGAAGGAGAAAGGGCCCGGGTCAGGGGGCGCAGGGGTGCCCAGGACCTGAGAGGGTTCCCTGTGGGGCTGGGCTGCCCAGGGTTGTCCCCGGGGTGTGTCCCTGTCGGTGGAGGAGGAGGAGGATGCTGGCGGCGGTGCTGAGGAAGAGCCGCGTCCTGAGCACTGGAGCCAAGTGAGTGGCAGTGGGATTGAAGTGGGAGCGGGTCGGGACAGGCTCTGCACCCCAGGGAGCCCCGGGGGGCTCAGCCTGTGTCCCCCGTGCTCGACTCCCCCTCTCCGGGCCTTCAGCCGGAGCAAAGCCACTACGGGGCCGCAGATGGATCCGGTCCCCCCGGATGAGCGGCTTCCGGCAGCGCTGGGCTTGCTGAAAGCTTTCCCCTCCCGCTCCTGCCCTTCCTCCTCCTCTTCTGCCTCTCCCCTGCTTCTCCTTCTCCCCCTCCCCTTCCCCTTGTCCTGCGTTTCCCCCTCCTTTTCCCTCTCCTTCTCCCCCTGCTGCTCTTCCTCCTCCTCCCCCTCCTCCTCCTCCTCCTCCTCCCCCTCCTCCTCCTCCCCCTCCTCCTCCTCCCCCCGCCCCCAGCCCGGGGGAGGTTTGGTGTTTGGTGCTGCGTCATCGGAGGGGGAGTCCTCGTGCGGTGACGTCATGGGGTGGGGAAACTCCGCGCCGTGACGTCACCGCTGGTTGGTATTCCACCTGCGTGGGTGGGGGGGGACTGCGACAGTCCCCGGGCACCCCCGGCATCCCCTGCAGTGTCCTGCAGCAATCCTGCACCTCCGACAGCACCCTGGTACTGCAAATCCCCTGCAGGAGATCCCCAACAGCCCCCCTGCACCCCCTCTGCAACCCAACAGCATCCCTGGTACTGCAAATCCCCTACAGGAGATCCCCAACAGCCCCCCTGCACCCCCTCTGCAACCCTCACACCTGACAGCATCCCCTATTGCAAATCCCCTACAGGAAATCCTCTACAGCCCCCCTGCACCCCCTCTGCACCCCTCACACCCCACAGCACCACATACTGCAAATCCCCTACAGGAAATCTACAGCCCCCCCGCACCCCCTCTGCAACCTGACAGCATCCCCTATTGCAAATCCCCTACAGGAAATCCCCTACAGCTCCTCCTGCATCCCTCAGCCCCCTTCCCAAGAGGTTCTCCCACCTTGCAGCCCTCTGCACCCCTCCCACAGCATCCTCTGCACCCATTCAGCGCTCCCCTATAGAAAATCCTCTCTAGCTCCCCTTCTGCACCCCCAGCCACTCCCACACCCCCACACCAATCCTCTCTGGTACCCCCTGTCCCCTCCTGCACAGTCTGATGTGTACCCCTGCTGCTGTATCCCAAAACTGACAGGCCCCCCTGCACCCCTGGGCACACCCTGCTGTTGTCACCCCCTGCACCCCTGGGCACACCCTGCTGTTGTCACCCCCTGCACCCCCCAGCAGCTCCCCCACCCCCGAATCCCTTGCAGATTGTCCAAGGCTGGCATGTCCCTGACCAGGCTGGCGTGTCCCTCTGGCTGTCAGTGCCAGGGGGGGGAGTTTGTGACCAAGGGGGCATGACCCTCTGTCCCTGATCAGGCTGGCACATCTGTCCCACAGAGGGTGGGACAGCTCTCTGTGTGTCCATGACCAGGCTGGCATATCCCTGTGTGTATCTGTGACCAGGCTGGGACATCTCTCTGTGTCTGTGCCAGCTTGGCACATCTGTGCTCAGGCTGGGACATCTCTCTGTGTGTCTGTGCCAGCTTGGCACATCTGTGGTCAGGCTGGGACATCTCTCTGTGTCTCTGCCAGCTTGGCACATCTGTGGTCAGGCTGGGACACCTCTCTGTGTCTCTGCCAGAGAAACACGCAGACTGGCACATCTGTCACCACGGTGTCGTGTCAGTGACAAGTCTGGCATATTCTTCTGTGTATCTATGACCAGGTTGGCACGTCCCTGTGTGTGTCTGTGACCAGAGTGGACATCCCTCTATCCATGATTCGGGTGACATGTTCCTCTGTGTGCCCATGACCAGGCTGTGACATCTGTGAGCAGGGTGACAGACCAATGACTAGTGTGGGACTTCCCTCTGTATGTCTGTGACCAGACTGGCACGTCACCCTAGTCATGGCTAGAGAGACATGCCCTTCTGTGTATCTGTTACCAGGGTGGGATGTCCCTCTGTCTGTAGCCAGGCTGCCACACTTGTGACCAGTCTGTCTCATCCCTCTGTAGACCTGTGCCAGGCTGGCACGTCTGTCACCAGGGTGGCATGTCTGTCACCAGTCTGGTACATCCGTCTGTGTGTCATTGTCCAGGCTGGCACATCCATGCAGGGCTGGCGCTTTCCTCCTCATGCCTCTCCCTGCCCCACGTCCCGTCCCTTGTCCACCCCAGTGTCCCCATGTGTCCCTGCAGCCCCAGCCTGCACTGTCACCTCTGGCATCAGCTGCTGTCACCCTGGGGATGGTGACACATTGATGCAGTGGCCCTGCAGCTACATAGGAAGTGAGGGAAGCAGCTTGCCCAGAGAGCTGTGGGGTGGGTAAGCACTGGCCGTGCCCCAGGGTGACAAGGGTGTCCCTGTCCCTGCCGCAGGTGTTGCGAGTGCGGGGCCTCCCTGTCGCACCAGTACTACGAGAAGGATGGGCGCCTGTACTGCAAGAAGGATTACTGGGCACGCTTCGGGGAGCTGTGCCACGGCTGCTCCGAGCAGATCACCAAGGGGCTGGTCATGGTGAGCACCACGGGGTCCCCAGGACACGGAGCCTTGTGCTGAGCTCCTGAGGAGCAGGGGAGGTGGGAAAGGGGTGCAGACGCCCAGCACCACCGGGTGTGTCATGGATGCTGTCTACCTTTTAGGAGACCCTGCAGATCCTTGCTGGGGTTGGGGAATGCAGGGGAGAAGCTCAGGGTGGTGGGAGATGTTCGTGCAGCCACCTCCAGCTTGGTGGCACTTCTGTCCCCACCTTTCCATGACTCAGCCTGAGCCTGCCCTACCGACGGCCCCAGTGCACGTGGGTGCTCCCAGGCCCCCCCGAGCCCTCGGTGCCTGGACAGGGGGTCCCAGGGCTGATGGCACTGCCCACAGGTGGCCGGGGAGCAGAAGTATCACCCCGAGTGCTTCAGCTGCCTCAACTGCCGCGCCTTCATCGGGGACGGGGACACCTACGCGCTGGTGGAGCGCTCCAAGCTCTACTGGTACGTCTGCTCTGGGGAGAGCAGGGGGACATGTCCCCTGGCACCCCCACCCACCCTCCCGCTCTGCTCCCCACAGCGGCCACTGCTACTACCAGATGGTGGTGACACCGGTGATCGAGCAGATCCTGCCGGAGTCGCCGGCCTCCCGCATCCCCCACACCGTCACCCTCGTGTCCATCCCCGCCTGCTCCGACGGCAAGCGCGGCTTCTCCGTCTCCATCGACCAGGGCTGCGGCACCGAGCACCCGCGCACCGTGCGCGTCCGAGAGTGCGTCCCCGTCCCCTCTGCCACCGGCCCCTCCCTAGGGCTGGGGCATCCCCTGCCCCTCTGCCCCGGGATCCGTCCCAGGGACACCTTTTGGGGTGGTGCTGGGCTGTCCTCATTGTCCACGGGTGGCCTGTTGGGACCGTGGTGGCGTGTGCCCAATGCAGGGGGGTTTGTGGGGGCTGTGCTGGTGTGTCCCTGGCCGTGCTGGCGTTGCCTCATATGCCAGAGTGGGCTCTAGGTACTACACGTGTCCCTGTGTGGTTGGGGTGGATTGTGTAGACTGTGGCAGCATGTCCCCGTCCAGGAGGTGACAGTGGGGTCTGGCACACCCGTTGGGAGTGTCCTAGCACACCCCCCTGATGGTGACAGTGTCAGGGGTCTGACCCCACCATCCCCACAGGGTGGACCCGGACTGCATCAGCCCTGACATGAAGAACTCCATCCACGTCGGTGACCGCATCCTGGAGATCAACGGGACCCCCATCGGCCACGTCCCCCTGGACGAGGTACGGTCCCCCTGTCACACCCCAG
Organism: Taeniopygia guttata; assembly: GCF_048771995.1. Classification (NCBI taxonomy): domain Eukaryota; kingdom Metazoa; phylum Chordata; class Aves; order Passeriformes; family Estrildidae; genus Taeniopygia; species Taeniopygia guttata. The sequence continues at coordinate 10,394,070 of NC_133044.1, read as the reverse complement.
CCAGCCCCACTTCCGCCGTGTCCCCAAACCCGCCCCATCGTCATTTCCCTGTGCAGATCGACCTGCTGATCCAGGAGACGAGCCGCCTGCTGCAGCTAACCATCGAGCACGACCCCCACGAGCCCCTGGGCCAGGAGCCAGGGCTGGCAGACAGCCCCCTGCCTGCCCTGTGCAGCCCCCTGCGCTCGCCAGCCCCCGCGCCCTGCGGGGACCCCGCTGCCATGCGCCAGCGCGCTGTCACGTACGGCCAGCTCTGCTCCCGCCCCTGCTGGGTCCCCCTGCCCCAGCACTGTCCCACTGACCTCCGCCCTCCACCCTGCAGGAGGAGCTGCAGCACGGACAAGTCCCCGGGCTCGGGCTCCGTGGGCTCTCCCGCGTCCCAGCGCAAGGACATCGGGCGCTCCGAGTCCCTGCGCGTCGTGTCCCGCGCCCACCGCATCTTCCGCCCCTCGGACCTCATCCACGGAGAGGTGCTGGGCAAGGGCTGCTTTGGCCAGGCCATCAAGGTGGGCAGGGGACACAGCGTGGGGGTCTCGGCTCCCCAGGACGGAGGGGGATGGCTGAGTCCCTGCACTCCCGGCCAGGTGACGCATCGGGAGACGGGCGAGGTGATGGTCATGAAGGAGCTGATCCGCTTCGATGAGGAGACGCAGAGGACCTTCCTCAAGGAGGTGAGGGTCCCCTGTCCTTAATCCCCCAGGCTGCAGGGACCCAAGGGTGACCAAGCCCCGCGATTGCAGCCCTGCCCGCCGAGCCTACGAGCAGCAGCTCTGTGCAGGGGGTGTGGGAGCCTTGGGGTGTCACGGACACGGGGCTGAGGGGGTCTCCTGCAGGTGAAGGTGATGCGCTGCCTGGAGCACCCCAACGTGCTCAAGTTCATCGGGGTGCTCTACAAGGAGAAGAGGCTCAACTTCATCACAGAGTACATCAAAGGGGGCACCTTAAGGAGCCTCATCAAGAGCATGGTGAGCATTGGGGGAGGCAAGTTGGTGCCCCACCACCCCACAGCCACAGTGGGGCTGGGGCACCCCTCTTCCTTTTCTATTTCCTGGCAAATTCCCCCTCCTGCCCCCCAGGACAGCCACTACCCCTGGAGCCAGCGGGTCAGCTTTGCCAAGGACATCGCCGCTGGCATGGTGGGTGCCACCATGGGATGGGTGGGTGGGGCAGGTACTGGTGAGTGGAGGGACCATGGCATAGGTGTGCCCCTGCTCTCAGCCCACCTTTCCCACAGGCCTACCTCCACTCCATGAACATCATCCACCGCGACCTCAACTCTCACAACTGCCTCGTGCGGGAGGTGAGTCCCACCTTGGCGCTGGCCTCCCCCAGCCTGGCTGGGGCTCTCAGTCCCGGAGTGGCTCCCCTGGGCCTCACCCCTCCCTGTGCCCCCCAGAACAAGAGTGTGGTGGTGGCTGACTTCGGGCTGGCGCGCCTGATGGTGGACGAGAAGAGCCAGCCCGAACATCTCAAGAACCTGAAGAAACCGGACCGCAAGAAACGCTACACAGTGGTGGGGAACCCCTACTGGATGGCCCCCGAGATGATCAATGGTGAGGGAAATGTGACCAGCCAGGGCTCTGTCCCCAGGCAGGGGACGACTGGTGGGGCTGGGACGGGACGTGTGACATGGCCTGGCCCTGTGTCTGCAGGGAGGAGCTATGATGAGAAGGTGGACATCTTCTCCTTCGGCATCGTCCTGTGCGAGGCAAGTGCCCCTGGGGCTGGGGTCTGGCATGGGCGCTGGGGTCCTCATGGCGTTTGGGGTCACTCCCCCAAGGTTGGGGTGTCACCCTTGGGTTTGGGGCCTTTAGAGTCTCCACCTTAGGATTGGAGCTTTTTCCCTTGGGCTTGGGGTCCCCCTAGGGCTCGGAGTCCTCATTGTGTTTGGCTTCCCCTCCAGGGTAAGGCTCTCCCCCTTGGGGTTGGGGTCTTCCTTTTGGGGTTGAGGTCCTCATAGTGCTTGAGTCCCCCCTCTTAGACTTGGAGTCCTCCCTTGGAGTTGGGGCCTCCCTCCTTTGGTTAAGGGTCTCCCTGTTGGGGTCTCTCCCTTCGGCTTGAGGTTTCTTCATTGTGTTTGGGCTCCCTCCTGTGGCTTGGGCATCTCCCTCTTGGGGCTTAGGGGTCCCTGTTTGAGGCTGAGGTTCCCCCTTGGTGCTGAGCCCACTACCCCCAGATCATCGGCCGGGTGAGCGCCGACCCCGATTACCTGCCCCGCACCACCGACTTCGGCCTCAACGTCCGGGGCTTCCTGGAGCGCTACTGCCCCCCCGCCTGCCCCCCCAGCTTCTTCCCCATCGCCGTCTGCTGCTGCGACCTGGACCCCGAGAAGCGGTGGGTGCTGGGGATCCCCAGGGGTCCCTGGGGCAGGGGCCGCGGTGGGGACAGAGCCGGCGGAGCTGCCACGTGTCCCCCTCGTTGCTCAGGCCGTCCTTCGCCAAGCTGGAGCAGTGGCTGGAGACGCTGCGCATGCACCTGGAGATCCACCTGCCGCTGAGCTCCCAGCTGGAGCAGCTGGACCGCGCCTTTGGGGAGACGCATCGGCGGGAGGGGGGGCTGCCCGCGGCCCCGCGGTAGAGCCCCGGCCCGCGCCCCTCTGCAGCCGCGGGACGAGGAGCTGCGCCCGCCACCCGCCGCTCCCGGGGCTGGACCCCCGGAGGTGCCCCCGCCCCGCTGCCCACCCCGGGGAGCCGGCTCTCCCCGGGGCGCATGGCCCTGGGCACCCCCTACCGCAGCTCTGCCCGGCGGGACCAGCCCGGCTGGCTGCCCCGCAGGGACCGTGCCGTGTCCCCCACCCTGGCTCACCTCCCCTTTGCACAGCGGGGCTGCCCCGGCCGAGCCGCGGCCCTGCGGCGGTGCCTTGGCCTTCCCTGAACTTGCACTCGGACACAGGAGGGACCCCGCGGCCCCCCAGGGCACCCTCGTAGCAACGCCCTGAGGCTGCTCCCGCCGGCAGCCCCGGCACCCCCAGCCGAGCGAGGGGCGGTGGGGGACACCCCCGTGCTGTGGGCACGGGCACGTAGCGTCCCTGCCACCCCCACACCTCCGCTGCCCGTGCTGAGCCCTGACCACGCAGCCCCGGGGACACGCCGGGAGCCCCAGAGGGACGTGGGGGCTGCGGCTCATCTCAGTCCCCCTGCCCTGGAGGGCCCGGGGGGTTGCGCCACGCGGTGCTTCTCATGCTCTTTATTCAGGTTCATTTTTCTGTAAGATATTTAAAGAGAAGAGTTTGTATTATTTTTTCATACGACGTAGCGTTTGCCATTTGTCACTGCCTCGGTTCTGCTTTCCCAAAGGGATCAAACTGTGAAGCCTCTCCGTGCACTTTTGCCCGGGAAGTCCAAGGTGACGTCCTCTGTGGAGGCGGGAAGGGAGCTCAAACTGTGATGTACCCCGAGCCGTGAGTCAATAAATCCTTCCCCGCTCGCTGCCCGGCCTGTTGGCAATCGCTCGCCTCCCCCGGGGGCTGGGAGCTCCTGTGGAAACTGGGGCAGGAGGGGACGTCCTCTGCCCTGGGTGGGGCTGTGGCACTGGCCATGGTGGCACCCACAGCTCGCTCACCCCCTCGGGGGCAGTACTGTTGTCCCCCTTTGTGCTGTCCCCACCCCACTGTGGGTGCCTCCAGCCCTGGGACCGGTGCCATCCCTGCTTTTGTCACCAGGGCCTCCAAGTGCTGTGTCCCCTTGCTGGCCTGGTCACGCCAGGGCGGTGACAGAGCCGTTGTGACCATCGGTGCCATGGAGCTGATTTGCCTTTGGTGTAAAAGCAGCCCCAGGGAACGGTGAGGTGGCTCATGCTGGGGTAGGCCACGGTCCTCCCGTGCTGTGCCTCTGTCCTCAACACCTTTTTAAACCAAACTAAGGTCTCCAAGGTGGGAGAGCTCCATCCCTGGGAGATGGTGACCTTTGGAAGCTGGAACCCAAAGAGCTGAGGGGGGAGTGACAGGAAGGGGATGGGATGTCCCCAGGGATGTCCCCAGTGATGCTGCAGCTGGAGAAGGAGCCTGAAGGGGTCCCAGGATCCAGGCTGGAGCCCTCTCCAGGAAACCTCGTGGTTTATTGCTCCAGAGGGACATGGGGGGATGTAGTGGCAGTGGCTCTGTCCCCTCTCCTGCGGTGGCTCCTGCCTGCCTGTTCCCCAGTGCCCCAGTGAGGGACAGGGACCAGCACCCTGCCTGGTGTCACAGGCTTGCCACACCTTCCTTGGTGACACCAGCCTGCCCCTGGTGACACCCCACTGTGCTGATTCTTTGCCCTCTGAGCAGGACACTTGTCACTCCCTGGGAATGCTGGGGTGAGGGATCCACTGTGGCCATCACACCTAGGAAACACCACAGTCCCCAGTCCCCTGCTGCCACAGGAGAGCAGGACCCCGGGAGACCCTCAGCCCTGCAGTAGGAACCCCCAAACCCATGGGACCCCCCCCAGCCCCTCACCCAGCTGGGTGCAGGGATGCCTGGTGGTGCCAGGGACACCACAGCCACTGGGACACTTGCTGGTGGCCCTTGGGGCAGAGCCAGCAGCTGGCCACAGCACCAAGTGGCTGCTCAGTCACCCCTGTGATTAGCAGCTCATCCCAGACCACGCCAGCAGCTGGGACACAGCCTGGCACCCCCTGGCACCCCCACAGAGGTGGCTCTGTCATAGCTGCAGTTGGCCCCATGCAGTCACTGTCACTCGAGAGTCCCTTCCAGAGGTGTGCAGTGCCCTGTGCCCAAATCCAGCCCTGGTCCAGCCTGGCCCAGTGCCTGTGGGAGGGGCTCATCCCATCACCAGCAGCTGGCTGTCCCTCCAGCCATCCCTTCCCAGGAGGGACAAGGCCACCCAGACCATGTCACAGGACACCAGCAGCTGCCACTGCATGCACTGTCTGCTCCCAGGTCCTGCTCTGCGCCCTCCCAGGGATGGCTCTGGTAGGGTCCTGCCCATGTCTGACCCCAGTTTGGGATGGTGGCGCGTGGGGAGCCAGGTGTCCCCTCCAAGGGGGTGGCCAAAGGCACCAGTGGCTCTGGAAGGGCACAGCTGAGAGATCCAGACACGAACTGTCAGCTGTGGGTTTGTCACCTGCCTCGTGGGGAAGTTTGGGACTCCAGGGGAGAGGAGGAAGGGCAGGTTCTCCCCAAATCCTGGCAGGGTGGGCACTGGTGCTGCTGGGACCCTCCTGGGGGACACCTTGTGACAGGGGTAATGGGCAGAGGCTCCTCATGAGGCTTGAGATGTGCAAGGAGAGGAGGTGCTGGGGACCAGCCGGGACACCCAGCTCTACAGGGATGTGTGGAGATGGAAAAGGATTCCTGGGATCCCACCAAGGCACCCAGCTGCACAGGGATGTGTGGAGATGGAGGAGGGCCATAGGGGTCCGGCTGGGGTGTCCAGCTCTGTGGGGACATGGGTCTGGTCCCCATCCCTGGCCACAGCCAGACTCACCCCATCAGGATTTTCCAGTGGTGAGCAGGCAATGGCTTTGGGATCCTCTGGAGCACTTTCCACCTCACCAAGAGGCTGGACTAGAGACACCCTGGGGTCATTCCTGTCCTCCACGCCTGTGATCTCCCATCCTGCGTCTGGCACGTGGCTCTGCAGGGTGTCTGTCATGCTTGATCCTGTCCCCAGAGCCACCTCTGTCCCCTGGCTCAGGAACGGGGCTTTGTGTGGCTCTGGAGCACTGTGTCACACTGTCACTGTCACAGCTCCCCTCTGCAGCCTGGGCTGGCACAGGAGCCATGTCCTTGGGTCACACGTGTCACCGGGAACTGGTGACTCCAGGAGGAACATCCAGACACGCAGAACCCTGGTGGAGCTTCAAGGCCAATGATGGGGCATCAGGACCTGTCTGCTGCAATTTCCCCCGTAGCTAGAGCGAGCTGTGGGATATGGGATGGGAAGAAGGGCTGTCACTGCAGCTCCTGTCCCCCCTCCAGTGTCCTCTGCTCCCTGACAGGCGAGGCTGGCCAAATCCAGGCAAGAAAATCCCATGGGAAGCAGTTCCCACCTCATTTACCAGCAGTTTTTGTAAGGTCTGTTTAAAGATGGCATTTATAAACACAGCCCTGGCAATGCAGTTCTGCCATCCCGCCCCTCTCTGCCAGCTGGGGGCATGTGGGGCCCACCCCTGACCCAGCTGCTGGTCCTGGGGGGACACAGGCACTGGGAGGGGACAGCTGGGGGTACCTGGAAGCCTCAGGTACCTGATGGCAAAAACGGCTTCTCCTCACTCCCACTGCTGTCCCCCCCAGCTCCAGCACAGCCCCTTCGCAGTGGGGCTCCAGAAAGGAGGGAAGTGATGGGTGCTCCTGGATTCCCCAGGGCCACCTGGTCCCCAGGCAGGAGCAGGGGACAGGCAGCATCGGCTGATGAGTCCTTTGGGAGGGATTTGGGAGCTGGTGACGTGCGATGAGCTGTGGGAAGGTTCGGGGCCTTTTGAGGGCAGGGCTTGGGTGGGACCACATGGGCTCGTGGGTTTGGGTGGCTGAGATACCTTCCCCACTGCTGTGACACCATCCTTTAGGGCACATCCCATGTCCAAACCCCTCCAAGGGGCTGGCACTACCTGCACTTGGGGAATGTGGGCCCTTAGAACCCCCAGGCCCCCCTACCCTGAGCAGGAGCTCCCTGAAAGACAGCCCAAGGACGGGGAGAGCCTGGTATGTGGGTCTGGGGAGCTGGAAGAACCTGGCATGTGGGGTTTGGGTTTGGGGGACCCCAGACCATGGGTTTGGGGGCTATTGGCTGCCATATACTATATTAATATATATAATATATGCCCTATATTGGCTCCTCAAGCGCAGGGAGCAGCCCAGGCACGGGCAGCCCTTCTGGGCTCACAGCATGGGGAAGAGGCCAACAGGCAGGAGTTACATCCCAGGTTTTCAGGGTCCACCCTGAGCACAGACCCCCCAACCCACCTCATCCCTGTGGTGGAGCAGATCTTGGGGAGCGCCGTAGGGTGCCTGATGTGGCTCATCCTTTCCACAGTGGGAAAAATGAGTTTATTCCCAGCCTGGAGTCTGTTTGGCTGCTTTGGAGAGGGGAGAGCAGAACTTCTGCCCGTGCTCGGTGGCTTTGGGGACGGACCCTTGGGGCTTTGTCCCCTGGGATGTGGCACTGCAGTGAGGTGCTCTGCTCCCTGCACACGGTATTCCTCAGCCCAGCCGCACTGGGAAGGCCCCAGATGGGACAAGAGAGAGCTAAAAATAGAGATTCTCATGGCAGATATAGGGAAGCATCCCAACATGTGGCCTCTGGACCTGCCAGCAGACCAGGATGGGACTGACCTCTGCCCCATCCCGTGCTTGGCTGTGATCTCCGTGACCCCAAATCTTCCCCCCCCATCCTCCTCTGAGCCCCCCAGGGCAGCCCCAGCCCCAGGCAGTGCTGGGCGATGCCGGGGCGGGCAGGGGGAGCCAGCAGCGAGGAGGTTAACTCCCCACGCCCGCCCGCCGGATGCAGCATCCTGGGCTGGGCTCTTTCCATCTTGTTTTGGTTTGGAGGAATAAAAGCTTTGGCAGCAGCAAAGCCGCTTCCCAAAATAACTCAGCCTCCCATGGTAATTATAGAGCTCCGGGCCCCGGTAGCGAGCGGAGACTTCCCAGCCGGGCCGGGACCCAGCGTTGCTGCTGCTGCCGGCCCGAGGGACCCCGGGGTGCCTCGGGGACCTTGGGGACCTCTCCAGTGTGCCACCCTCCCTGGGCATCACCCTCGCTCCCCTTGGCGTTGTGTTCCAGGCGGGAACACGCAGCCCCTGTGTCCCCTCCCGCTCTGCAGCTGATCCTTTCAGCTTTTAATGCTCCCTGTGGAGCCCAGGTTGCAGCTCCCCGGCCTCGATGGGCACTGGGCTGCCGGAGCAAAACCGTGGCCAGCGGGTGGTGGCTGCGGGCTGTGCCAGCTGCCAGGTCACCAACACAGGGCTCGTCCCAGCAGTGCCGGCCGAGAACGCCCGGCTCACCCCGCAGTGCCCTCCCGCCCCCGCGGGGCTCAGCGCTGCTCCTTGGAGGGCAGGAGAGCCCAGGCTGAGCTCCTGGAGCCCCCGAGCCCCTAATCCCCGCTAAGCCTGGAGGAAAGCGCTGCCTGTGGGGATTAGGGATGTAAACAGCCATCCTCACCTGCCTGCCCCTGCCTGCCCCTGCCTGGACCCCCGGACACAGGGTCAAGGTGGCCACCGGTGCTCTCTGAGGCTGTGTTGAGCCTGTGGTGGTTATTTATGGGAATAAAGGAAAGGTAGAGCCATCTGGACACAGCCTGGATATATAACGTTCAAGGGAAAGAGATTCCAGGCAGTGACAAGGTTGGGGACAAGGCTGAGATAGTCCCTGTGTAGTCACAAAGCTTCAATCAGATCCTGACTGGGGCTGGATCTGTCTTTTCCTCCTGGGAATTACCACTGGCTTTTTTCATTGCCAGGGAAACTGAGGCAAGTGAGGAGAAGCTCATGAGGGATGTCCTGGGAATGCGTGTGACCTCGCCAGCTCCCTGGCTCAGAGTGAATTTGAGGTGGGACAAGGACAGTGCTGAGGAGCAGCTGGGCCGGGAGGCTGAAATTTGGGGCAGGGCTGAGCTCTGCCAGCTGCTCGCCACGGGGAGCAGCGCCGCGGCCAAGGCTCCCCGGCCCCTTTCGTGCCCAACCCCACCCGCGGTGCCAGCATCCTCCCTGCCCTCAGGGACACGGGGACACGGCCGGTGCCAGCATCCCCCCTGCCCTCAGGGACACGGGGACACGGCCGGTGCCAGCATCCCCCCTGCCCTCAGGGACACGGGGACACGGCCGTGCCACTGCCACTCACATGGGCTCGGGGCCGGGGGCATCCCGGGAAGGTGCTGCCATCCTTGAGGTGCGATGGGGTAGGGGTGGGGAGAGGGGCACGGCCAGCGGGTGCCTGGGTCCCTTTGCCAGCCCAGCAGGCAGGGGCAGGATGGCTCAGCAGCCCCGGGAAGGGCTGCGGGAGGGGCAGGCAGGCTGGGCTGTTGCAGAGGGACCTCTGGGAGACTGGGACTTGGTGACTCCTGCCCAGTGCAGTCACCAGTCCCTGGTACCCAGCAGGTGATGTGGGATGGGTGGTGCTGGGGTGTTTTCCCAGTACCTAACACCCCCTAACTGGTGCCCAGTGTGCCCAAGAGCCAGTGGCTGGTGTGGAGCCTCCTGTGCAGTGCCTGGTACCTGCAGGGCAATGCCCGGTGCTGGTGACACTGCCAGGAGGTCACTCACTGTCACAGGGGCCATTCCCTCCCACCTGCACCACTAACTGGTGCTGGGGCCTTGTACCCACTGCCTGCACTGGCCCTGCCAATGCCCAGCGCCCAGTACTGGTGCCCTGTCCCTGGTACTGGTGCCCTGTCCCTGCTGCAGTGTCTTGTTCCTGGCGCTGGTGCCCCAGTGCTGCTGCTGGAGCCCTGTGCCCGGTGCTGCTGCCCTGTGCCACCACCGGGTGCCACAGTGCAGTTCCCGGTGCCCGGTGAGTGCTGCCAGAGCCGTGCACGGTGCCCGGCCCCAGTGCCAAAGTGAGTGCCCAGTGCCGGTGCCAGGTACTGATGCCAGAGCCGAATGCCAGGGCTGGATGCTGATGCCCAGTGCTCGGTGCTGGTACCGGTGCGTGGTGCCAGTGCCCGGTGCCGGTACCCAGTGCGTGGTGCCAGTGCCCGGTACCCAGTGCGTGGTGCCAGTGCCCGGTGCCCGGTGCGTGGTGCCAGTGCCCGGTGTGCGGTGCCCGGTGCGTGGTGCCAGTGCCCGGTGCCCGGTGTGCGGTGCCCGGTGCGTGGTGCCAGTGCCCGGTGCCCGGTGTGCGGTGCCCGGTGCACATTGCTCGGTCCGGTGCCGACGCCGAGCGCTGCTGCTGCTGCCCGTACCCGTGAGCAGCGCCGGGCGCTGCTACCGGTGCCGGTGCCGGTGCCGGTGCCCGGTGCCGCTGCCGGTGATGCCGAGCGGCCGCCCCGCCCGCCCCCCCGCCCGCCCCGCCCCGGGGCCGCCCCCGCCCCCGCCGCTGCTATTTCTGCTAATCCGCCGGGGCCCGGCCGTGCCCATCGGCAGCCGCCGCCGCTCCCGGACGGCGCCCGGCGCCGCAGCCATGGTAAGGCCGGCGCGGACGGGGGAGCGGCCCGGCCCGGGCTGCCCCGCACCGCCCCGCACCGCGGCCCGGGCCCGCTCCGCTCCCGCAGCCCGCTGCCCTCCGTGAAGGTGACGGGGAGCGGGGGCGGAGCGGACCGGGGCCGCCGGTGCCGCAGCGGAGCGCGGGGGGGACACGGGCGGCGGGGCAGCACCTGCCCGCTCCCGGAGGGCGGCAGCCCCGGGGCAGGCGGGGGCCCACGGGCCCTTACCGGGGCATCCGGGAGGGCAGCGCTCGGGAGCGTCACCTGCGTGTCACCCCGTCCTGCGCTCTCCCCACGCGTGTCCGTGCGCGGGCAGCGGGAGCCGCTCCGGTGCGGTTCCGCGCCGAGCATCGGTGCCCAGCTCTTGGCAGGTCCCCGGGCTGCGGCGCTGGTGGCAGTGCCAGCCCGGCCGGGCCCTCGGCCGGGACCGTCGCACGCAGGGAGCCGGCCCGGTACTCACCGGCCAGGTCCGGGGCCGCCGCTGCATCGCCGCCCGCGGGAGCTCGTTCCGCATCTCCCGTTCTGCCTCGCTCCCCCGCGGTGCTGGCAGCTCCCCAGGAGCCGCCCGGCCGGGCCACGTCTCCGCGGGGACCTGGGGTTGTGTCCGGGCTCGGGATGAGGCCGGAGGGCTGCGTGGCACCGGCTGCTGGCCTCGGTGGGGAGCGCTGCGGCCGCGCTGCCCCGGCAGCCGCCGTGGGAACCGGCCCGGCACATTCCTCCGGAGCTGGGTGCAGGGAGAGCAGAGAGGAGGGCGGCTGGCGGAGCGTGTCGCAGCCCAGCGCCTTCCGAACAGGCTCCAGACTGTGGCCGCGGGATGCACGCAGCAGCCTCCGGGACATCGCGGGGGACAGCAGCCACAGCTGGGGACTCCCGCACCCACGCACGTGGGGTGAGCTGGGGCTGGAGGCGCTCCGGAAGGACCCACAGTGGCAGAGCCGGTGTCCCTGCCGCTGTGCCTCATCCCTCTGTCCCCAGAGCAGTTCCCAGCTGGCCCGGAGGAGCAGCACCAGCACTGGTCCCCCCTCCCGGCTCTGAGTGGGTCAGACCTCTCCCGGCCCCACGGCTGAGGTGTCACCTGGTTTTCAGCCTGGACAGGCCTCGCTGTCATGTCCTGACTCGCAGGGAGCCACGGTCCCATCCTGGGGTCCCCACTCAGGTGCTCACAGGCCCCTAAAGCTGGAGGGTTCCCTGCGGGAGAGGGACTGCAGCTGCTGCACCAGGGGCTGGGGCTCTCCTCCCGCTGTCACCTGCCTGCTGCTGACCCCTGCCCAGCGCCTGCCCCCCATCCTTGGGGTGCCCAGCACCCTGCTCCCCTTGGAGCTGTCGGGAGACTCAGTTTCCCACCTGGAATGCTGCTGATGGGTGGGATGGCAGAGCTGGGGGTCCCCTGATTCTGCAGCGGGAGCATCCCGCACATCCAGAAGTGAGGCCGAGCAAGCTGAGCCCAGGCCCTGTCTCCCAGGTCCTGGCAGCGCTGAGCTTTTGCTGGGGGCTTGTCCTGCGCGGGGCTCGTGTTTTTGGGAGAGCTTTTGTGCCTGGCATACTCAGTCATGGTGACACCGTGGCTGTGCCGCGGGTGGCATTCTGGGTGTCACCTTTAGAGGGCTCGGGAACGCCTCTGTCAGCCTGGCGGTAGGGACAGCACCTCGCCAAACACCTCCCGTGGGAATGTGGTACCCGTGGAACGATGCTCTGGGGCAGCCGTGGCTTTCTGCGGTCAGGCTGCCCCCGTGTCCCCCCTGGGGCTGTCACCGCGCGGGGACGGTGTGATGCGGGGTGACAGGCGGGACGAGGCTGCGTGTGCGGGTGTCGCTGGGGCCGCTGTGAGGCCGGTTTGCACTCAGCCGCGTGTGTAATCTGCTTACGGGGGCACCGGCACAGCCCCGGGCTCTCGCCGCCGCAAATCGCCGCTCCTGCCGGGAGCGCGGGCTGGGAAAGCGGCCGAGCGAGCCTGGATCCGCCTGAGCTGCTCTGATGCATCTCGACACGCATCAAGGTGCATCACCATCCCTGGTGACCCCCAGTGACAGCTGGGGAACCCTGACTGCCCCCACGGCTCCTCCTGGGGCACTGTTAACCCTTCCCCTCCCAGCGATCAGCCGGCGAGGTCGAGGCAGGAATGTCGGAGCTTTTGCCTGAGATCCCTGTGGTGGGCAGCGGGGGCTGGTCCTTCCTAGCCAGGCCCAGTTCGAGCAAGAGCTTGAAGCCACGCGGGGAAGCTTTAAGTGTCAGGTGCGAAAGTGTGGGAAAAGTGGGTTTGTGACCTCAAAGAGGCTGTGGAGCCCTGCTGGGGAATGCTCCAGATGGGCAGTGGGAGTGGACGTGGTGCGCACTGGGATGGAGAGGAATTTTATCCTGGGACAGAGGGAGTTTTGTCCCAGGATGGAGTGGGTTAGGGTTAGGGTTTTGTCCTGGGACAGAGGCATTCCTGAGGATTGAGCATCCTCCTGGGCTGTAGCCAACCTGTGTGTTCAGCCCAGGGGTGCTGGTGGTCCTGCAGCCCGCCCAGGACCTCCCTTGGCTGAGGACAGCTGGTCCTTGAAACCTTCCCAGCGGTCAGGAGCTGCCTGTGGCTGTGCCAGGGGTCCCTCTGCCCCGCCGTGCCCCTCGCAGGGGCCGTGCCCGGCTCCTGGCTGCCCGGTGGGACCTGCCCAGGGTGGAGTTATGCTAATGCCGCTCCCCAGCCCCCGCCGCGGCCGGTGCCACTCGGCATCTCCTGCTGGCCACGGGCGACACCGGCTGTGCCATGGCCACCTGCCCCGAGCTGCAGCCTGGGCAAGAGGTACGGGGGCAGCGCCGTCCCCGGCGGGGCGAGAGAGGGGGTGGGGGGCACCGGGGAGCAGCCCGGCTCTGCGGGAAGGTGCCGCAGCTGATCCTCCGTCCCTGGGACAGCCCTGCCCGGGGCCGCGCTTGCTGCGGGGCCCGCAAGGATGCAGCACGAACCTCGGTGCCGCGGCTCTGCCGAAGCCATCGGCTCCGCCGGGGGTGGGAGACGAGGGCGAGCCCCAGAGGGCTGCAGCCCCGCGGGATGGAGCGGCAGCAGGGCTGGGAGCGCTCTCCGCCGGTGGTGGCATCACCTCCCATCCTCGAGTGTCCCCGGCCGGGCTGCGCTGGGGGCTGGCGCTGGGGCCCCCCGGGTCAAGGGCGGGGAGGAAGAGGATGCTGCGGTCACACAGACCCACCGAGCGCTCGGGACCCGCTGGGGCAGAGGGGAGCACGGGGGGTCCCACAGCCCCCGCCACGGGGCCACCCGTGTCCCCCAGCCCGGCCCCGTGTCCCCCAGCCCGGCCCCGTGTCCCCCAGCCCGGCCCCGTGGTCCCCGCGCTGTGGCCGCGGGCAGCGGGAGCGGGGCCGGGCAGCGCCGTGCCCTTGTTTCCAGCCCGCTGATTCCGAGCATCGAGCATCTCGCCTCGCCGCCGGCACCGCCAGCGAGCGGGGACACGGCGCAGGGGAGGACACTTGTCCCCATGGAGGGACCTCGCCTCACGCCCCGCTCTGGGGGCACTGCCCCAGCTGGGAGCCCGCACGGTCACGGGCTCCCCCGGCCGCTGCGTGCCTTTTGTTTGGGGCTGGGGTCGCCTGGCAGCTGCCGTGGGACCTTGGGGACGTTGGTGCCCGCTGGCAGCGGGGCTTGGTCCCACGGGAGCCGCTGCCGGACGCGCCCTCGGGAACGCATCTCCTCCCGCCAGCGCTGTAAACAGGATGTGGAGCCATCGTCCCTCGTCCCAGCCCCGCCGCCCCACGGGCAGCGCTCGGGGCAGCTCTGCCTGTCCCCCCAGCCCCCCGGCAAGGGCCAGGGCTCGGGGATGTCGGGTCCCGGTCATGTCCCCTGCCCTGGTTTTCTCCCAGGACTGCGGGGACGGGGGTCCCTGCGCTGACACCCGCAGTGAGAGGGGGGCACGGGCACCAGGGGACCCCTGCCCCCCATCTGCCTTCACCCGGCTGCAGCCCCGCTCAGGCCGCCCTCCAATCGCTCTTCATCTCTTCTTGGTGTCTCTGCCTCCTCCCGGCCCCCTCCCGGCCCTCCTGGCAGGCCATGGGGCGCGGGGGGGTCCTGGCTGCCCCAGAAGACCCCGAGGAGCGGCGGGGTGCCCAGGGGGAAGGTGCCCACCCCAGTGCCCAGGAGTGCCAGGAGCTGGCTGCCATCCCCACGGCACAAGTCGTAAGCGCCCGAGGTGCACGGGACCACGGCTGTCCCCAGTGCCATCCCCACAGCTGTCCCCACGGCTGTCCCCACTGCCATCCCCACGACTGTCCCCACTGCCATCCCCATGACTGTACCCACGGCTGTCCCCAGTGCCATCCCCATGGCTGTCCCCAGTGCCATCCCCACGGCTGTCCCCACGGCTGTCCCCAGGGTGGTGGCTGGTCCCGTGGGGTGGCCGTGTCCCGTTTCTCCTCCCATCCCTGCCACCTTTAGGGTGCATGTGTCTGGCTTCTGCGGCTTGGGGGCTGAGCTGGGTGGTGCCACCACCAGTGTCACCCCCTCCCTTGGTCCCCAGATAAAACGTTTCCTGAAGGAGGACTCGGACGAGGCTGAGCTGACCCAGTTCCTGCGGGATTGCCCAGCAGCTGACAGCTCCAGGAAGGTGGAGGCCCCGGAGAGCCGGCGGGAGCCTGGCCACCCCCTGGGCAGCGTGGCCAGGGTCCCCCCAGACGAAGCCGGTGACGAGAGGGACTCCAGGATTTTCTCCCGCTCCCGGCCCTCGGATTTCCAGCAGCACATTGCCGCCCCCCCGCCCCCCAGCCCCAACCGCCCGCGGAGCCCCTGGGGACAGCTGGACCCCTACGACTCCTCCGAGGTGCAGGATGTGTCCCTGGGGAGGGGGGACACACACGTGGGGTGAGGGGCTGCGGGATGGAGGGGGTTTCCATCTTGTGAACACAAATGGGCAGGCATGGCCGCATCCCCTGCAATTCCGACCCGGGAAATCCCTTTGCAGGTAGGGGGAAGCGGGGGGGTTTTCAGCATAGGAGGTGGGCTGGTGGTGTCCCTGTCCCATGTCCCCTGTGCCCTCTGCAGGATGACAAGGAGTACGTGGGCTTTGCCACGCTGCCCAACCAGGTGCATCGCAAGTCTGTGAAGAAGGGCTTTGACTTCACCCTCATGGTGGCAGGTACGGGGCTCCAGCCGGCCTGGGGGCGCCGACCCCGCTTTGCATCCCAAACACCCCGCACTGGGGAGGGGGACCCTGGCTGCTCCCTCATCTTTGTCCTGCTTTCTCAGGGGAATCCGGGCTGGGCAAATCCACCCTGGTCAACAGCCTCTTCCTGACAGACATGTACAGGGACCGCAAGCTGCTCAACGCTGAAGGTCAGGGGGACAGGCCCGGTCCACAGGGGTGTCCTGGGTGACCAGGGCAGTGGCAGAGCCCAGGGATGCTCCTGGGGGCTGCAGCCCCTCTCCCTGGCCAGGCAGGCTCCCCTGAAACGACGTGTCCTGTGTTGCCAGCTGCCCACTGGCACTGGGACAGCTCTGAGGCAGTGGGGAGGCCCCTGCACAGGATGGGAACCCCCCACAGGGACTTTCTTTCCATGGGGAAAACAAGCCCTGGCTTGTTGGGGATTGGCTGGAGCCGCAGCATTTCTGGGAGGCTGGGGACAGTCAGGGCCTGGGGCAGAGTGCCAGTTCAGCTGCAGCCAATTTTTGAATTAAAATGGCCCAAACTTGCCCAAATCCCCAGGAGTTCGAGGGGTTTGCTTGAATTGTTTCCGTTGCTTGGAGTGAAAGCCAAAACATACAATGCAGCATCCTTGGGGATGCAGGGACACGGAGGGTCCTGGGGTGAAGGGCACGTGCGGTCTGGAGCTGTGGGGTCACCTGAAATCTCCTGCAGCAAGGCCCAGCCCCAGAAACGCCTGTGCTGCCTGAGCTGGGGTCCTGGGGTGGCAGTGGCACAGCCACCAAGGGATGGGTGCCCACCCATGGGGATGGGGACACTATGGAGCATCCTCTCCCGGGCTGGAGCGTGCCGTGTGTCAGGGCTGACCCAGCCAGGTCACCCAGGGTGGGGGGTGACACTTGGTGTCTCACCTGGTGACATGAGTCCCTCCGGGCAGAGCGCATCACGCAGACGGTGGAGATCACCAAGCACGTGGTGGACATCGAAGAGAAGGGGGTCAAGCTGCGCCTGACCATCGTGGACACGCCAGGCTTCGGGGACGCCGTCAACAACACCGAGTGGTGAGTGCCACAGGGTGGGGACCGTCCCCAGGGTGGGTGGCATGCTGAGTGCCACAGGGTGCGGGTCTCCCCAGGGTGGACACCTCGTGGTGGATGGGGTGCCCGTGGTTCGCTGGGCTTAGGTGCTGAGCCATGGAGATATTGAGCCGGGGGTCCACAGAGAGCAGGGGGATCTCACAGAGGACTCGGTGTCACCTCGCTGTCCCTGCAGCTGGAAGCCGGTGGCTGACTACATTGACCAGCAGTTCGAGCAGTATTTCCGTGACGAAAGCGGCCTCAACCGGAAAAACATCCAGGACAACCGAGTGCACTGCTGCATCTACTTCATCTCGCCCTTCGGCCACGGGTATGGGCGGCCCTGCGGCGCAGCCAGGGCACCGGGGCTCAGTGGGACGGGGCTCACCAGGCTCCCCCCGCAGGCTCCGGCCCCTGGACGTGGAGTTCATGAGAGCTCTGCACCAGCGCGTGAACATCGTGCCTGTGCTGGCCAAGGCTGACACGCTGACCCCTGCCGAGGTGGAGCGCATGAAGAACAAGGTGAGGGGTGGTGGGACAGCTCCCGGCTCCCAGAAGGTCCCTGGGCAGGGAGTTGCCCTGGGGTCTCCATCCATCTCCTGTCTGGAATTTGCCCTGGAGCATTTTCTAAGCTCGCAGCACTCTAGAGGAACATGTTGCCCCCGTGGCCACCAAGGACACATCTGCCCAGGGCTCAGCTGGGGGTTGGAAGGACTGGGGGGTGTCCGTGACGTCTGGTCTGGTGGGACCAGGCTTTTGGGTGCCATTGGCCCTGTGTGGTGCTGCCCACACCCTTCCCGAGGCTGGTGCCCTGCCCTCAGGGGGCTGTTTGCCTCCAGATCCGGGAGGAGATCGACCACTACGGCATCCGCATCTACCAATTCCCTGAGTGCGACTCGGACGAGGACGAGGAGTTCAAGTTGCAAGACCAGGCACTGAAGGTGGGTCTGGCTCCTCCAGCTCCGTCACTGGAGGGGCAGAGCCCTGTGGCCATGAGGACACGTCACCCTGGGGTACCTGCAGGACTTTTTGGGGCCACACAAGCTCTCCAGCATGGAGGGGCTGGCACATATCTCACTACCCAGACGTGTCACCAAGATCCCACAGGTGAACTTGCAGCTTGGTGGGGTGGGGTTTGGATGGGGAAACCCATGGCACGACCTCTGCTGTCCCACTGGGGCTCTCCACAGCCGGGCCTTTGGAATAACTTGGCTGACATAGCTGAGGAGGAGGGGTGGAGGGACGTGGGTCCTGGCAGGTGGGGTCATGGCAGGGCCCTGCTGATCCCCCCTGCCCTTGCAGGAGAGCATCCCCTTCGCCGTCATCGGCAGCAACACGGTGGTGGAGGCCAAGGGCCGGCGCGTCCGCGGGCGCCTCTACCCCTGGGGCATCGTGGAAGGTAACGCTGGGCTGTGCCCGCCTTTGGGGACACGGCCACCCTGGGGCTGGGACGGGCTGTGGCCCCCTGACCCCGCGCCCCCCGCAGTGGAGAACCCGTCCCACTGCGACTTCGTGAAGCTGCGGACGATGCTGGTGAGGACGCACATGCAGGACCTGAAGGACGTGACGCGGGAGACGCACTACGAGAACTACCGCACGCAGTGCATCCAGAGCATGACCCGCATGGTGGTCAAGGAGCGGAACCGCAAGTACGGGCCGGGCTGGGCCGGGGGTTCCGCTCCCCGGGGTGACCCCACCCGCTGCGGGGTGTCACGGGTCGGGGCTGAGCCCGGTGTGGGGAAGGGCCCCTCCTGTCCGTGGGCTGGGAGTGCCTGCGGGGATGCTCCTGCATCCCCCGGGGCTGGGTCTGTCTTAGCTGAGCCACCCCACAGCGAGGGGCAGCATGTGGCCCGGGGTGTCTGGGGGGATGCTCCGGTACAAGGGGGACCCTGCACCTCCCCAGAGCTGGGCTGGTTTGAGGGGCATGTGCCAGCAGTGTCCCCAGGGCTGGGGCTGGGGCCAGGGCTGTGCTCTGGCAGCAAGGGGGACTGTGTGTCCCCTCTGGGCTGGGTGTGTCTTGGGGCATGCTTCAACACCTTCCCAGTTCCCATCCCCATTCTCATCTGCATTCCCAGTTTTCCATTCCCAGTTTCACATTCCTTGTTCCTTTTCCCAGTTTTCCATTCCCAGTTTCCTATTCCTAGTTCCTATTCCCTTTCCCGGTTTACCATTCCCAGTTTTCCCATCCCAGTTTCCCATTGCCATTTCCAATTCCCATTGTTATTCCAAGTTCCCATCCCCATTTTAATCCCTGTTTTTCCATTCCCAGTTTTCCATTCCCAGTTTCCCATTCTTATTCCCAGTTCCCATTCCCATTCTTATTCCCAGTTCCCATCACCATTCTAAACTGCATTCCCAGTTTTCCATTCCCAGTTTCACATTCCTTGTTCCTTTTCCCAGTTTTCCATTCCCAGTTCCCATTCCAATTCTTTTTCCCAGTTCCCATCCCCATTCTCATCCCCATTCCCAGTTTTCCATTCCCAGTTCCCATTCCCAGTTCCCATCCCCATTCTCATCCCCATTCCCAGTTTCCCATTCCCAATTCCCATTCCCAGTTCCCATCCCCGTTCCGTTTTGATCCTGCCTCCCCCTGGGGCTGGCTGTGGGGGGATGCTCCAACAGGGAGGGGCCCCTTGCATCCTCGCAGGCTCCGGCACCGAGCAGGGGCACACCAAAAGGCAGTGCTGGGGCTCTGCTCGCGGGTCAGCCGAATTCACGGCACCCCCACGCGCTTCAGCCACCTCGAGGTGCTGAGGGAGCCCCCACAGGCACAGGCACAGCCCCCACAGGCAGGGTCCCCAGGCAGGGTCCCCAGCGGGACCCTCCGGCCGGGGGGCAGAGCAGTGTGGGACTGAGTGGAAGCCCTGTGGGTCCCGGGGGACTGAAGCTGTGCTGTGGGGGGCTGGCAGTGGCTGCAGGCACCTCTAAGTGTCTCTCCCCGTGTGCCCCGGGGCAGGAGCCATCCCTCGGTGCTGAGGCTGTGCTGCGGGGACTGCTCCACTGACTGACCCGGAGCGGTGTGCTGGCCCTCGCCCTGCTCCCCCTGCCACCCCCGGCCCCTCTATAAAAGTGCTTGTTGGTACCCAACGCTGTCTTGGTCCTTCTGTGCCTGTGCAAGGCCCAGGCAGCTGCCCTCGGGGCGAGCCGGCCCTGTGGCCACCCCCTCTGGCCCTGTGGCCACCCCTCGTGTCCCACACCAGCTGCCCTTGGGGTGCCAAAGGACGTTGTGTGCCGGTGGTGTCACCCCGGCTCGCTCAGCTTTGGGAGTGTGTCACTGTTTGGTGGCACTGAGGGCTGCCCAAGGGACGGGTGTCCCCATCGTGCTGCCCTCCCAGGGATGCGATTTTGGGGTGCTGAGAGCCGCTCTCCCCATTGTTGGTGCCTGGCTCCAGCTTCGTGCGCTGCCAGGGCTGCCAGGAGCTCCACGCGCTCCCCGCGACACCCACGGCCAAAGCCGAGACAGCGGCAGCGCCTTCCAAAGCGCTCCCGAGGCGGCCAAACCCCGTCCCCAGTCCCTGGCGCTGGCCCAGCCCTCGGCACGGCACAGAGGGACCCCGTGGACAGGGATGGATTGTCCTGCCAGGGCCAAGGATGTCTTGTCCTGCCCGTGCCCCACCCGTGTCCATCACCCCTTTGCCCGGAGCGGCCGCGCAGGCGGTGGCGTGTGGCGGTGGCGTGTGGCGGTGGCGTGTGGCAGCACGCGTGACCCTGCCAGTGCTGTTGGTGTCCCGGCCTTGTCACCCGCTGGGGTGGCTCCTGGCATCCACAGGGACGGGTGGGAGGGTTGATCCCTCCACAGGGACGGGTGGGAGAGCCGATCCCTCGCAGCGCCGGGGCATGGCAGGAGCCATCGACCAGCCTGGGTCCTGCGTGGCGGCGCGGCCTCGGGGGGATGCTCACGGCTCTCTCCAGCTGGAATGGGCTTGAATGGGGGCAGAGGCTCGGAAAAAGGATGTGGGGCATCCCTGAGGCTGGCAGGGCAGTGGAGTGCCTGGAGAGCCCATCCTGAGGCCAGGGGACAGAGGGGAGATGCCGAGGTTTTGATGTTTTAAAGCAGCAGGGAAAATACTCTCCCAGGAGAGCCCAGCCGCTGTGGGATTCTCCCCAGAATGGGGTGTGGAGGAAGTCCCTGGGTCCCCCCCTTGGTTGATGCATGGCCTTTTTGGGGTCTGGGGCTGCTCACATCTCCCTTGCCTGGAAAAAGCCACTCTGATGATGGCCATGGGGCCCAGGGGCTGTGTGGGGGTGCTGGGGACCTGCAGGGCTTGGGGCATCCTCGGGGGAATGTCCTCGGGGGGCTGGGGCAGCACCCTCACCTCCGCTCTCTGCCCACAGCAAGCTGACCCGGGAGAGCGGCACAGACTTCCCCATCCCCGTGATCCCGCCGGTGCCGGACGTGGAGACGGAGAAGCTCATCCGGGAGAAGGATGAGGAGGTGAGTGTGGGGCAGGCTGAGCGCCCAAACCTCCGTCCCCATTCCCTGCAGCCCACAGGCATCAGGAGCCACCCTTCCTGCAGCAACCCGGCGCCTGCAGCTCCAGCCAGCAGGGTCTGGAGGTGCATCCAAGGGTTCCTCCCTAGCTGCTGGCGATCCCAGTTTGTGTGGGATGCTCAACCCGAGCCTCATCTGCACGGGAGCAGCGTGCCTGGGGCTTGGCACCATCCACCATCCTGGCTCTGCTCCCTTCCAGCTGCGGCGGATGCAGGAGATGCTCCAGAAGATCCAGAAGCAGATGAAGGACTCACACTAGCCCATTCCTCCTCCTCCTCCTCCTCCTCCTCCTGGCCCCGATCAGAAATGTTTACATCACGCTCCACCCGCCCGGCCCTGCTGCCAGACTCGGTACCGACACCCACCCACCACCTTAAGCTGCGGCATCGCCTTATCCAACCTCCCAGCGCCCGAGGGGACAGCGTGGGGACACGAGGGGACAGCTCACTGTCACTCGCTGGGCACAGCTTGGTCCCCCAAGCTTTGGTTTCCCATTTCTCCACAGCTCTGGGGAGGGTCCTGGCCAGCCTGGTCCCCACAGCATGTCCCTTGTCCCCGTGTCACCCTGGGCTCCCTGCTTACAGCCTTTGTGCTCACCTGGCTTAAGGGAAGAGGAGAGGGGGGCACTGGTGCCAGCCCCACAAAGGCCCCAGCTGCTGTGGGGGACCGGGCTGTTCCCCTGGCCTTGGCTGGCGTGGAGGGACAGCAGCTCCTGGGGACCACAGGGGACAGAGGGGATGGAGGGACAGCCACCATCCTGCTCCATGCCAGCACCAGTGCAGGGGGACTGAAGCTTGTCAGTGTCCAGCTCTGTGTCCTCACCCTGTCTCCACTGAGTGACGGCAGGGCTGTGGCACAAGGAGCACTGGGGAACCAATGTCCCCAGGGAAAATCCCTTGAACCCCAAATCAGAGGCTGGGCACCCCCAGCCCGCCGTGATGTTGGCCCTGTAAAGCAATAATGAGGTTCCTGTGCCCATGGCACCTCTCACCCCATGGCAACAGCTCCGACCCTGGCTGGAATTTCGGCCCCTGCTGCCACTTGTTTGTCTGTGGTGTCCTGTGTGCCCAGGATGTCCTTGTCCCTGCTGCTTCTTGGCACAGCAGCCCTGTGCATTCTCCAAGGATATCCCCGTCTGTGCCGCTTCCCAGCGAAGCGCTGCTGCGTGTCCCCGTGTCCCCCATGGTGTCCCCATGTTCCCCACCATGTCCTGGTTGGTATTGCTGCCCTACTCAGGCTTTCCCTATCTCTGTTGCTTTCCCACAGAGCTACGTTGCATCCCTGTGTCCCCCTGGGATGTTCCCAGCCATGTCACTGCCCTGCAGGGCTCTGTGTAGTGTCCCTATGTCCCCAAGGATGTCCCCACTTCCTGCAAAGCCCCACTGTGTGTCCCCAGGGTGAGCTCTGCTGTCTCTCGCAGCATCCCTGGGGAGATGGATCCAAACCCCTCCTGGGTGTGGGAAAGCCCCCAGGGGATGGTGAGGATGCAGGCAGGACTGGGAGTGGTGGGGTCAGTGGGGTCAGTGGGAGCTCGCTGGCGTGGGGATGTGTCCTGTCCCCATCAGTGCCCCCGAGCCGGGGTCCCCCGGGTGGGACGTGCCTGGTGGGGGCTGTGCCCGGCCGGGGGTCAGGGATTGGGGCTGCAGGGTGCCAGGGCAGCCCCCGGCCTGTGCCCCCCGTGCCAGCAGGTGTCCCGTGGGCAGGGCCCTGCAGGGAATCTTTAGCGCTTTCCTTTTTTTAATCTCGCTATTTTCTTACAGAAGCCCCTCCCTTGGCATGATGGTCCTTAGAGGCGTTTATTAATGGATCAGAGAGTATAGGTTTATAAATTCTTATAGAGTAGTGGAAATATTTTTATCCCTCCACAACCGTTCTCAATAAATACAGCTGACCTGGCTTGTCTGCAACCCCTTGTGGCATCCACCAAATGGGGGCACCCCCTGGCCCTGGGCACCCCCTGGCCCTGGGCATCCCCTGGCCCTGGGCACCCCCGTTCTGAGGCTGGTGTGGCCTTTTGATCCCAATTCCTTTGGGAATTTCCTTTGGAAAAGGCTCAGAATGGATACTGGGGGTTTGTGCTGCACTCCCAGGGACACCCAGCTTGGGGTGTGGTGGGAGAGCCCCTTGGGATCCAGCTCTGGGATGAGGGAGCACAAGGAGGGGTCTCCCCCTCTCATGCACCTTGGGGTGCTGGGTGCTGCTGGTGTGGGGCTGGGATGGGAGTGGGGAGGGCAGAGCCTGAGCAGGGGCTGGAATTGCCCTCCACGTGCTGCCCCTGGGTGTCCCCCCACCAGTGGGGAGCCCTGCCAGGAGACACCTCCAGTACCTGTGCCCAGCCACCCCCGTTTGGGTCCCCCAGGACCTGCTGGGTGGAGGAACAGGAGGGGTGGGCAGAGCAGCAGAGGGATGGACGGGCTGCATCTCCAGCTGCCTCCCAGAGGGCACCATCCACCTGCATCCCATTATCCCACCCTGCTCCCCCGTATCCCAAACCCTGCCCCTCCCTCTCCTCCCCACAGAGCCCTCGGGCTGATCCCGCCCAGCTGAGTGCAGGGGCAGGACCTGGGGCAGAGCCACTGCCAGGGACAGCAGAGACTGGGGAGGGTGTGGGTGGATGATGGATGGATGGATGGATGGGAGATGGATGGATGATGGATGGATGATGGATGGATGGATGATGGATGGATGATGGATGGATGGATGATGGATGGATGGATGGATGATGGACGGATGGATGATGGATGGATGGATGGATGATGGATGGATGATGGATGGATGGATGATGGATGGATGGATGGATGATGGATGCATGATGGATGGATGGATGATGGATGGATGGATGGATGGATGATGGATGGATGGATGGAGGATGGATGGATGGATGATGGATGGAGGATGGATGGATGGATGGATGATGGATGGGTGGATGGATGGATGGATGATGGATGGATGGATGATGGAAGGATGGATGGGTGATGGATGGATGGATGGATGGATGATGGATGGATGGATGGATGGATGGATGGATGGATGATGGATGGATGATGGATGGATGGAAGGATGGATGGATGATGGATGGATGGATGGGTGGATGGATGATGGATGGGTGATGGAAGGATGGATGGGTGATGGATGGAAGGATGGATGGATGATGGATGGATGATGGACGGATGGATGATGGATGGATGGATGATGGATGGATGGATGATGGATGGATGATGGATGGATGGAAGGATGGATGGATGATGGATGGATGGATGATGGATGGATGGATGGATGATGGACGGATGGATGATGGACGGATGGATGATGGATGGATGGATGATGGATGGATGGATGGATGATGGACGGATGGATGATGGATGGATGGATGATGGATGGATGGATGATGGATGGGTGATGGAAGGATGGATGGGTGATGGATGGAAGGATGGATGGATGATGGATGGATGATGGATGGATGGATGATGGATGGATGGATGATGGATGGATGGATGATGGATGGATGATGGATGGATGGATGATGGATGATGGATGGATGATGGATGGATGGATGATGGATGGATGGATGATGGATGGATGGATGAGAACTGGGGGTTCTGCTGGGTGACAAATGGGACATGACCTGGCCATGGGCACTGGCAGCCCAACAAGCCAAGTGTGTCCTGGGCTCATCCCATCAGGGGAGGGAGGGGATGCTCCCCTCTGCTCTGCTCTCCTGAGACCTCCCTGAGCTGCCTCCAGCTCATGCCAGCACAGATATGGAGCCGGTAGAGCAGGCCCAGAGGAGGCTACCAAAATGGTCTGAAGTGGTCCATGGTCTCTGCTGTGGAGGAAAGCTGCCTTGTGGGACCTGCCAGTCCCACCCACTGCTCTGCTGCCAACCACTTCTCCCCTTGCTGAGGGTCAGAGCATGGATCCCACCTCCTTGGGGTCCTTCCTTCCTTTACCAGCACTACCTCAGCCCCACCTTGCTTGGCCCAGGGTGCTGAACCCCACTGTGGCTGAGGTGCCAATTCCTGCTGTTCACCAGGCCAAACCCCCCCACCTTCCCCTGTGAACCCTCTTATCAACATGGGAATGGAAAATGTTTGTGCTTCCTTGGCTGGAAGCAGCTCTCTCCCCAGAGGCTGGGGTACACAAACCTCCCAAATCCCACCATTGCAGCTCCAATAAGGATCCCCTGGCTGCCTCTTCCTCCCCAGAACAGCCAGCAGAGCCTCTGCTTTTGGTCCCAGACTGGCTGATTTACCCGGTTCCTCTTTTCCCAGAGGATAAAACCCAGCACTGATGCTCCAGTGCCATCCCCAGCTGTGCCCACCCTTCCCTGCACTCCATTCCATGTGATTTTCATCACACCTTTAAAAATAAAAAGCCCCAAACCCACTCAAACCCAGCCTTCCCAAGGCAGAGACTGATATTTCCACATGGCAAATGCTTCCATGCAATTCCCCAATGTCCTATTTTTGGTTTCTCACCAGTCCTGGCACTGGTTGCAGCATCCGTGCTGGAGCTCCAGCCGAGCTTGGAGGAAGGGAATAAAGGTGTCTTAGGGCAGAAAAGGAAACCTCCCATCTCCTTCCTTGGGCTGTGCCTGACACCTAACGAGACCTCAGGTGACATCAGTCCTGTTTTTCCTTTCCCCCTTCCTTTCCATTTCCATTTTCCCCTTCCCTTCCCTACTTATTTATCTATTCCTTATAGAATTAATTATATTTTCCCTTACGGGAGAGCCCCATCAGCCTCACCTCCTCCCATCTTTTCAAATCCAGAAACCAAGGCACTGCCTCTGGCTCTTTCCCCCATCTCTAGTACCTCTTCTCCACTTGTCACATCCATTCCTGGTACCATCTCTCCTGGATCCAGGGGAGCAAGGAGCAGTCACTCCAATTATTCCCATTCCTGTCATTCCTGGATCCAGGGGAGCCAGGAGCAGTCACTCCAATTGTTCCCACTCCTGTCTCTCCTGGATCCAGGGGAGCCAGGAGCAGCCATTCCCATTGCTCCCATTCCTGTTTTTCCTGGATCCAGGGGAGCCAGGAGCAGCCATTCCCATTGCTCCCATTCCTGTTTTTCCTGGATCCAGGGGAGCCAGGAGCAGCCATTCCCATTGCTCCCATTCCTGTTTTTCCTGGATCCAGGGGAGCCAGGAGCAGCCATTCCCATTGCTCCCATTCCTGTTTTTCCTGGATCCAGGGGAGCCAGGAGCAGCCATTCCCATTGCTCCATTCCTGTCATTCCGATTGTGCCCAGCTCCATCTGTGTGCCTGGGAGCTGCTGGCTGGAGGTGACAGCCCTTCCCCTCTTCTGGCAGCTGTGATGAGGGTTTGGGATGCTGTGTCTGAACACATCCAGAGGATGCTCCTGATGGAGCAGGTAGCCCTTGGATCCCGTGTTCAGGGCAGGAGGAGCTCAGAGAAGTGAAACCCCATTGCTGCTGCTCTGCCCCTCCTGTCAAGGCAGCTAAACCATCCCTGAATTACCTTCCAGCCAGAAAATGGGACACAGGGTGGAGCCTCCAGCCAGCTCCAGCTCTTCCATACCTTTTCCCACTTCCCTGTTCCCCATAGCCAGTGTGGAAAGACCAGACCAAGAGCTTGACACATTTCTCCAGGCTGGGAGCGCTGGGGGTGCTCACCTGCAGAGGAGAAGGCTCCAGGGAGAGCTCAGAGGCACTTCCAGTGCCTGAAGGGGCTCCAGGAGAGCTGGAGAGGGATTGGGGACAAGGGATGGAGGAACAGGACACAGGGAATGGCTCCCACTGCCAGAGAGCAGGGATGGATGGGATATTGGGAAAAAACTTTTCCCTGTAAGGGTGGTGAGGCTGTGGTGGGCACACGAGAACACGACATGAACAGATGGATATGCAATCACAGCCTGGTCTTTACTTGCAGAAGAAGCCACCTGTGGCTGTGGATTCTGGGAAGCTCCATGAGATGCCTTTACTGACACGTGATGTTATTTCTGGAGCTTCCCTGAAAAACCCCAGGCTGAGCTGTATTTTGTGAAGATAATGCCCATTTCCATGAGACCCAGCAGGAACAGTGCTGAGAGGCTTGGGAGCAGCAGCCGTTCCTCCCCTCGGTGCTGATGTCATTGAAGATGCCAACATGAAGCACAGGGACCGAGCAGAACAGGCAGGGAAAGGCTCCCTCCGTGTGGAAGGGGACAAGGTGCCCCTGTCCTGGCTCTCTGTCCAGGAGCACAGGCAGAGCCCCTCGGTTCTGGCTGGTTTTGGAGAAACAGCACCATCTATTTGCAGCACCAGAGGAGAGGGGACAAGGCAGGTATCCCTCAGCAGGACCAGGGATGCCACCCTGGAGCAGCAGCCTCTAGGACATTCCTGACCCCCAGAGCCTCCTGCAGCCCTGGGGACACCTGGGCTTGCTCCAGGCTCAGGGCAGGAGTTGCAGGATACATGTGCAGGAGCAGGGAGGGGAGAGTCTCCAGGCTGGGGGCTCAGCTCAGCTTTGGGTCTCTCCTTCCCAGGTAGACTCTGCCCTTCCTCTCCCATGCACGGACACAAGGACTCCCACCCTGGGGGCCCCACAGCACTCAGGGACCACATTTCTCCACATTTCTTCATCACTGGTTCAAAGAGGCTCCAGCCCCTGAGGCATCAGAGGTCCCGGGAAGGTGTTGGCCCCACAGCACCAAGGAGGAGAAAGCCAGGCCAGCCCCAGCTTTGCTCCAGGGACTGAAGCTGTCCCTAACCCAGCCCATGCCCACTTCCAAACCCACCTCAGAACCCCTCAGGATGGACCCCAACGTGTTGTGAGTGACAGAAGTGACCTAGGGCCACCTGTTCCAGCCTTACCATGGAACTGGGAGCAATGAAGAAGATCTTATTTATTCAACCTGCTGGGAAAAGGGTACAAGGGGTGGCCTGGGGC
Source organism: Taeniopygia guttata (assembly GCF_048771995.1). Taxonomy (NCBI): domain Eukaryota; kingdom Metazoa; phylum Chordata; class Aves; order Passeriformes; family Estrildidae; genus Taeniopygia; species Taeniopygia guttata. The sequence continues at coordinate 10,366,407 of NC_133044.1, read as the reverse complement.
CCTCAGAGCTCACGTGGAGAAACCACTACTTCTTCTTGCGACGTCCGGTGTTCATTCGGATCAGCTGCAGCCCCTCCTTCTTGATGTCCTCCCGGCTGGGGACGTAGTCATGGTCCTCCTCATCAAAATCCAAGGTGTCTGGAGGGGAGAGTGGAGAGGAGGGGCTGAGGAGGGTCTGGAGGCCACCTCTGCTGTGCCTGTGTCCCTGGGAGACCTGGCACATTTTGTTGGGCTCATGGGATCCAGGAGAGTCCTCGTGGGCCTTTCCACCCCAGCATCCCAGGGTGACCTGTGGGACCTGGTGGTGCCACCACTGTGGTCCATCTCCAACGCTGCTGGGGCTTCCCATAAAGGTCTGGAGCTGCAGTGTGGTGGGCACAGCTCCTGCTTTGCTAAAGAAAGGTGGTGAGCTGCCAAAAGCTCTTTGCCTCTTCCAGGAACACCCACAGGCAGAACCAAGCACTGATTATTCTTCACAACCAGGTGGTTTGGAGATGAGAGTGTCCCCTCTTGCCCCACAACATCTCTCCTTGTTCCTGCAGTGGCTTGATGCTCATCATGCCACCAGCTGCCTTCGTTCTCCCCCACCCCTGCCTAAAACCACCACTCACGTCTGAAGCCGTGGAAACAACCAAGGTCAGCCTCAAGATCTAGAGGCAATTTGTGGGTTGCAGGGCCAGTGGGAGACAGACAAGGATTCCCAAAAATCCCAGGGGGCAGGGGCTGGGACAGTCACTGTGGGATATGTCCCCACTGTGCTCTCCTACCATCTTCCATAGCCTCTTCATCCTCAAAGGAAATCTTCAGGTTCCGTGTTTCACCTGCCATTCTTTCCTCCAGAAGGTTCCTGACCTTGGCAAAAGTCTGTGAACGACAGCCTGGGTTAAGTGCTGAGGGCAGGTGGGTGTTACCACCCAAGGGTGCCACACTTGAGGTACCCCACGGGTGCCCGGTGCCAGGCATCCGGGGCTGGTCGGAATCTGAGCTATTGATGATTCTGAGATTGTAGAAAGTCTCTGTCTGTCAGCCCCACTGCCAAAGCAGAAGCCATAATTCATCTGTGCTGGTTTCAAGGTTGTTTATTCTGTTTATCTCTAACATGTTCTGCTGCCCTGCCGCAGCTCTGTCCTGCAGGGCAGCATGTGGGGCTCTGCCCTCAGTGGGATGTTACAAACATTAAATACCACAAACTACCTGTGCTGGATTTACAATAACGTGCCAATATCTGTCACCTACGTTGGACAGTGTGTCCCCAGCCTGAACCAACAGAAAAATGCCAACACCACAGTGAAACATGGAGGGCATGAAGAAGGAGAAAAAGGACAAGGCACACCCAATTTCCTCCATCTTGTCCCCTTTGGACCCCTAATCTAGAATCCTAAAATTTTACTTTTGCACCCGTGCCACACTAATTATTACTCATATCAAACACTCAGAGCTGGTAATTCATCCTGTAAGATTGAAAACTCTTTTCCATGGACAGAGATCACAGCCAGTGTCTCTGGGGGCTCTGTCCAGGGGGGTTCCTGACCCCTGCCAGGGTCCCAGACCTGCCAGGGCAGCCAGAGGGAAGCCCTGGATTCCCACAGGGGCTGAGCTGCTCCATGGCCTTGCTGAGGAAGGATGACGTGGGTGGCCATCTGTGAGGGCCCTGTGTGTGTCCCCAGGGCCACCAAGGGCTGGAGCCCCCGTACCTCGCTGCTTTCATCAATGCTGTCCTCAGGCAGAGCGGCGACCTGCTCCTTCAGGAACTTCATCTTCTGCGCACAGAGCTGCAGCTTCTCCTCCAGCCCCAGCACCGCACCTGAATCCTCCTGGGGGAAACAGAGCCACCTTGCTGGGGACAGCCAGGCCCTGGTGGCAGTGGTGGCTGTGCCAGCTGTCCCCATGCTGCCCTACCTGCATGGCCGTGCTCCCCAGAGCCCCGTGGTACCTTGCCAGGGATGGTGACGCCCTGCAGGAGGTAGAACATGTTGTCAATGATGTTCTCAACCTCAATCAGGCGCTTCTGGTTCTTCAACACCTGGGATCGCATCTGCTCCAGCCGGGCCTGTTCCTGCTTCAGCTTCTCCCTCAGCTCCTCCTCCTGCAGCCTGGAGCCAGCCACACTCACATCACACAGCTGCACAGAGGTGCAGGGACACCCCAAAGCTGCTCCAAAAGCTGTTCAGGTTGCCCCACCCCCAAGTGCAGGCCAGCTCTATGCTGCTGGCAGCAATTCCCATGCCCAGCAAGGAGAAAGGAGCTCCTGGACCCCAGTGGGAGCTTTGGGTGCTCTGCCAGCAGCAGAACTGGGAGCTCAGGGACCCTCCCAGTGCGGGAGGAGTGTGTGGCTGCAGTGGGGTGGAGGTCAGGGTGCCTGCTGGGACATGTCCCCCCAAGAGGTGGCGGCCTGGTTGGCACAACTGAGCAAGGCCAGCAGCACCTGGTGGTGCTGTCAGGCTGGTTAAACTTCAGTGCAGCGTGCTTCGACTCCATCTCTTTCAGCGTCTCCTTCAGCACTTCCTTCGTCTCATTGCACTCATCAATGTACTGCTGCAGGTTCTCCAGGGATTTCCTCTGTGCCTGGATGCTGCTGGGGATGTCCTAGCCAGGGGAGACACAAGGACTCAGCCCAAGATGCTCCTGCTGGGAGCAGGACCTCGGGGGGTTACAGCACCATGGAGCTCTGTAGTTTCTGCTCATGGAGAAGAAATGCAGCTCCATGCCTGCAAAGAGGGGCTTTGTGGGGCTCCAGGAGAGCAGAGCAGCTAACTCTGCAGGAAACGGGGGGAGCAGAGAGGTCGCAGCTCCCCAGTGTGCCAGCAGCCCCAGGATTGGGCAGGGATGGGTTTTCCATTACCCAGAGGCAGGAGCACTGCAGGGCAGCCTTCGCCTTCTCCATCTTGTCGCTCACAAAGGCCTCGCGCTGCATCTCGGCCGTGGCGGCCTCCAGGTCAGCCCCTGGGGAGGCAGGGGAGGAGTGGGGCAGGATGCCCGTGGCTGTGCCCACATCCCCCTGCCCTGCCCCCAGCCAGGCACTCACCCACCACTGTTTCTGAGGAGCTCAGGTCCTGCTCTGCCGAGAGCATGGACACAGCTTGCTGCAAGGACAGTCACTGTCAGCCCTGGGGGTTCAGCACTGCAGGCTGCCCCACATCCCAGCTCACCTGCCCCACATCCCAGCCCTTCGTGCCCCACATCCCAGCCCTGCCTGCCCCACATCCCAGCTCACCTGCCCCACATCCCAGCTCACCTGCCCTCAGCCCTGCCTGCTCCACATCCCAGCTCACCTGCCCCACATCCCAGCTCACCTGCCCCCAGCCCTGCCTGCCCCACATCCCAGCCCTGCCTGCCCCACATCCCAGCTCACCTGCCCCACATCCCAGCCCTTCGTGCCCCACATCCCAGCCCTGCCTGCCCCACATCCCAGCTCACCTGCCCCACATCCCAGCCCTTCCTGCCCCACATCCCAGCCCTTCCTGCCCCACATCCCAGCTCACCTGCCCCACATCCCAGCTCACCTGCCCCACATCCCAGCCCTTCCTGCTCCACATCCCAGCCCTGCCTGCCCCACATCCCAGCTCATCTGCTCCCACAGCCCTGCCTGCCCCACATCCCAGCCCTGCCTGCCCCACATCCCAGCTCACCTGCCCCACATCCCAGCTCACCTGCCTCTGCTGCCTTTTGCTCTCCTCCTCGTGCCGGAGGCTCTCGATGTGCTTCCTTTGCTCTGCCAGGGACTGGTCCCTGAGCTGCTTTTCCACACGGACCTGGGGTCCTGCCTGGGCCATGAGTTTCTGCAGCATAACAGAGAAGGGAAGAGTTGCTGCCAAAGTCAGTTGGATCTTTCTACGGGTTGGTTATTAGGTTCAAGTATTGGTTTAGATTGAGATGTGGGAAGAAATTCATCCCTGTGAGGGTGATGACACCCCAGGACAGAGTGCCCAGAGCAGCTGTGGCTGCTCCCGGATCCCTGGAAGTTCCAAGGTCAGATTGGACAGGGTTGGAACAACCTGGGAGAGTGGAAGGTGTTCCTGCCCATGGCAGGGGGCTGGAATGACATGAGCTTTAAGGTCCCTGCCAACCCAAACCATTCCATGAATCTGTGATTTGAGTGACTGGATGAGCTCCTGGGATGCCCAGTGTCAAAAGTGACCCCAGTGCATGCAAATAGGCCGTGAAGGAAGCTTGGCAAGGTGGGCTGGGTGTGAAACACACTGCCTTTGCCATGGCTGGTACTTCAGACAGTCTGACCCCAGCCCCAGGGGACAAGAGGGAGACCTGGCAGAACCTATGGAGGCCTCTGGATGCTGTGGGCAACCTCAGCTCCGTCTCTTTTGCCCCTTTGCTCTCAGGCCCAGGTACGTGGTGCTGTCTGCAGGCACTGGAGGGTGGGAAAGGGCCCCAGTTATCTCACCTTGATGACATTGTTGGCTTGGAGGCTAGTCTTGCCTGTGAGCTCCTCGTCGTACATCACAGTCATCCCAGACAGGAGGTCTAGGCATCGAGGCAGGTACACCAGCTCCTGGCACACAGGGAGCCACAGCACATCACCCACCAGGGTCCCCTGTGCTGTGACAGGCCATGGAGGGGACACAGCCCCTTGGGCACCCCATGCCTTTGCAGGGAGAGCAGGTGAAAGATCAGCACAGTGAGGAGCAGCTCACCTTCTTCAGGACCTCCTGCAGCCTCAGGTACAGTTTGGTCACCATCTCTCCACTGTGAATTTTCATCATCATCTTCTCGATGTCATTGTTCAGCCGGCGAATGGTCTGGGGCAGACACGGGGAGGACACAAAGTGACTACGTGTGCCAAGCCCAGTGCCCAGCTGGGGGTGCAGGGGCTGGATTAAAGCCCCCCATGAGTATTGGCACATTGGGAAGGGCTCCTGGGTACCTGCAACTGTTGCTCTTGCCACTTAGGATCCGTCTCAGCATCCTGCAGATGCTGCAGGTGCCTCTGGCGCTCGTCCCTGGCTTGGGTCCACTGCTTCAGCTGGTGCAGCAACATGTCAGCCACCTTCACCTGGTCATGGATTTGAGCCTCGAGCTTCTTTATGACCACCTGCATGGGCATGAGACCATTTTCCAGGCTGGATGCTGCAGGAGAAAGGGGTGCTTCCCAGAAAACTCCCCCCAAAATAGAGCTGGGGACACTGTGACACTGCTCCAGGATGTTGTCACTGGTTTGACAGGATGGGGTCTGGGAGTTTTGCTCTGGGGGCTGGCTGGGATAAGGCAGAGGTGGACGACTGCTGGTGGCAGGGCTGGGCTGGGCTTAGGGACTCTGCATACCATGGAGCAGGGCTGGGGATCAATAAAATCGATCAGGGCCCAGATGGGGATGTTGTCAGAGAGCAGCAGCACCACTCTGTCACTGCACGAGGCCTCTGGGCAAAGGCAGCTCTGCAGGCACAGCGCCTCGATCTCCACGGGTTTGTAACCAGGGCACAACCTTGGGACAGGCAGTGAAGGGCAGGGACAGCAGCCCTCTGCCAGGGATGCAACTGCACCCTGTATGAACACAGGCAGTGCCAGGGACATGTGGGGTGGGACAGCCAGGAGGGCTGCTGGGACAGAGGGGCTGCATGGATATGTCCCATGGTGGAAAGGGACCCATGGGACCAGACATGAACACCCCATGTCTCCACAGCAGCCCCGTAGGGCTGTCCTGGTGCTGGCACCATGTCCCTCTGCCATGCAGTGTTCCCAGTGTCCCCAGAGCCCCAGCCCCTATGAGAATCCCCCACTTCCAGCCCTGCTGTTACCTCCGTGTCCTCGGTGGCTGAAACGAGCTCGTGGCCCTCTCCGAAAGCATCCTTAATGGGGAGTTTGTCGTACTGTGGGCAGGGGAAGGACAAAGGGATGGCCACTGTCAGCCTGGGAATGACATTTTTGCTGGCCTGTGCTGCCAGCTCCTGGAGGAGCTGGGGGTGCAGGCCCAGCACCAGGCAGGGGGGCAGCAGGAAGGACCTGCTGGTACCTTCAGGACAAAGTCCAGGATATTGGAGTCCTCCTGCAAGGCCGTCTGCAGGCTGGGCAGCAGCTCCCTGTCCTGCCGGAGCTTTTCCTCGCAGGACTGAGCGAAAATCTTCCTGCCTTGCTCTGGGGGGCATCAGGCAGCCAATGGCACCGTGTGGGACGAGGGGGCTGCGACCCCTGTCCCCCAGCAGCCCGAGGCAGCACCTTGCAGGTCCACGAGGACACGCATCTCCTGGCTGCGCTGGCTCAAGCTGGCCTTGGGGCCCCGCGTGCTGCCGGGGGCCTCCATCCCTCGGCCCGCCATTCCCGGTCCCTGTGGGACAGACGCACGGTCCCTGTGGGACAGACGCGCGGTCCCTGTGGGACAGACGCCCAGTCCCCGTGGGACAGACGCACAGGCCCTGTGGGACAGACGCACGGTCCCTGTGGGACAGACGCCGAGGCCCTGTGGGACAGACGCCCAGGCAATGTGGGACAGACGCCCGGTCCCTGTGGGACAGACGCCCGGTCCCTGTGGGACAGACGCACGGTCCCTGTGGGACAGACGCCGAGGCCCTGTGGGACAGACGCCCGGTCCCTGTGGGACAGACGCCGAGGCCCTGTGGGACAGACGCCGAGGCCCTGTGGGACAGACGCCGAGGCCCTGTGGGACAGACGCACAGGCCCTGTGGGACAGACGCCGAGGCCCTGTGGGACAGACGCCCAGGCAATGTGGGACAGACGCCCGGTCCCTGTGGGACAGACGCCCGGTCCCTGTGGGACAGACGCACAGGCCCTGTGGGACAGACGCACAGTCCCTGTGGGACAGACGCACAGGCCCTGTGGGACAGACGCACAGGCCCTGTGGGACAGACGCACAGGCCCTGTGGGACAGATGCACAGGCCCTGTGGGACAGACGCACAGGCCCTGTGGGACAGACGCACAGGCCCTGTGGGACAGATGCCGGCCCGGCTGCCGCAGGAGGCCTCGCAGCGCTGGGACCGCAGGGCTCACCCTGGGACTGTCACCGCGGCTCTGCCAACGGCCACGGCCCAGCCCCCTCCTCACTTCTGCCGGCAACAGTTAATTAACAACTGATTAACGAGCTCCTGGACTGTCGGAACTCTAAAATGCCCCTCAGACCTTTCTGGATGTTCCGGGCCCAGGTCAGAAGCATTTGAGACCCTGGCAGGCAGCTGGAAACAGCTGTGATTTTGGATTTGAGCCATGGAATGATTTACCAACCTTGCAGGAAGAACAAGAAGTCACAAAAATTTAGATATTATAGTAGAAGTAGTCACAAAGTAGAGGGAAGAATTTTTGAGTGCTGTACAGGGGGGTTTGGTTTTGTACATGGGGTCAGAAGTTTTAAGATGGAGGGATTTGGGCCTGCCCTGTCCTCCCTCTTTCTCCTTCCTCACCTCCATGTTCTTGGTGATGTTGGCACTCACAGATTGGTTTAGAGTAGAAAGGCACCATTTAATATAGGTAATAGGCATTGGGGAAAAACTGTACCCATGTAACATGTAATGTACCATATAAAAGATAGAAAAGCACCATTTAATATAGGTAATGGGCATTGGGGAAAAACTGTACCCATGTAACATGTAATTTACCATATAAAAGACAGCAGCAGCCCTGGGCGGGGAGAGAAGCAGTCGGGAGTCAGAGAGGATGTCAGGGTGTGTGTGTGCCTCTGCCTGAGCTGTGAGCAAACCACAGCAGTTCAAGGAGAAAATCTTTTAGATAACTTGCAATAAACTGCCTTGAGACCTGACTGCAGAATACTGAGCCTTTCTTTGGAAGCACGGGTTGGAGGAGAGATTTTCCACCACACGGACCCACCCCCGACCTAGGGTGAGCTCTGGCACTGGAGGGGCAGAGAAGCATTCTGCTTTGTCTTCCATTGTCGCGGCAGTGGCAGCTGTGAGGGACCATTCTGAGCCCCACAGGAACAGGACAATTTCAGGGCAAACATATGTGCCTGTGTACCCAAACACACCAGCAGTGCTCTCCCGGAGGCTGCCAGCTTATTTAAATGCCCACCTACTTGAAAATTTCAGTTAATTAGCCAGGAAATGGTTGTGCAGGGAATTATGCTCTCGTTGGAATGGGCAAAGACAAATCCTGAGCTTTATTCTGATGCTCACCATACGTTCTTGCTGAACTACAGACATAACAAGAAATGCCAGCATGTATTTTTATTTGTCCATAAATGAACTCAAGCTCCCTCAACCAGAGAAAATCCTTAAGGTTTGGATTTGCAGAAGAAGACTTTATAAAGATATTGCCTTCCTAGCACCAAGCTCACAAATCAGCTTAGATTCAGGTTCTGGAACTCCAGATCTGCTGCCATCCTGTTGTGCTCAAGGTGTTAAACACAGCAAACCAAGAAATTAAAGAATTGTGAAATCAGTTTACTGACACAATATCCTCTGAGGCTCTTGCTCGGCATCTCATTTGCATTTTCATGAATTGCATGTTAGTGCTAGTTGCCAGTGACAAGCTAAATATCAACATGATCATCTTCAGTGCTTCCCATAGTGTGCCTGGAGAGAGGGGCACATGAAGGCAGCAGCCCAGGGTGGGACACAGGGAGCTGTCCACACCGAGCCCTGTCCATGGCATATCCAGTCACTACACCCCTGCATTTCCTAGGCAGCATTTAAACCCCTGGGAGCAAACAAAAGCATTTTAAAATGGATGAAGGAATCTCTGTTTCACCTGCCCTCAGCAAAACCCAGGCTCTAGAGAGGCAGGACCTCCCAAAATACTGCTGAAGGAATTGATCCTGGCCTTGCAAGAGTGTACACAAATTGGCTGCTGCAGAAATCCACTCCCAAGGGGCAGCTGTGGACCGAGGCTCCAGCCCTGCAGGCACCTCACATGCCAAACCTCCCCTCCTCCAGCTGATTTCCACTCTCCCTGCTGAAATTCACAATGAGTTAAAGGTGCAGAGGAAAGGTCAGCAGCACAAACCCAGCTCTGTTTAATTGTCACACAAGGGGGGACTCTCTGGAAGGCAACAGCAACCAAAGAATACCACGCCCACCTGGGAGAGATCTCCTCTCTGGCTGGCCCACAGCTCCTCACCTGCTATCTGCATGGAAACATGAATGTCATATTAAAGGCTCCTCAAATTCCTGCTGATTTAGCTTTTAATCACTGAACCATATCTGCTTTGCCTGGTGGTTTGTATTTTTAGTATCTCCTTCCCCCGTTGTTGTCCTCTCTTTCCCTTTTCTTTAAAATACCCCGGTTCAACTTCAAATCATTTGTTTAACACAGCTGCAGCAAGACTTAACAGAATTAGCAAGAACTGTATCCCATGCCTCAGGAGCTGCCTGGTAATTCTGTGCATGGATTAGAGAGCTGCAAAAAAAACCCCAAAAGACAGAGGATAAAGAACAGCTGCCAGAATTGTTCAGTTGCACTAAGGGGCACACACAAACAATTCCTGCTGGGAATTACTGTCCAACAAAAGCCTGTCTGGCTCCATGGCCAGAGGCCACCACTGCCTGTTTGAGATTCATTTTATCATGTGAAAGCAGCAGCTCCCAAGCACAGGCTACTCCCTCAGCCTACCAAAGCATTGTCACAGCTGGGGAAATCTCCTCTACTATTAACAAAAATAAGTATCTTATTTCTTTCTGTATCTATAATATATAAATAGATGATCATTTGTTTTTATTAATGTAGCTAAATATATTCTACAAATAAATTATTCGGAGAACATCATCTCTACGTCAGCAAGTGCTACTACAGCCAGTGAAGGAATTCTTTATGAATGGTCCTTTGAAGTACTTTAATGACCAAGTAGCCAATTATGGAAGCCTAAGTCAGTTTTCACACTGTCAAGAGATTGATTTTTAGACATAATCCACACTGCACCTGTTTAGAAGTGAAAACGCAGCTCTTTGTTCTTCAGGTCCCTCTCCTCACATACAAAACCACTCTTCAGTGACCAGTGCAATCTTCCACTCAACACTGACAACTCGAAGGTACAAACAATTGGCACCAAATCACTCAAACACTCTTCAAAAGCAACCCTGAAACTAAAGCAAAGCCAGAATAACCTCCTACCACACCCTCACTCAGTCCTCATTAGTGCAACTCTGACACAAAACCTTCTTACAGGCAAAGACATCTGTAAACCAAGCAAGTGTAAAATGATAAAAAAAACCCTGACCCACACTGCATGGAAAAATCCCAAAGGATTAGTGTCAGAAAATATTTGGCAGCACGAGATTGGAAAAAACCATGAAGGCCTAACAGAAGAGTGGCTACACCAGTCACAGCGGGGAGGTTGTTGAAGCAGATCTGCTGCAGAAGATTTTGTTATTCAAGCTTTTCATCTCCTTCCTCCACATCCTTCAGACTGAGCACTTCCAGGGATCCTTTCCCTTTTGTCTCGCTGCGGATCAGCTCGTCGATCTCCCTGAAGCAGCCTGGGTCAATAAGGCACACCTGGAATGTTCCACATTTCATCAGTCAGCCAAGAATGTTTGGATTTCATCAGCCCCTGCCCAACACCTAACATTCATTAAAACAACCCTAGCTAGTTACTGAGGAGGACATTGAAGAGTTGACAAGCTCTGTCTGGCAGCAATCTTTCCACAGAGCTCTACAGCTCCAGTTCCTCATGCTGGACATGGTTTTTGCCAGCTGGGATTGCTGGATTCTAATCTGTTTGTATGAAGATTTTAATACCAAATTTTACTTTACCACACACAAACTTAAAAAAAATTAGCCACCCTTAAAATCTAGACAGAAGCCACCAAGTAAGTAACAGTAACATTCCACATGTGACAGAGACTTATCAGTGTTGCAGGATCATCACTGCTAAGAGGAATTGCACTGTGCAGTCAGCTTGGAGCAGCAACCTCTGGATACCAAAGGCTGCTTCCATGCCTATACCACTAGGATTGTGTGAAATTAAAACTTCCCAACTGCAGCTCTGATTCAGGATCTCTGTTAAGCTTTCAGTTTATCTAAACAAGTTCCACTAAACAACTTCTATGAATTCATCTCCTAGTAAAATACACACGGCATAGTTCAAATCAAACTTGAACCCCAGGGACTGCTTTTACTTACCATTTCCAGGTGTTCCTGGAAGTCTTCACTCTCAGTAACTTTAATCAGTGGCTTGAGCTTCTCTTTCAGCTTCTTGCCTTCCTTTGCTGGCAGGATAAACCTCAGCCTCATGTGAGCACGTTCAATCTGCATGGTCTCCTTCAGCTGCCTGATCACTTCCAGGGCCTGTGGGACAAGAAAAAGAGCACCTGCACATCTGCTTAAAACCCAGAACCCAGATCCAAATCTTAAACCTTTTCCCCAGCTTCAGAGCCATCTCTCAGTGCTGGTCACTGCTGCTCTGCTGCAGGCAGGTTGCTATCATGCTCTTTTGACAGATGAACAAGGCAGACTTCCTGTTGTTTGTGATCACTTTGAACACTTAAAAGCTGTCTGAAATAAAATTCAATTGCTATACTGCACAACACCACAAACCCACATGGCTCAGATGCAAACTTGATATGCCACCTCAATTAGCATAAATAATAAACCTCTTATTTCGGTTCTAAATGTACCACTGTTGGTTTTTTCCCTTTCTTTCTCCCTTTGCTGAATTCTTAGCAAACAAATTGCCTGAGTTTCAGAAGCTGCTTCTCTCCAGCACTCAGCTGCCAGATGGCTGAGTAATTGCCAGAGCTCACCCTAGGTCAGGGGTGGCTCCATGTGGTGGAAAAGTCTCTCCTCCAACCCGAGCTTCCAAAGAAAGGCTCAGTATTCTTCTGTTGTTCAGTCTCAAGGTAGTTTATTGCAAGTTATCTAAAAGATTTTCTCCTGGAGCTGCTGTGGTTTGCTCACAGCTCAGGCAGAGGCACACACACACCCTGACACCCTCTCTGATTCCCGACTGCTTCTTCTCTCCCCGCCCAGGGCTGCTGCTGTCTTTTATATGGTAAATTACATGTTACATGGGTACAGTTTTTCCCCAATGCCCATTACCTATATTAAATGGTGCTTTTCTATCTTTTATATGGTACATTACGTGTTACATGGTTACAGTTTTTCCCCAATGCCTATTACCTATATTAAATGGTGCTTTTCTACTCTAAACCAATCTGTGAGTGCCAACATCACCAAGAACATGGAGGTAAGGAAGAAGAAAGAGGGAGGACAGGGCAGGCCCAAATCTCTCCATCTTAACACTTCTGACCCCATGTACAAAGCCAAAAAACCCCTGGACAAGACCTAAAACCCCTCTGTACAGCACTCAAAAATTCTTCCCTCTACTTTGTGACTACTTCTACTATAATATCTACATTTTTGTGACTTCTTGTTCTTTCTGCAAGGTTGGTGAATCATTCCATGGCTCAAACCCAAAATCACAGCTGTTTCCAGCTGCCTGCCAGGGTCTCAAATGCTTCTGACCTGGACCAGGAACATCCAAAAATGTCTGACGGACATTTTGAGTTTTGACAAGTAATTCCTGTGCAGGCCTCAGATCCTGGTACTCTGCTGATCCCTCTTTGGCTGAGACCTGAGGAATTCCACTGGATGGCAGCACCTTGGATACTGCAGGAAACTCACCTGCTGCTTTGTGCTCTTGTTGGGTTTGACAGAGTAGTGGATGTCCTTCATGGCCCTCTCGATAAGGATCACTGTGTAGGGCCGCTTGGTCTCGGGGTTCACGCACTTGTCAGCCACGATGGTGGCGATGTCTCGGAACATCTGCTCCAGCTGCGTGTGCCGCTCCTTGTCCGACACCTGCAGCTCCCCTTTGGATAAAATCTGTTTTATCCACAGAAATCGGTTAATGAACAGCATGGATATGAAGAGTGACAAGATAAATTTGACAACTTCGAGTAACTTTGTTAAATTTGACAGCTGCTTGAAAGGTTGAGTGAGATTTGAAGTGCAGCAAACAATAACCAAATTAATAATGTGAACCATTACAACAGACAGCACTGGAAAGGCTTCAGACAAAAAAACTCACCACAGAAATACTAAACTGCAGCGAGAGAAGCACAGATTTCACAGAATATATTGAGTTGGAAGAGACCCCCAGGGATCATCCAGTTCCTGTCCTGCACAGACACCCCAACAATCCCACCCTGAGCATCCCTGGCAGCGCTGCCCAAAGGCTCCTGGAGCTGTGGCAGCCTCGGGGCGTGCCCATTCCCTGGGCAGTGCCAGCACTCTCTGGGGGAAGAACCTTTCCCTAAAATCCAACCTACACCTGCCCCGGCACAGCTCCAGCCATTCCCTGGGTCCTGTCCCTGTCACACAGAGCAGAGATCAGAGCTGTAGACCCTGATGAGGTCCGACCTCAGTCTCTCAGGCTGAACAGACCAAGTGCCCTCAACTACTCCTTGAGTGGCCCCTCCCAGGCCCTTCACACTCTTTGTAGCTTTCTTTGGACTCTGAAAGCTTCAGAGCTTTCTTATATTGTGGCACCCAAAAGTGCCTAAGCCCAGAGCAGAGCAGGACAATCCCCTCCCTGGCCCGGCTGTTGATACTGGGCCTGGTGACCCCAGGAGAGGGATGTCCCGCCTGCCAGGGCAATGCTCAAGAGATTTACTGAAATCTTTTACTGACTCAAGAGATTTACTGAAATCTTTTCAACCAGAGCAAGTCCACAGTTCATATCCCACCAGTAAGGACTAAGGAATTAGATCTGTTACTAACACCTAACTGAGCTTTCCCAAGTAAGCAACTGTCCCCTTCTTTTCTCTGCATTCTTAACAACTTATCTTATGTGAGGAACTCTTCAGTGCTGGCTGTGTCCAGACACATTGATGTATGCAAGGTGTGTGTTAGACAGAATTCCTTCCAGCCACATGCACATGCCAAATTTAAAACTGCAAAATAGAGCTACAACTCCTTTTTATCCATTTCTTAACAAACAACCCTTTCACCTATAGCAGCATTCTACAAACACTCTCCAGTACAAACCAACCTGAGTGACTAAATCTCACATCTTTTATAAAGCAAAATGCGTGAAACCTACCATCTTACAGATTTCTGTCTGGTCATCTGTCCCAAATGCTTTAACCAGATCTTCCTTCTTCGCCACCTGGCCTTTGGAGACATTGACAAACACTGTGTGTGTCTGCAGGACCTCGTCGAGATCTTTCTCCCTAGAGATTAAGATAAATGTAGAAGACTCAGAATAATCCAAGAATGGTGCCAGTTCCACCCCTGCCATGGATAGAGACACCTTCCACTGTCCCAGGCTGCTCCAAACTGCATCCAGCCTGGCCTTGGGCACTGCCAGGGATCCAGGGGCAGCCACAGCATGCCTGGGCACCTGTGCCAGGGCCTCCCTAGCCTCGCAGTGAAAAATTCCTTCCCAATACCCCACCTATCCACCCCTCTGTCAGTTTGACAGCACTGCCCCATGCCTTGCCCGAAGCCAGGAGCACAGCTGTGTTCAGCGAGGAGAAAGAGCTGAGCCAGCACAGCTGGAACCTTCCAGCACGGAGGTGTCGCTGCCCCGGGCTCAGACCCAGAGCCGGGCCCTGCACGGTCACTGCCGACCCCCGTCCCACACCCCCGTCCCTCCTACGGGCTCCACTGCCTGATGTGGGCGGTGGGGAACACAAGCACAATCAGTATGATTGATAAGCAAGCTCCATTTATTCAAAAATCCTGTCAGTTTATATAGGGTTTGCTACAAGCAAAGTCAGCAACAGCTTTCCTTGGTCAATTTACAAAGGTCTTTGTAATGTTTAGCCCACGTGCATTTACAACTATAGCCAGGTTTCTTAAGCCAAGTTTCTCATCTCTAGTCACGTCGTCATGGTACATCCCATCTCCTCTGGGCACATCTTGTCACACAGCCTATTCTTGTACAAGCATATCTCCAAGGATATGCTCATCCTTATTATCTCATTCCGGCCTTGTACTACTTCCCAGGCCTAGACACAGAGCCTATTTCCCAAGCTCTGTTCCCAGGCCAGACACAGCCTGATTCTGAAGTCTGAGACAGAGGTATCAATTAATAACTGTTCCATTGATCCATGACCCCTCTCCTACAACCATTCTCCAACAACTACCGCGTCCCGGCACAGGGTGCCCGCTATGACGCCCTTACAGCCGGCTCCCCACACGGGCCCTTCCCGGGGCGCCACGCCGGGCCCGGCCGCCTCCCCGCGGGCTCCCCGGGCACTCACGCTCCGCTGCGCCAGCCCATGACCTTGTTGCGGTAACAGGCGATCTCGAAGCGCTTGCCGGCGCGCCGTGCCCGCACCACGGCCACATTGGTGAGGCGGATCTGGTTGGTGGGGGTGAAGATGGACATGGCGGCCGCCCGCTCCGCCCCCGGCCCGGCCCGGCAGTGAACGGCGGCGCGGGCGGAAGGGGCGGGAGCGGCGCATGGCGGCTGAGGGGAGCCGGCCCGGGAGGCGGGTCAGAGCCGGCCGGGAGCGGGGTCGGAGCCGCCGGGGAGCGGGGTCAGAGCCGCCGGGGAGCGGGGTCGGAGCCGCCGGGGAGCGGGGTCAGAGCCGGCCGGGGCTGGGCTGGCGGCTGTGTGCGTGAGGGAGAGAGAGCTGTGATGGGGGAGCGGATTAACCGCGTCTGGGGGTAATAACTGTGTCCGTCGGGGGGAGAACCGTGAGGGGGGATATAATAGCCGTGTTTGTGGGGTAATAATGTGTGTATGGGCTAATAACCGAGTTTGTGGGATAGTAATGTGTGTAGGGGCTGCTAACCGAGTTTGTGGGATAGTAATGTGTGTATGGGCTGCTAACCGAGTTTGTGGGATAGTAATGTGTGTATGGGCTGCTAACCGAGTTTGTGGGATAGTAATGTGTGTAGGGGCTGCTAACCGAGTTTGTGGGGTACTAATGTGTGTATGGGCTGCTAACCGAGTTTGTGGGGTACTAATGTGTGCATGGGCTAATAACCGAGTTTGTGGGGTACTAATGTGTATATGGGCTAATAACCAAGTTTGTGGGATGATAAAATGTGTATGGCTAATAACGGTGAGGGGGATGTAATAACCGCGTGTGTGAGTGGTTATAACTGTGAGAGGGTGAGGGTAATGACCGTGGGGATTTATTAACCATAAGTGGTGTACGGGGCTGGTAGCGCTGAGGTGGGGGGTGTTTAATGATTGTGAGGGTGGTGGGGTGATAACCGCGAGGGGTATTTGGGTATTTTCACATTAACCGTGTAAGGAGGGTGAGGGGCTGGGGGTGTGTTCGTGGGGTGATAACCATAAAGGGTGTGTGTAGTTGTGTAGGGGATAATAGTGAGCACGTGTGTGTGTGCCTGTTCTGGAACTAAAATTCTCTTGAATATGTGTAGCATCTGTTGCATTTGAGGAAGTTATATAGAGGTTAAGGGAATCCCTGGAGCGGGTTTGGGTAAAACTGGGAACACTGGGCAGGTGCTCTTGATCCTTCACTTTTGTGAGTCTCAGTGTTGCTGCTTAAGGGCATCTCCTTAACCCTTTGCTCTGGTAACCTGAGTACCAGCCAGTATGAGTTTCCAGCCTCTTGGAATACTTGGATTTTGTGCTCCCAACTAATATCTGCAAAAACAAGATCCAAGCTGCAGATGACAGTAGAAGGGTGTCAGCTGTGTTCCTCAGTCAATAAGTATCACAATCCAGCCTTGTTGGAGTGCCTGATTATTCCATATGATACATATTCCCAGACATTATGCAGGTGCTTTCCTGGCTGTACCCTGGCTTACTGTGCCCTGAATGTTCTGAACCAACCTAAAACATCTCAGTGGTTCCAAATCAAGCTTCACTTGCATAATAAAATTCTGTGAAAGTATTTCCAATTGAATCCATTATTCAGTCTGCCCTTGAAACTCTGTTTGTAATCAGAGTGACATCAAATGTGTGTAAGCAAGGGCTGTGTTCAGCAGAAAGTTCTGTGGAGGTGATTTCCCCCTTGCACTGGAGCTTTCTCATTCCAGAGGACTGCATTTGTCTGGATTGTATAAGACTAAGGCCAGTATGACCCACTGGATGTTTCACAAGATCTTTTTCCTTTCAGGCACTTGGACAGCACAAGTATTTTCTGCTTTTCCTTGTAACAGCGCTGCCCTATAAGGAAAAACCCAGAGTTTCCCTCTGATAGTATGGAATGCTAGCTTGGAGCTCATCTGACACACCTGAGGAGGTGAATGCTTCTTGATTCAGTTTTAGTGCCTTGTCTTTAGCCAGAAGCTGTTTTCTGCAAAGCCTGGGCAATAGCTGATGGTGTGAGGCTGTGGGTACTGTGTGATTATTTTGTGTATGCTCATTCCATGTTCACTCTGTAGGAATCTGTGATATTCTAGATTTAGATGTCTCAATGGATATGTGGAGCTACTTCTATACTTGCCTGGTGTCCGTATGGCTGCACAGACTTTATGTCTATTCTGCTGTTGCTTTTGGGATCAGCCTTTGGATTGTCATTCAGTTCACCACCACCAGAACCAAAAGGAAGGTAATGGAGCCTGTCAGCACTTCTCTCTGAAAACACCCCAAAAACCTAGGTGGAAGTGAGTAGTTACTGGATAAAGGCACCTGCCGTGGGCCTGCTGAGGGTGTTGCAAATCCCAAATGCAGTTTGGTTATCTGGTTATGATACTCAGCCTGGCTTGTTTGTGTCTGTGGGTCACTAATCCTCTTGTTGCTCTGATGTTGGGGCAGAGCTCAGCGGGACACTCCTCACACTGTTTCTGGGAGAATGTGTTCCCCTGGATTGCTCTGTCATTCCAGGTAAACCCCTCTGCTTGTGCCCAGTGTTTGCACCTTCGTGTTTTCATGATGCTAATGACAGGGTTGGGCTGTTTTGGGATGGGAGGGAATTAGGCCATTCAGGAGTTGAAAACCTCCTCCTACAGGTGGGTAAAGATCTGCTGCAGGACTTGGGAGGTTCAGCTGGATCAATACCCAGACAAGTGGGTATTGTAGCATGCCTTAGGTCAGGAAAGCAGGTCCTGGTGTGTTTGGGTGTGAGAGGAACCAAAATGCTTTGTCTGTTACTGAGAGTGGCCCCATGATTTGAATTTTAAATGCTCTTGGTTTGACAACTCTTGAAGAAGGGATTGCATGTGACACAGCTCTTGTTTCATAGGGTAAGAAATCCCATAGGAATCCGTCTTCCCCTGAGGGAACATCAGACAAAGTGGGAAATGGATGTGCCCCCCGTCAGGCACAGGAGGTCCATGTTGCTGGAGTGAAGATCTTCTATGGTTCTCAGACTGGCACAGCAAAGGTATCTGTACTTTTATTGCACATCTCTGAGATGGTTTTGAAATATTGTTGGGATCTGAGAAAGTAGCTTGCCTTAAAACACTACCCTGGGTGCAGATCTGGGAGTTCATCAGCACATTCACTAGCTTGTTACAATCATTGCCCAATGTGCAAGATAAGTGAAAAATTAAATAAAAATAACAGTTTTCCTCCTCCCTTTAAGTAAGGTGTGCAGGAGAGATTGATTATAAAGCTAAAAGTTCACTTTTGCACTATAATTTTAATTTTCTAGCAAGGCTTTGTAGAGAGAAGTTCTGGGTTTGATGCTTTCTTGTGAAGAAATGTAATTTGTGTGTGTAGCTGTGAGGTGGTTAGTCACTATAATATTGTAACTCTCAGCCAGTGTACTCCATTTTTGTTTTAATGTGAGGAATTGCAGTGCCAGTGTCCAGGCCACCTGTGTCATTATTCTTCCCGTGCTGGGAGAAGTCTTGTGGCTGAGCACAGCAGGGCTTGTGTGGCTTGAAGTAATTGATAACTTCCAATATTTCTTTATTCAGAGATTTGCCAAAGCTCTGGCTGAAGCTGTTACTTCCCTTAATTTGCCTGTGGAAGTCATTAACATGGGAGACTACGATCCAGAAGATGGTTTAGCAGAGGAGGTGGGTATGGCATAAACACCAGTAACAAGTACAAGTTTTTCCTGGGGTTGTCAACGCTATTTCCTTCTTGTATTCCTCTCCTATTGTTCTGGAAATCCCCAGAGCTTTGTGTTGGATTGCCTCCCTAACTATGCAAATGTAGCCCATCAGCCCTCAGCAGAAAATACCTACATTTTGAGAATTTTGAACCACCAGTTGGACATTTGGCTGTGACAGTGACTCTGTATAATCCAGTTCTGTAACTCAGGGATGAGCTGGGTGAGAGTGACTACTCCAGGTGCTCTGTATACCTGGACAGGTTTCAGAACCAGAACACGAAGGTGGTAATGCCTCTGCAGCCTTTAGAGGCTTTAAGATAGAAACTCCTTGTGAGGTATATTTATGTGGAGTAATCCTTGGTGGGTTTTTCTTCCGTCAATATTGATAGTTGCTACTTTAGAGTTCTTATTAATCCTAACAAAAAGTTTTGGTGGGAACTGCATGCTGGGAATTCCTTCAGGTGTCAGTATGAATTGCCAGCATTTGATACTGCCCCTAACACCCCTGTAAATGTGAAATTGAGGAGTTTGAAGTATTTATCCATGGGGTACTTCCCTGATGAAGGAGTTGGGTCAGGAAGCTGCTGATGAGGCTGGATGTCCAGTTTTGCTCTGTCACTGTGTCCCTGTTCAGCTTGACCTCTCTCTGTTAATTTAAGGTGCTGTGCAGATTGTTCAGCACCTTGGGGTTGTCACCTGCACCATCCCACTCCAGCAGGAGACAGCCTTGTCTTTTGATTTCTCCCAGCTGCCTGGGTGTTGTAACTCTTTGCTTTCAAAGAAGGTTCTGGAAAATGCAGATTTTTTTCTCCTGTCCTGTTTGTATGACCAGACAAGCAGCAGGAACATCTGTGTGTTCCTGGTGGCCACCTACACCGAGGGGCAGCCCCCGGAGAGCGCAGCCTGGTTCTGCAAGTGGCTGGAAGAGGCAGCCAATGATTTCCGTGTTGGGAAAAGCTTCCTGCAGGGCCTGAGATACGCCGTGTTCGGGCTGGGGAACTCGGCCTATGTGGATCACTACAACACAGTGAGTGTCCCTCCAGCTCCCTGCTTGGCTTCTGCTCCTCAAGAGCTTCAGCTGTGTGAAGTGCATCAAACCTGAATGGGGTGGTCTGTGTGGGAATTGCAGCTATTGTGCTGACTGGGTGAGGCACTGGGTTTAGGGCATGGGCAGAATATCAGGGCCATTGAGATTGGAAAAAGCCTCCAAGATCACTGAACCCACTGTGTACCTGATCCCCACCTTGTCCCCAGCCCAGAGTGCTGAATGCCACATTCAGCCCTTCCCTGGGCACTTCCAGGGATGGGGACTCCAAACCTCTTGGGGAAGCCCCTTCCAGTGCCTGAGCACCCTTTCCATGGGGAAATTCCTGCTGGTGTCCCCCCTGAGCCTGCCCTGGCCCAGCCTGAGGCCGTTCCCTCTCCTCCTGTCCCTGTTCCCTGGAGCACAGCCTGACCCCCCCGGCTGTCCCCTCCTGTCAGGAGCTATGCAGAGCCACAAGGTCCCCCTGAGCCTCCTTTTCTCCAGGCTGAGCCCCTTTCCAGCTGCCCCAGCTGCTCCTGGGGCTCAGCCCCTTCCCAGCTCCATTCCCTGCCCTGGACACACTTCAGCCCCTCAAGGTTTTTCTTGGGGTGAGGGGCCCAAAGCTGCCCCCAGAACTGGAGGTGCTTCAGCAGTGCCGGTGCAGAGGGACAGTCACTGCCCTCCCTGGTCCTGCTCCCTCACCACTGCTGGTACAAGCCAGTGCCATTTGCCTTCTTGGCCACCTGGGCAGTTCAGCTTTGAAGCAGTTGGATTTCAGATGGGAAATGAGTCCCACAGGCACTGGGAGGTGTGGTAACACATTTGGTAAATCCTTACTGAGATCATTTCCCAACTTTTTTCTGCGGTCACCTGAGGGCACAGCACTGTGAACTGCTGCCTTCTAAACGTGGCTCTTTTTTATGATATGGGTTTTAGCTTTCTATTCTCTGATGTGAACTGTGGCAGTATCTCTGCCTGATCATTGGTCTCATCTCACACAGAAAAATGGCATCACTTGTCACAGGTTATGTTCAGAGCTGGGGCTGTGTGTCACACACGTGGCCATTCTGGCCAACAAGCACCACACAGAGCAGTCTGTTCCCAGAGCCCATCCCTTCACCCCAGGGATGGCAGAGGGATTTTCCAATGGAGTCTGAGGGGGTGTGGTGCTGTTCAGGCTGCTGTGTGTCTGTGCTGAGGCAGCACCTGAGGACTCCCCAGGTCCCTACCCTGCAGTGCCATGCAGCTCACTGGCTCTTCCCAGGGCTGATCCTTGCTTTTCTGGTTGGCTGTTTGTATTTGGTCCTGGTTTAATTTCCTTTCCAACCCTTCCTCCTGCCCTAGGTTGGAAGGAGGATGGACAGGTGGCTTTGGATGCTGAGTGCCAGCAGGATCATGACTCGGGCTGAGGGGGACAGCAATGTGGCCCAGAGCAAGCATGGCAGCATTGAGGCTGACTTTGAGGCCTGGAAAGCCAAATTCCTGACTCGGCTCCAGGCACTCTGCAGAGGGGAAAAGAAGCCCTGCAGTGGGAAATGCAAGAAGGGGAAGTGCAAATCTTCAGGGAAGCAGAGCAAGGAAAGCTCAGACCATGAACATGGGACATCGGAACAGGAGAACACTGAGGTACAGCCAAAATCCTTGAGGCCTTATTTTATTAGGAGCACTGTTTGACTTCTCAGCTTCTTCCTGCAGTCCAGAGGGCTGCTGTGGGAGCCTGATACTTGTTCTGGAGCAGGAGGAGAGGAGATCCCGTGGCAAAGACAAGTAGAATGAGCCAGCTGAAAGAAGGACCAAAGGATTAGTGATGGACCCAGGCTCCATGGCATTTGTGTGATGAGGGAGTCTTGCTCCTGGCTGGGTGTAGGAACCCAGGACATCCCTCTGGCTACCCTGGCACGAAGTCAAAAACACCTGTGGCTTCGATTTTAGCCCAGCTTTGTATGAGGAATTACAAGACACAAGGGTTTGAGTAGTGTGGTAGTTGAATTAACACAGGGTGAAAAAGAAGAATTTTAGGGTTTTAAAATAAGGGGTTCAGGGGGACAAGAGGGAGGGATTTGGGCATGTCCTGACCTTCTTCTCCTTCTTGCCCTCCATGTCTTGCTGTGATGGCGACACTTTTATGTTGGTTTAAGGTAGAGACACACTCTCCAACATAAATGATAGATATTGGCACATTATTGTAAACATAGTACACGTAGTTTTTGGTATAAAATGGTAACACTGCCCCAAGGGTGTGGGAGTCTGTCACAGACTGACCTGCTGGACAGACTGCAGCTCCTTGAGAAAGCATGTTAGAGACAGGAGAAAATAAACAACCTTGAGAAGCCGACCCTACGCATTCCAACTTCTTTGGCTGTGCAGGCTGGGAGGAAAAGACTTTTTATGATCTTGGGGTCATCTCAACCCTCAGACCCCCGAGAGCTGGGGCAGATGCTCCAGGGAACCAGGCTGGGGTCTCAGCAGAGCCTTTGCCATGTCCCAAGGCCAAGGGGACCCTTCAGTTCCCTGTGAGTCATTAACCTGCTTCCACTTCAACCTGACAAAGCTCAGCTGCTCTGCCTGCATCCCAGGGTTTTCCAAAGGCAGCTGGAGTGTGTTACCTGAGCAAGTCCTGTATCTCCTTTGTGTGTGTCTGCCTGTAATCATTTCTCTCTTCTGGAGTGTTTATTGATTGCATATTTGGACTAAGAAATCCTTTCTATTGCTCTCCAGTCCAAGATCCAGAGCTGCTATGGCACTTTAATCCTCCCTCGAGCCATATACTGTGGGTTGCAAGTTATTGCTGGGTTGAATTTTATAGGAAAGTAAGTGGTTCTTCTGGCTGGGTTTGGGAGTGCTGGCTGCTGCAGAACAGGAGGAATAAATCTTGCTATCAGCAAGGCACTTGGGTTTAAAGGGGTTCAGGGTTCCATATCCATCCTATAGTTTTTGGTAGGCTATTACTTGTTTTGAATGGTCTTTACTGATGAGGAAAGCTCACTGCACTGGTTAGCTTAGTCTTACATTTACCAGTGAGATAAATGCTTAATGTTTTTTTCTCTGCTCTCTCCCACAGGCAGAGGAATTGTTTGAAACCAGTAGTGAGGAAGAAGCTGGAGGCACAGATTCTGTAGTTGATGTTGAAGATCTTGGCAATATCATGGGCAACATGAAGAAAGCAAAGGTACTGCTGTTAGAGGGGGTATGGAACGGTCAGGTCTTGTTCACTGAGCAGCTGGATTGATTAAAATGTAACTGATTGGATTTGAATCTGTAGGGTTTGGTTAAAGGGAGAGTAAAATACGAGCTGTTGAAGCACACCTGCCAAAAAGAACATCTTTGGAGGTGTGTTGGGTGTAGTCACAGACTGACTCTGTGGCTTGCTCACCAAGCAAATGCTGCAGTGGCAATCTGTGACTTCCAGTCTGAGGGAAGGTCTACTTGCAGGGCTAACACTGGATCTGACTGCACTTGAGATTCCCAGTGCAGTGGCTGAACACAGGTCCTGTTCCTATGCTGCCTGTGGGTTGTCACTGAAATGCAGGTGTGAGGGCAGGGGCAGAGCTGCAGGTGCAGCAGGAGCACCCAGCTGCCAGAGATACTGCTGCCTTGGGGTGAGGTCTGTGCTTCAGACCCTGGGCCTGTCACACAGCCCCAGCTCCTGCTCCATCCCAGGCTTTTGCTGGGTCTGTTCCTGGTGGTTCTGTTGGTGTACCTTTCCTGTGCTCAGTCTGAGCTGGGATGTGTCACACTCGCCTCACGCACACCGAGCACTGGGACAGGAGCAGCTGCAGGGCCTTGCTGTGCTCCCCAGTCTTTGCTGGCTGAGCAGTTGTTGGTCAGGGTGGTGGCCTGTGATGTGCTCTGAGCCCATCTGCTAACCCCCTTTGCTCTCAGGGACCTTTGCATGGTGCTGTCCATGCCCTTCTCACCAAATCTACCTGTCTGTAATCACACCTTCCCTTCCTTGGGTGTGTCTGCGCTGTGGGGCTTTTCACAGCTCTTTCCCAAACTCAGGCCCTGGCAGAGGTGCCCAGAGCAGCTGTGGCTGCCCCTGGATCCCTGGCAGTGCCCAAGGCCAGGCTGGATGGGGTTTGGGGCAGCCTGGGACAGTGGGAGGTGTCCCTGCCTGTGGAAGTGATGTGGAATGAGATGGTCTCAGGTCCCTGCCAATCCAAACTGCTCTGTGACTCTGTGAAAATACAGCAATGTCCTCGGTGGTCTGAGCTGAGGTGGCACTGCTGGGCTACCTGAAGCCAGGCCGTGGCTCACAGGAGTGTGTGCTTGGAGGGCAGGAGCTTACAAGGGGAGCACGGGATCTCTGTTCCTGCCCTTGGGGAGGGGAAGGAGGTAAATCAAACGCTGCTGTTTGTAGCCAGCTCTGTGAGGAGAGGAGCCCCAGTGATGGGGCAAGAATGGCTGCTGTGAGAGGGCTCTGCCCCGGAGCCGGGACCGGCCTGTGCACCGCAGCTGTGAAGGAAGGCTGGGGAACCTGCTGGCTTCCCTTTGGAGCGGGAAAGGAGCGCAGTTCCTGGTGGAGAACGTTGTTCCTGTCTCCTCTCTCCTGTGCTCACCACTAGAGGTCAGCGGCCAAAAGGGAACGGGGAGCTGCGGCAGCTCCCGGGCGGTGCTCCAGCTCTGCCGGGCAGTGGTGACGGCCGTGGGAAGAATTGGGCACTGAGCTTTCCCTGACTGACAGAATATAGCAGCGTCACGATCGAGGAGCAGCACAACCCAGGAAAACCACCTACCATAGGCCAGTTTACAAATAAAACATGAGCATAGCAATAAAATACTTTCTGCTGTTCACTGGAAGAAGTCAGTGCTGAGGTCAGTGTGGTGTGGGTTTGTACAGGCAGAGAAAGTTCACTGCTGTCTGTGCCTTGGCTGAGGCAGAATCCAAACTGCTTTCTCCTCAGCCTTCCTGGTGCTCTGCTGGAGCGGGGAGAGGTCTGGGTGTTGGATGTAATCCTGTTCTGCAGTAGCTGTGACTCTGTGCAGATCAGCTTGCTGTGGCTGTGTCCCAAGTGCCACCCTGATAGAGGGGCAGCTGCTGCCTGAACACAGACACTCACCTGGAGTTGGAACCTGCAGGTGTTGATCCTTGGAGCCTTTTCCTTGGAGGAGCTGTCAGAGCTGTTCTGCTGTGAGAGCTGAACACTGCTCTCCTGCAGAGGATCAAATCCTGAGGGGGAAAGTGTTGGTATGGGCCTGAGAGCTCACTCTGAGTGTGCATAAGGGCACCTCTGTTTAAATCCTGTCCCCTTTCTAGGCTCCGAGTCTGCACTGAGAGTTTTCCTGTACCAGGTGAGTCGTTCTGCCTTTGGCCATTTTACCCATTTTCCCTCTCATGGAATGCTGAACTGTGTAAAATGGGTGTGACACTGTTGTTTTCCCTGACCTAACCTGTTGTCCTCCAGAACTCCTTGTCCACACAGCCAAGTGCTCTGGGCTTTGGGATCTGAACTGCTCACACACAGGTGAGCAAGTCTTGAGAGGAACTTGGATATCTTCAGGGTTATGTCACAGACAGTTTTTCCTCCTCAGAGTTCCTTGGGTCAGGAATGTGCCTGATGCTCTCCAGCAGGAGTTCTATGGGTGTCATTGTTGGGTATTCACCCCTCTGCCTATGGGATGTGGAGCAGCAGGTTCTGCCTTGTGCACTGTAGTTAATTTGAAATGGTTTTGTGTCCAGCTTTCGTCTCTTCTGCATGGATTGGCTCTTGTGAGACTTACTAGCAGGTAAGGCAGCTGTGCAGGCACAGATAGTCAGAATTACTTATTGTCCTGCCTTTTCTGGGATGGCAGGGTGAGGCTGTGGAAGGATCTAATAAATCCTTGCTCATATCTCTGCTGGTCATCTTAATTTAATTTTACATCTGCCTTTTGTTGTTTGCCTTGATGGAAATCAAGGCTGAGATTGTCTTACAGCTTTCCCCCCCATATTCTGCAGGTTTGTAAAGTATTGTCAAAGGGCTTGAAGCAGGTACTGGATTCCTGCAGCCACTTGGACCAGGCAGATGGATTCAGGAGTTCCAGGGGAATGCTAGAACCTCTCTGCCAGGTTGAATTATAGCTATTACAAACTGAGTTAGAGAAGAGATGGATTTTTGAAGAGCTGCTGAGTGTGAAGTTACACAGTTCATGGTGATGGTGCCTTCGGCACACTGAGTCTGAGCCTAAAATGACACAAGGTTGGGTAGATATTGGTAATATATTCAAGAATGTTATCTGGTAGCTGATCCAACAGCAAATTCCACATGAGTTTACCAAATCTCATAATATATGCTGATGGCTTTTAATGCATTTAAGAACGAGGTAGACTTTGGAGTTTTGTGGTTGTGGCACACTTTGCCTTTCCTCTGGAGTTCCTCCTTTGATGTGGGTTTGTCAGGGAAAATGGACTCTGATGGTGTTTGTGGCCTGCAAGGTGCCATTAATAACAGGGACACCAGTTCTTAGTGTGGATTATCTCCCCCAGCTGGGAGATCAGCTGAAAGGACAGATCCATCTACACCCCTTCCCAGGGAACAGAATGACTTTATTAACCTTCACATTTCTAAACTCCAGGCATGAGTAATAGCAATAATAATGTCCTGTTTCCTTGTTTGATGGGTTTGGAAGCAGTCAAATGGGCATATTTGGTGATGCAATTTTGAGATTAATGCTCATGTTTTCTACAATAAGGAGTGTAATGATGCTGACAGGCTATTTGCAATGGCAAGAGAGAGGGGTTGATAGGAGCACACTCAGAGTTTGCAGGAGCCAAACCCTGCCCCAGTGTGTTTGGTTTGTGTCCCTCTGTGTCCCTGGGCCCCTTTGGCACAGGTCCCTGAAAAGTCACCCTGGGTTAGCCCTTGTAAATCCCACCCCTTGCAGCATTTCTGGGAGCCCTTGGTGCCTGAGGCTGCTGTGGAAGCCCAAACCTTGCAGGCCTTGGGTGAAAGAACTCTTAAGGAAGCTGGGTTTGGTTGGAGTGGGGCAGTGGGCAGTGAGGTGTTGAAGGCCTTAGGTTTACAGACCAAGGGTCATGTGCAACTTTCTGCTACAGCTAGGAACTTTTTAAAGGAGGAAAAAAAAGTCAGTGGTATGTTAACCAAATGGAACAAAATTTGAGTATGTAAGTTTCAGTTAAAAGTGATGTGGACAGTCCAAAAGCTTTGGCTTTTAATGGGTGAAGGATTTCTTTATGAAAAATGTGCCCTTATCTGCAGCAGCTGCTCTGGGCCAGATTCTGACCTGTGCTACTCTGACTCAGAATACAATGTGAGTCTCCATTTTAAAATGAGCTTTAAGAAATTAAATTACTTCTTGGGGACTACTTCTGTCATTAACAGCAGGATTTGCCATAGGGACACTTTGCCCTTTTCCTTTCCTGGGTTCAAATCTTTTTTCTCTAAACCTTGGCTAATGGAAAGGATTACAATTGCTAAACAAAATTACGAGAGATCTTGAGGCATTTTCTGAGTGAGGCTTGTGAGTGATAAAAGGCAAAGAAAACCCCCCCAAAATAACTTTATTGTAACCTGTGTCTGGATGTGCAGTCTGCAGTCTCTAACATGTGGCATGGCAGTGACTTCCTTGGTAAAGGCATTTGAGAGCTCTGAGTGTTTATTTGCAGCCTTTTCCTGACCACGTCCTTTGGTGGAGATGGTCAGGACTGACCCTGCAGCAGCCCAGCTCTCTTGTTCACTATTTCTCACCAACTTTGTGCTCCATTTCTCAAATGACAGATTTGACCAGACTTCCTGAAATTTTGCAAATCAATGCAGCACAGCCTCTGTGCTCTGGAGCCAGGCTGGGAGAGCTGGGAGTGCTCACCTGGAGAGGAGAAGCTCCAGGCAGAGCCCAGAGCTCTCCCAGAGCCTAAAGGGGCTTCAGGAGAGCTGGAGAGGGACTGGGGACAAGGGATGGAGGAACAGGACACAGGGAATGGCTCCCACTGCCAGAGGGCAGGGCTGGATGGGATATTGGGCAGGAATTGTTCCCTGTGAGGGTGGAGAGGCCCTGGCACAGGTGCCCAGAGCAGCTGTGGCTGCCCCTGGATCCCTGGCAGTGCCCAAGGCCAGGCTGGACAGGGCTTGGATCACCTGGGACAGTGGGAGGTGTCCCTGCCATGGCAGGGGTGGCACTGGATGGACTTTAAGGTCCCTTCCAACCCAAACCATTCCAGGATTCTGTGTTTTTTTGACCACCTGAAAAATTGCTGTTGAAATTAAGTATTAAATATTCTTTTAGTCCTGAACTCATGGAAAGGAAAGGAGTGGAGAAGTCTTTACAGAGCTGTTTAAAAAAGAAACTGCAGAAGATGGCAAGAGTGTGGAAGGATGTGTGCTGCCTGTTCTGTGTGAGAGAGCAGAAGAGACTGAATGGAAAATCTTACTTGTTTGAATTTGGGCATTTGGGGCACTTGTGAAACTGTGTTAACTGGGCTTCAGTTGGTATTTTTGTAGCACAGAAGAAAGAAAATGTGAAAATATGGCTCAGTTTTCAAGTATAAGCAGTGCCTTTTGGTTGGACACAGGCACATTGTTAGTTTTGACTCCTTTGGTGCCTTTCAAAATCAATTTTCTTCCTGGCTTGTCCAAAGAAGTCTCCCAAATCAAACAAACTCTGGCAGGGGCCCTCAGCATTGTGTGAGTTGAAGCTGTGCTTCAGCAGCACCTTGTAAAAGTTGTCCTACAGCAGAGTAGTGCTGCTGGAGCTCAGTGTATTACTCTGTACTCCCCTGTGCAGCCCTCCAGATACACTGGAAAGTTGTGACCTGGGAGGTTTCTTGTCCTTGAGGACTTGGGCTGACGTTGAATCTATGAAAAAGTGACGTTGGTGGGATCATTTTTGCCTCTGCATTTCATGGAAGGTGCTCAGTGCCCTTTCAGGCTGATGCACTTGGATGGCAGCATAAGCTCCTGTCACTGCTTGTCTGCAGGAGTTTGGGATTTAAATGCTCTAAATGTCCAGAAATCTCAGCACTGACTTCTCAGACAAAAGGAAACGGAAAATTCCCTCCGTGAGGATGAAGCAGCAGGTCTGTTTTCCTTTATTTAGATGGGAGCTGCTGCCTTAGGCTAACACCAGGGACCTTCTGTATCCTACAGCATAGGGAGGGAGATGGGGATTCCACCTCCTTATTTAAAATTCACAGGGGTTTCTATTTCGGGAGAAAAGTCCTGTTTCTGAATTTGGTTTTTTTTTTGTATCAGTCAGAACTTCTCAGGGGTTTTCCCCATTTTGAAGGGAACCTACAAGGAGGATGGAGTGCCAGGACACGGGGAATGGCTCCCCACTGCCAGAGGCAGGGATGGATGAGATATTGGGCAGGAATTGTTCCCTGTGAGGGTGGGCAGGCCCTGGCACAGGTGCCCAGAGCAGCTGTGGCTGCCCCTGGATCCCTGGCAGTGCCCCAGGCCAGGCTGGACAGGGCTTGGATCACCTGGGACAGTGGAAGGTGTCCCTGCCATACAGGGTGAGCTTTAGGGTCCTTCTTGATCCATTCCACGATTCTGTGACTTTAGGGCCACTTTTTGAGAGCACCTGCCCCAGTTTTCCCTTGTGCCCCAGGCAGCTGATGTTTCAGTCATGGCTGGGTGCTTCATTGCCCTTTCCCCTCTCACTCCTTGTGCTGCTCTCAGCCTTTGTGCTCCACTGGGCAGTGCTGGGGTGGGTGTGTAGCCCGTGATTATGTAGGCTCTGGCAGCTGTTTTTAATAAGATTTGCTGTCTGTTGGGCTGTTAGCTGGTTCACAGCTCGCTCACTCAGAGTTCTCAGTTCTCCTCTCTGCTGCAGGAGCTCCAGGCTGTCTCTGCTGGTGACTGACAGCAGTGAGGGCCGGGGTGCTGTGGGATTGACGGGGTGTTCATCCCTGGGCTCAGCAAATTGCAGCTCTGTCTCTGCCTGTCACAGCTGAATTGTGACAGCCACAGCTGTGTTCCTGCAGGAGGACGGTCCCCAGGGTGCACCCTCTGCTCCTGTGCTTGTGTTCGGGGGTGTCTTTGTGGAGTGGGCTCCCTATCCCTGTTTTCCCATGTATTTCAGCCCTCCAGAAGGTTGTTTGTAAGGAAAGGAGTGCCATCCCTGTGGTCAGCCTGGGGTCCCACTAGCTCCCCAGATCCCCATGTGGTTCCTGTCCTGGTGCCCGTGGCAGAGGAGGCTGAGGAGGGGAGGAAGTGCCAGCATTGCTGCCTGTCCTGCTGCCCCTGGGGCACTGCTTCCAGAGCTCTGCTCTGTGAAGTTGGACTTTCATTCATGCAATTCATGAACTTTAAAAGTTCATTCCCCAGCTCCTGGGCAAGTGTTGCTAATGCTTCTTGCCAGACAGCTTTTTCTGACAGCCTGGCCAGCGTTCCCTCAGTGCTGTTCTGTTAGTGCTGGCTCCAGCCCTGGTATGTTCCTTTTTGTTTAATGCTTGTGCTTTTCATTTGGGGAAAAGATCCTGGAGCTTGTAGATGGATGAGGCTGTAAATCATGGCAAGACCAGGGCTTCCCTTTGTCTGACCACTGAGAGGTTAGGCAGGAAAGAAGTTGACTCATAATTGGGTGTAAATTTTTTTCTGAGAATAAAATCTTTCAGGGGAGCTTTTTTTTTTTCCCTGCCATGGCACCTCAGTAAATAGAGCCATGAGGCTAAAAGTGCTAAATGCAGTTAATTTAGAGAATCACAGAATGGTTTGGGTTTGAAGGGACCTTAAAGCTCATCTTGTTCCATGGGCAGGGACACCTTCCACTATCCCAAGCTGCTCCAAGCCCTGTCCAGCCTGGCCTTGGACATTTCCAGGGATCCAGGGGCAGCCAGAGCTGCTCTGAGCACCCTATGCCAGGGCCTCAGCATCCTCACAGGAAAGAATTTCTCCTTAATATTGAACTGCAGTTTCCCCTCTGTCAGATTGAACCTGTTATTCCTTGTTCTGTCACTCCAGTTCCTGATGCAGGATCCTGTAGCCCCTCCAGCCCCTGGCAGGTGCTCTGAGGTCTCCACACAACCTCCTCTTCCTGAGTCTGACCAGCCCCAACTTTCTCAGCCTCTGTGTGCAGTTTCAGTGTCTTTTTTATTTTCTCCCCCCCTGCATGATCACTCTGAAGAGTGTTTGATGGATAAAGTGGGAAACAGGGAGCTGTCAGGCAGCTGGCCATCCTGGAGAGGGCACTGCAGAAAGGACAAGTGACAGTAGCACATCCTGGTGGCCACCTTTGGGGGTGGCTGGGGCCGAGTTGGGAAGGCAGATTTGGAGGAATCCCTTTGCAGCACTGGCACTGGGATTTGTCCTGGGGCAGGGAGTCTTGGTGCATGGAAGTTGTGTTTTCCTTGCCTTGGGAATGTGCTGCCTCTGCCTGTTGTGCTGCCTGTGTGAGAGGGGAAGGGAAGGGTGCAGAGGTTCAGCTGCCTTTATCCACAACCAAACCCCTCCAACCTGCTGAGCCTTCCAAGGAATTGGGGTGTATCCAGAGGTTTTCCTCATCTCTGAGCCCACTCCTTTGTGAGCTGCACCTCCAGTTTTTGGCAGTGAAGTATTTCATGGGCCTGAAAAGCTGGCTCTTGTCACTGCTTGCTTGATTTGTTATGGAAAGACAATGATTTGCCTTGGATTTACTGCAGGGCTTTCTACTAAATCACCACAACTGGAGAAGTTTGCTCTGGGCAAAGTTGACTTTTTCCCCTCCTCTCCAACCCTTAATAACAGATCTGAAGGGTTTATTAAGCAAAGAAGTGAAGATCCCTGTGCAGTGAATTCCATTTCCCACCAGGAGTACGTGCAGCCAATGCCCTGCCAAAGTGAACAGGTCAGGTATGGCAGGGCAGGGAAAAGCAAAGCATGGATTTGTTTACAGGCTCTCACATCGGGGTCTGGGCAGGGAGAATTGTGATCCTCCCTGTGAGGGGAAAATCATAACTGAACTGTATTTCTGCCCTGGCAGGTAGGAATTGGATGTTGTTCTATTGAAGTGCTTTTCTCAGGTGCTGCAGTGGCAGGCAGGTAGAAATGCAAATGTTTTCCATGCAGAAGGACTTTGTTTAGAGGCTTTCTTGGATGGGGTCTTTCATTTGTAATTAATTCAATGACTGCATTAGGATGTGCTCCATAGTGGAGATTTAGCTCTTCTGGGAGGATTGACCTGGCCTGAGATGGTAAAGCACAGGCCAGGAGGTTTATATCCTGCTCAGGACTTTGAGGGGTTCCCAAATCACAGGATCAGGGAGTGATTTGGGTGGAAAGGGACCCTAAAGCTCTTCCAGTTCCCCTTGCCTGCCATGGGCAGGGCTTCCTTCCTCTAGCCCAGGTCTCAGTCTGTGCCAGGGTAGGGCCCTGCCTGTGGCCTGGGTTAAGTGATGCCTTGTGGCAGGACAAGCTCTTGATTTAGCACTTGGAAGATGAAGTGTTTTATCTATTATCTCCGTCCTTCCTTATGCATGAAGCTTTCCCAGCAATATTAATATTTTACTGTTGAAGAGTCTTGCTGATAAATTAAGATCAAGGCTCAAGAAATTAGCTTTAAAACCCACTAAATGGCAATTAATTATTAGATGTAGGCTTCCAGGAGAGTTTTGATGTGTCAGAGAAACCAATGAAGTCCTGCCTAAAGGCTCAGGAAGCTGAATGGAAGGAAGTAGAAGGTGGATACAGCTTTCTCCTTCAGAAAGGACCATGTTGTGGTACTGGTTGTTGAAAAATACATTTCTGAACAACATCCCTGAGGCTGTGGGCAGTTTTATCCAAAATGAGTAGGGAAGGTAATAATCTCTGTCACTAAATGTTTTACTCTCCTATTTCCTTCTCAAGTGTTTATTAGGAGCTCTGTTTTGTCCTTGAACTTCTGTGTGGGGGTTTTAATATTCAAATTTATTTTTCTTTGGAGGCACCTTTTATTTTCTGAGCTGTTGCTCAGGTACAGAAGCAGTCTGTTTATGTGCAGGAGCAGCCAGACTCCTCTCCCTGTTTATGAAGAGCAGTTTGGCAAGTCAGGAGCACTGGTTTCCTTAGTGATGCTGACAGTTGGTGAGGAGACTCAAACTGAAAGCATTTCCATTAACTTTTCCATGGCTTTGGCACAAAAGAGGCTCGGATGTGAAATAGCCTCAGTGTTGTCAAGACAAAATGTCCTCTGCTGGTTTTTGTTGTTTATCTATAACTCCTTCAATGAAAGCCATAAAGGACTGACAGATTACAAGTTGCATGAAATATCCCAGTAATTATTTCCACTTTGATGCTTCTTTGTGCAGACGTGAAACAATGAATACCCATAAAGTCTCAGCAGAGACACTCACACAGCAGGGGAGTCACCACTTGTTACGTGCCAGGGTTTGCTTCTCCTGCCTATGACTTTATCTCAATATCTGCAACTCCTGCTCAGGGCTTAGCTGTGTGTCGAAGCAGCTGGAAGCCAGACTTCCATGGGCTGCTGTGGGCAGGGGGAGCAGCCTTTTCCTGCAGGCCTTTGCTGTGGCTGAATTTTGGTGGTGCAGGTGGCTGCTGCTCCAGCAGCTGCTCTGTGAACTCCTGGTTGTGCTCCCTGAGCTCTCCCAAGCAGTGGCACTCCAGGTACACACTGGTTTGGTTATTGTGCACTCATGAAACATTGGGGCTTAAAACCTGGAGTTGCTCTTGGATGAGATTTCACCCCCTGGTTGTTAAAATATCCTTGGGAATTTTATTGCTGTGTCAGTGGGACAAACCTGCTGTTCTGGGGGGGTGTTCCTTTTCCAGTTTACTGTCCTAAGTCGCTGCTGGGAAGAAGGATGAGATGCAGGATGAGAGGAACTGCTGTGTGGCACTTGGCTTGGGTCAGTCCAGCAGGTGTGCCCCAGTGTTGGAGGTGAGGCCTGGCTCTACCTGGCTGTAATTCCCTGTAATTCTTCCAACAGAGAGAGCAGGAGCTGCAGGAAGGAGCTGCTGGAGCTGAGAGGAGAGAGATGATCACCCCGGCCCTGAGGGAGGCTCTCACTAAACAAGGTGAGGCTTTGCCAGAGCAGCCTTGGAGCTGGCTTTGAGCAGAGCTGTGGGAGAGGGGCTCTGTGTGGCTGAGGGGCTGCCCTGGGCCCTCATGGCAGGCCTGACCCACAGACAGGACAGGACACACGGAATGGCTGGGGCTGGAAGGGCCTCTGGAGGTCACTCAGTCCAACAGCACCAAGGCAGGTGGCACAGGAATGTGTCCCAGGGGTTTGGGATGTGGACATAGGGAGAGACTCCAGCCTGCCCTGGGCAGCTGTTCCAGAGCTCTGCACTCTGTGGGAAGAGGTTCTTCCTCAGGTGAAGATGGAATTTGTTGTGGTTTAGTTCATGGCTGTTGCTCCTCATCCTGTCACTGGCACCACTGAACGGAGCCTGGCACAATCCTCTGATACCCCTGGGGATATTTTATGGATTGATGGGATTCCTCTCAGCCTTCCCTTCTCCAGACTGACCAGGCCCAGCTCCCACAGTCTCTTCTGACCAGGGAGATGCTCCAGATCCCAAATCATCCTTGTGGCCTCCACTGGACCCTCTCCAGTAGCTCCTGGTCTTTCTTGAGCTGTGGAGCCCAGAACTGGGCACAGCCCTGCAGAGGTACCTCACCAGGGCTGAGCAGAGGGGCAGGATCACTCCCTGACTTGCTGGGAATGCTCTTCCTGACGATCCCAGTGGCCCTCCTGGCCCCCAGGACACTGCTGCAGCTCCTCATGCAGTGCCTGGAGCTCCCAGGGTTGAATGTATCTGCTGGGGCAGCTTGAGAGATGTGCCCATGGTCCCACACTCTGCAGCTCCCACAGTGTAAGTTTGTCAGGGAG
Organism: Taeniopygia guttata; assembly: GCF_048771995.1. Taxonomy (NCBI): domain Eukaryota; kingdom Metazoa; phylum Chordata; class Aves; order Passeriformes; family Estrildidae; genus Taeniopygia; species Taeniopygia guttata. Next base: position 10,331,788 of record NC_133044.1, on the reverse strand, counting down.
TGTTTGATGATCAACTTTGCATCTGTTTTGCAACTTGGTCCCTTGCTTTTATCTCAGTTTCAAACTCTGATTTGTTGCTGAAACACTGTTTCCAGAAAAGGAAGTAGTTCAAACTAATTTTAACCATCCACTAGATGTTTAGATCAGCAGCTCTCCAATGAGAGCAGTTGGAATGGATTTCATGTCTTTCTTTAAAGCAAAGGACCAGCCTGAGGCGAGCCAGACTGAGCCCTGCAGTTCAGGAGCCTCAGCTGGGAGTGGCAGAGCCAGGAGGAGGCTGATGTGAGCTTCCTTTAGCTGCTTACATGGAGACTAAAGGGGAGTTTAGTCTGGTTTCTTTTCTCTCTTGGGGTGGAGTGTGCTTGTTTTGCTGCTAAATCAATGTAATGGCATTGTTAAGGTTGCAAAAGGTCTTTAAGATCATCAAGTTCAACCACCAACACAATATCACCCCCATGTTGAGCGCTAAGCCGTGACCTCAAGAGCCACATCACAATTATTCAGCACTTGTAGGGATGAGGCTGCCCTGAGTTTCTCTCCTGAAGCTCCTGAGAATGGCCCTGCATCACTGAGGGCTGGGCCAGCCCAGCTGTGCAGCCCAGCCCTGCTGCCCCCAGGGCTCAGCTGCTCTTTGGTCTGAGCTTTGCAGTGCCCACGTTCTGCCCAGCCCGTGGCTGCCAGCTTTGGGCACGGGGTTGGCATCAGCCTTGGCACAGCTGGGGAGCAAAGTGTGAGGAATGACCCAAGGGCTCAACAAGGAGTGGCAGAGGCTTTGCCTTCTCCTCATGGCCCTCAGGGAGCTGCTGCTGGCTGGGGCCAGTGCAGTCCTTGGACCAGTCCATCTTTTCAGTCTCAGTGTGGTGTGGTGGCAGTTACTTTGGTTTTGTTTGTCTTGTATTTGACTGCATTTTATTTATATTTTACTTGGTTTTGTGTTTAAGGTGGCAGTCTCTTGTTTTTATGTATTAATATATTTAGTTATTATTAAAGAAAGCAGGGGATGAGGGCAGTGCTCTGTGCCCTGCCCTGTATTCTGTGTGGTGGTTGGAGCATTTCCCCTTGGCTCACTCTCACCATTTGGGTTTGGGTGTGAATGGAACTGTGCTCTTGTACAAAGTGGCCATTTGGAAAATCATCCTACTGTAATTCTTTTGACTCAAAGAAGGCTCCCCACAGAGCTCTGATTTCCTTGTGGCACTCCAAGGACAGGAATTTGTTATCCAGACAAGTGGGTCCACATTTTCCCTTCCTGCAGTGCTTATGGTAGTGCCAGTATTGGAGCCATTGGTAGGGTCTGCTTACATAAATCTGCACTTTCAAAGACTCTAAACTGTTGTGTCCTCACAGCCCAGCTGCCTCTCCCAGCTCTCCCTCCTCTGCTGCTCAAGAAATTCTTCAGCGGTCACTCAACTGTGAAAAAGAGAAGCTGCATTGTGGGTTTTTTTTAATGTCATATAACATTTTTTCCTGTAAATAACACACCAGGAAGGCTTTTGTGGCTACAAAAATAAAACAATTCCCTTCTTCCCTCAGCATCATTCCCCCTAAAATAACAAGTGCAGTGCAGTCAAAAGATTATCTCATTTATTTTCCACCAACTGGTTTCTTTGGGTGTAGGCTCAGTGTCTTTTCAAGAGTATCCCTGAGGGCATAATTAGCCCAAGAGGAGGAAAATGAGTATTAGTGGTTCAGGGAGAGCTGTTCTTTGATACTGCAGTTGCATAACAAGAGGTTTTCCTTGGAGCAGCATCTCCTCAGACTATGGATTCACTGTGGATTCACCTTCAAAGCAATTTACCTTCCTCGAGGTAAAGGGAACAGTGCTTAAGCAAAGGTTTTTATTTTAGCCCTGGCACTGAATAGTGGCTAAATTTAGCCTCCCCATTGGGCTGCAGTGGTATGAACCCTTGGAGCTGCCTGCGTGCAGGTACCTTGATAACAGCAAGATACCTTGATAGCAGGTTCTCAGCAAGAGCTGCTTTGGAAAGTCCCAGGCAGAGGCAAGACAATTCCAATTCCATTTCCATCAGTGCCTGTGGGAATCCAGAGCTTCCCTCTGGCTGCCCTGGCAGGTCTGGGACCCTGGCAGGGGTCAGGAACCCCCCTGGACAGAGCCCCCAGAGACACTGGCTGTGATCTCTGTCCATGGAAAGAGTTTTCAATCTTACAGGATCAATTACCAGCTCTGAGTGTTTGGTATAAGTAATAATTAAGTGTGACACGGGTGCAAAAGTAAAATTTTAGGATTCTAGATTAGGGGTCCAAAGGGGACAAGATGGAGGAAATTGGGTGTGCCTTGTCCTTTTTCTCCTTCTTCATGCCCTCCATGTTTCACTGTGGTGTTGGCATTTTTCTGTTGGTTCAGGCTGGGGACACACTGTCCAACGTAGGTGACAGATATTGGCACGTTATTGTAAATCCAGCACAGGTAGTTTGTGGTATTTAATGTTTGTAACATCCCACTGAGGGCAGAGCCCCACACGCTGCCCTGCAGGACAGAGCTGCGGCAGGGCAGCAGAACATGTTAGAGATAAACAGAATAAACAACCTTAAAACAGCACAGACAAGTTATGACTTCTTTGGCAATGGGGCTGACAGAGACTCTCTACAATCTCGGAATCACCAATACCCACAGATTCCGACAAGTGCCCAGCTCCACCTGAAACAGCAGCACAGCTCTGAGGCTTTGGTGAGTGCCAGTGCACTGGGGAGAGGCTGGCAGTGGTTGTTGGTTGGGTTTGCAGAGCTCCTGGTAGTGCTTCAGTCATTCTGTGTGTCCAGGTAGCCAGAAAGAAATGAAATAAATTGGAAGTAGAAACAAGCTTTCCATGTTCACATTTCCTGTGGTGCTTGGTGAATACAGCCCAATTTCACATTTGCTTTTTGGGGTTGCTTGTAAATTTTTGACACAATCCCTTTTGGGCTGGAAGTTGCTTTTACTTGGCCTGGGTGCCAGGAGGATTTAATATAGGGTGAAGGACTCATGAGCCTTTCCAGTGTTCCTGATTTCTCAGGAAGTACATTTAAATCCTTGCTGAGGGAGTTTCAAGCTGCTGTTTCAATAGGAAAGATGAAAGTAGAAAAACACGGTGGGGTTTTCTTTTTCTGTAAAACAAACAAAAAAACCAAAACACCCTTCTGTGTATCATGAGAGGGTCAGGTTGGATTTTAGGGAAGGGTTCTTCCCCCAGAGGGTGCTGGCACTGCCCAGGCTCCCCAGGGAATGGGCACGGCCCCGAGGCTGCCAGAGCTCCAGGAATGCACAAGTGGCGTTGTTGGGGTGTCTGTGCAGGCCCAGGGGCTGCACTGGATGATCCCTGTGGTCCCTTCCAGTCAGGCTGTTCATGACTCAGGGGCTGACCAGGACTTTGTGCTCTGCTGGGGTTGGTGGCATCATTAGTCACAGCTGCTCCTGGATTTGCCAAATGTTTTATTGATGCTGATGGTCTGACTGAAGCCAGCCACGTCCTGCTGGATGCTGGCAGCTGGGAGAGGAATTGTTCACTGCCTGCCTGAGCTATTTGGGGCTCAGACATGATGTGTCTCAGTGCCAGCCACCTCCATCAGCCCTGGCACGTCACAGGGGTTGTTCAGCAGCCCCAGGTCAGCTCTGATGTGCTTCCCTTAACGGGGCAGGAATGGAACAGGAGCAGTGAGCCCAAAGCCCTGAGAGCTGTTTGCTGAGGAGGCTCCAATGGGGAATGGCTCCCCACTGCCAGAGGGCAGGGATGGATGGGATATTGGGAAGGAATTGTTCCCTGGGAGGGTGGGCAGGCCCTGGCACAGGTGCCCAGAGCAGCTGTGGCTGCCCCTGGATCCCTGGCAGTGCCCAAGGCCAGGCTGGACAGGGCTTGGATCACCTGGGACAGTGGAGGTGTCCCTGCCATGGCAGGGGTGTGGTTCCTTCAGGTCAGATCATTCCAGGATTTCTCAAACTGCTCACACTGTGTTTCTGCCATGCTCTTTGCTTTGCTCTCTCCTGCTGTAACAGGGCCAAACAAATCCCTGTTCTCCCTGTCTGGCAGCACACTGGGAATGGGTTAATGATGCCAAAGGCTGACCCTGCTGACATTGGATATATTATTCTGTCCCACAAGGATAGTTTTGCTGCAGTCCAGTTGGTTCTGTCCTTACTGGTTAAGGAAGGCTACAATTTAGCCCCAGGGTGCCCAGGACACCTCTATTTTACTTGTCTGCAAAGACAAGTGGTGCATTAAGAAATAGTCTGGGCTTCAGCAGCCACTAAAACTGTCGTGCTCTGACTCTGTGCTGCAGCTAAAGCTGTGGTTTGGCCTGTGGATTTGGTGGGGGAAGGCAGGCAAGAGGCTGACTTCTGAAAGATACTGAAGACTTGGCTTTTCAAGTGCTTACCAACCTGGAGTTGAGGTTTCTAAAAGCTCTGGTGGCTTTTGCTGGTCCTTCTCGGTCTGAGGTTCCCAGTTCCTGCAGCTCTTGTGCCCAGCTCAGCCTGGCTCGTTGTGCTGAGCCTCTGAAATGTCCTGTGCTGCTGGCTGGGTGCTTTGCAGGCTCTGTGCTCCAGAGTTTGGGATCTGGCAGGCTTTGGGAGGAGCTGTTTAACTCCAGGTGGCACTAGCAGCCCACAGCTGGCTCTGGGATTGGTGACACTGGTGCAGTCCCCAGGATGTGTCACAGAAATCAAATACTGGCTGTGGGCAGATTAAAAATTACTTTGCTAGCTAACAAATTACTTGTGGTGAGCAGAATAAATACAGTGACCATGGCCAGGCACAGAGATCAATTCTTTATGAAATGTCAGTAAATAAAGGGCAAACACACAGGTAAAAGGAAGGAATTCAGGCAGCAGAAGATGCTTAAACCCCACTGTGTGAGAGCTGCCAGGAGCTGTGGAGAGCTGACTGCAATTGTGATGTGCTGGCACAGCTGCAGCACCTGAGCAGGAGCAGAGGAGATTGATAAATCACATTTAGGGGTCAGATTCTTCTCTCATGTGTTACCAGAGCTGGTAGAATAACCCCATGTATAACAAAGAGGAAAATAAAAATAAACACATTTATATTTGAAGTGCATCCTTTTTTGATTTCTTTTTAGGTTTTGGCAGGGCTTTGGAGAGTATTGGGCTTTGAAATTAAGTCTAAGCTGGAACAAAGTACAGGATATGTTCAGGCAAGGATAACATTTGCTGTCCTTTTTTTGTAATGTGACACTCTCCCCACACAAGGGGACAGTTCAGGCAAATGGAAATGTGGAGAAGGGAATGTGCCCTGAATGACTGAAAAGTGTCTCAGGAAAACAACAGAAAAGAGATGCAGCTCATGGCAGTCAGCAGTTCTGTCGGGTACCTTTGGTGTGTTCTGGTGCCTCAGGAGGAGACTTGTGCAGGTGGAACCTCCCATTCCAGACTTCAGCCAAAGCTGACCCTGAGGAGCAGCTCTTAAAAACACCAAGTGCTTGCAGATTTCTTGAGTTTTTCTGTGAATAAAGAATTGCAGAGTCCCAGACTGGTTTTGGTTGGAAAGGACCTTAAAGCTCATCTCATCTCACCCCCTGTCCTGGGCAGGGACACCTTCCACTGTCCCAGAGTGCCCCAAGCCCTGTCCAGCCTGGCCTTGAGCACTGCCAGGGATCCAGGGGCAGCCACAGCTGCTCTGGGCACCTGTGCCAGGGTCTGCCCACCCTCACAGGGAACAATTCCTAATTCCCAATATCCCATCCATCCCTGCCTCTGGCAGTGGGGAGCCATTCCCATGGGAATAGCTGAATCACCAATTGGATTGATTGATCTTTGATCTTCCAGCCCAAACCAGTCCACGATCCCTTTCTGGGAATGCTCTGCCTTGGTGGTGCTTTTGGACAAAGGGGCCAGATACAGAAGGCTCTGCTGTGTTTCTCTGGTGTTGGTACAGGTGGGAGAGTCAGTGGTGTCTGAGGCTGTTCCTGGCAAAGGCATCGTTGGACAGGATGTGGGAGGTTTTATAGTCCCGTGCTTCAGAGGGAAAGGTGCTCTTGGATTAAAAGAGACATCTGAGTCAAAGGGAAACGCCAGGTTTTAAGAATCCTGGAGGTGTCTTATGGTCAGCTGTGGAGGCTGGAATTTGTGGTAGCTCCTGGCATTCCCACCCCTGAACTGTGCCAGTCTCATTTCCCTGGCTCTAAGTTGGCTTTGGGTTGTCTGTGCAGCAGCTCAATCCCTTTCACTGCCCCCAGGGGGCTTTTACTGTGCCTTGAAAGTGTTCAAGATGTTCGTGTTGTGTGCAGTGACAGGGGTCTGAGGCAGCTGGGAGGCCAAACCTCCCATTCCTTTGGGAGGGACGGGGTTTGTGCTAACAAGGGACAGTCCAGCAATCCCTGCTTCTGTCCCACTCCTGCTTTCAGCTCATGGGAGCAATGATTCCCAAATCGTGAGCCTTTTATATTTTTAAGAGCATTTTTTCAAACAAAGACACGATCTAAAATATGCCTTGGTGGACCTGGTAAGAATTTCTTCAGTGTTGAGCAGTTCTAGGAATGAACCTGGAGGTGTCTCTTATAATGCTTCAGCAATCTGACGAATTCCACTTCCCAATGTCCCCTTCTTTCTGGATTTGTATAAAATACTGATATAATCGGAATAGGTGTCTCACTAGGGGCATTTCTTTTCCCTCTTTCTTTTCCCTCTTTCTTTTCCCTCTTTCTTTTCCCTCTTTCTTTTCCCTCTTTCTTTTCCCTCTTTCTTTTCCCTCTTTCTTTTCCCTCTTTCTTTTCCCTCTTTCTTTTCCCTCTTTCTTTTCCCTCTTTCTTTTCCCTCTTTCTTTTCCCTCTTTCTTTTCCCTCTTTCTTTTCCCTCTTTCTTTTCCCTCTTTCTTTTCCCTCTTTCTTTTCCCTCTTTCTTTTCCCTCTTTCTTTTCCCTCTTTCTTTTCCCTCTTTCTTTTCCCTCTTTCTTTTCCCTCTTTCTTTTCCCTCTTTCTTTTCCCTCTTTCTTTTCCCTCTTTCTTTTCCCTCTTTCTTTTCCCTCTTTCTTTTCCCTCTTTCTTTTCCCTCTTTCTTTTCCCTCTTTCTTTTCCCTCTTTCTTTCCCCTCTTTCTTTCCCCTCTTTCTTTCCCCTCTTTCCCTCTTCTTACTGTTATTATTAATTTTCAAGTATTCTTTGTCTGGGTGGTGACTCAAGCGCAGCAGTTGTGTTTCAATGTGGAAAATGGTCCTTACAGGTGGTGGGGATGGATCCTGCTGTCATTGACCTTCAGCTCTGGCCCTGTTAAACTGCAGTCCTTCAGATCTGCAGGAAATTGGGAATTTTTTCCCTGTAAAACCTGCTAGTGTGAGAGTGCCCTAAGATGCAGCTGTAGCAGATAATCCCAGCCTCAAAGCAGTGGTTTTATTGCAGGAGACTGCTGGATAGCTCCATGCAGCAGTGGCAGCTGGACTTTGCTGCTCTCAGGGCAGTCCTGTGACGGCTAGCGGAGTTTGGAGGCACAGGGAGGCCTCAGAGTGGCTTGGTTTGGAAAGACAGGTGTCTGCTAAGGAAGGCAGGAGCCTCCCCTGAAATGGAAAAAAAAAATGTAGACCCCCTCCCTCCAAATTGTTATAAATTTGAAATTAAGGGGGGCTCTCAGGCAAAAATATGGGAGCAGGAATAACAGTTCTTTATTAGGGAAGAAAATAAAAAGATAAAATAAACAATGCCGTGAACCAAAACAACACTGACAGAGTCAGAATACAACCTGACACCCTGTTGGTCAGGGTGTTGGCAGCAGTGCAATTGGGAATTAAGGCTGCAGTCCTCCTGGGGTGTCAGGTGTGGTTCTGTGGGAGCAGTGATCCTGTAGAAAAGGGTGCAATATTCTTCTGAAGAGGCAGTGGAAGAGGCAGCTGTTCCTCTGGGAAATCCAGTGGAGAAAAAGCCCTGCTGGTGTTCCAGAAACCCAAGATTATATCCAGGTAGGAATGCTTGGCTCCTCCCTCTGGGCGGAGCATGTCCCAATGGGATGCTGCAGCTTTTATCAGTCAGAAGTGACATTCAATAACCCGTTATCAGCAGATGTCTCCCCTGAGAGAGGACTGGTTGTGGAATAGATAAGGAAAACTGCCCAATTAAGAGAAGATAACTGCCATACCTCTAACAGATGGCAATTGAATACATCTTGCCTTGCAGTCTAGACACAGAGCCTGCACTCCTGGAGAAGGATGTCTTGCTCTTTTCCTTGTGGTTTTTGGAGATTTTTCAACCATAGATTTCCTTCTTTCTTTCAGTATTAAATCTTTTGCTTTGGGATTTTAGGTCAAAGTAAACTTCTGCTGATGCAGAGATCTGATCTGGGAGGTGTCAACCAGACAGGGATTGTCCCCTGTGCTGGCACTGCTGGGGCACCTCCAGTGCTGGGGGCAGCCCTGGACCCCCAAGGACAATGCAGACCCTGAAGGAGTGTGTCCAGGGCAGGGAACAGAGCTGGGAAGGGGCTGAGCCCCAGGAGCAGCTGAGGCAGCTGGAAAGGGGCTCAGCCTGGAGAAAAGGAGGCTCAGGGGGGACCTTGTGGCTCTGCACAGCTCCTGACAGGAGGGGACAGCCGGGGGGTCGGGCTCTGCTCCAGGGAACAGGGACAGGAGGAGAGGGAACGGCCTCAGGCTGGGCCAGGGGAGCTCAGGGTGGACACCAGCAGGAATTTCCCCATGGAAAGGGAGCTCAGGCACTGGAAGTTCCCATCCCAGGAGGGGTTTGGAGTGCCCATCCCTGGAGGTTCCCGGGGAAGTGCTGGAGTTGGCACTCAGTGCTCTGGGCTGGGGACAAGGTGGAGATTGGGCACAGCTTGGAATGGATGGTCTTGGAGGATTTTTCTAACCTCAGGGTTTCCGTGTCGGTGGGTTTTGTTCTGGACATTTTGCCACCTGGGGGTGGTCTGCAGCCCCTGAAGGCTGCTCAGCACAGTCTCAGAGTTGTTCAGAGCGTGCAGGGGGTGTGACACGGCTCCTGATAGGGACACTTGTGCTTGTAGAAATTCAGCTGACCTGCTTTGCTCTCAAAAATAACAGCATTGCTCCGTTGTGGACATAATTCATCCATGTCCAGGAGCTTGGAAAGACTGGATGTGTGTCTGGCACTGGTAAACTGGCAGACCACATCCAGAGGAGTTCTTTGAATTTCAGAGAAAGGACTTTAAAACTCTTATTTCCAGGATGGCGTGGAAATGCTGCAATGTGGTTCCAAAGAGCTGAGCACAGTGCTGCCCCAGCCTCTGGAGCAATCAGGAGCTGTGACTTTGGCCATCTCTCCAGTCCCTCTGTGCTCTATTAAACTCCAGTTGGCCTGTCAGGGTGAGCAATCACCACATGTTCCTCAGCCTGGTGTTACTGCCTGATAACACTCATTTCACCCCAAAGGTTGTTTAAAAGCTTAATTCATGTCTATAAAAGTGACACTTAATTTCAGTGAAGTTTGGCAAGCTTCTAGATCATCTAAAATTTATCATCTAGAGCAGGATCAGCTCATACCCAACCTTCAGATGAGATGTTCTTGTCCTTTAGCTGGGAGCTGAGCTGACTACTGTGAGCCTGCTCATAATTGAAGGGATCCTTTGCATATTAGACTGTGGAAATAATAAGTGGATTGGTTTGTTCAGCTGTAATGTCTGAAGGTACACAGGGGTGGGGAACAGCAGGTCCATCAAACACTGGATTGTTTGGAAGGTGCTGTATCCAAATATCCACTTAGAGTTATTGGTCACGAGTCACAGTCACAGCCCTTCAGAGCAAGGGGGGAATGTGTTCACAGGGAGTCCTGGCACCCACAGCTCCAGACTTGGGGCCATCAGGAGGATGGATTCAAACACTGTTGGCCTTGGCAGAGCCACAGGGACATTGTGGCAAAGCTGATGGAAAAGTGGAGCTGGCCTGAGCTTCCAGAAGGGAGGCTCAGCAGGAGCTGCAGTGTGGGAGCAGGGCTAGAGACACCCAGGTGGGCTTTGGTGACAGTTGTTCAGATGTTGAATTTGAAGGTTTGCAGTAAGGATGTGCTGTCCCCATGTGCAGCTCAGGGTGGATTTTGGGAAATTTGTCACTGAAAGGGCTGTCCAGGGCAGGGGTGGAGTGCCCATCCCAGGAGGGATTTAACAGCCCTGTGTGTGTGGCACCTGGGGACAAGGCTCAGTGGGGGGAACGGTTGGACTCGATGGTCTCGGGGGGTTTTCCCAGCCAGAACAGTTCTGTGATTTTAGGACAATCCCAGTTTCTTGCTTGACCTTTTGTCCTCTCTTTGGCCCAGACTGCTCTGCTGCCTCCTTCCCAGCAGTGCAGCCAGTGCTGAAGAATGGCTTTGCAGTGTTGTAGAGTCTCTGCTCGCTGGCAGCAGGGGTGGAACAAGTGTCTCTCACCTTGGCCTCTGGTATTTTCTCTCTTTCCCAAGTGTCAGAAGCTTGGCATGGCCAGCACTAGTGCTGGGTGACCACACCTTCTCCCAGTTCCCCACATGGTGCAGGACCCCAGTTCTGTCTTTAGGGCTGTGCCCATCTCTGCTGCTCCCTCCTGTCACCACAGCTGGGACTCCTGGCAGTGACAGAGATGAGTAACCCCCCTCTCATCCCCAGAGCTGGCTGGCGTTTGTAAGACTGTTTTGATGTTGAACATGTACAATTTTCTTGGCCTTTAAAGGAAGCTGTGGGTGCTCCACGTGGTGGAAGTCGATTTAAGGAACCTAAGAGAAAATGCTGGAGCTTGGCACCTTGTTCAGTTCAGCTGCTTCCTCTCTTCCCTCAAACAGTTCAGGAGCAGATCTGGGTGGGCATGTCCTATTTCCAATGTAATTTTTCTGCAAAACCCATTTGAAAGCAGCTATGTTGCTGTTACTGACAAGTGATCTGTGAGAGAATAATCTTATATGACTGATGGTGCTGGATTTGGAGAAATGGGAAAAATAAGGCTTGGACTGTGCTGGGTGACAGCTGTATTAGAGGGAGGAGGAATGCAGCACCTTGCAGCTCTCATCCACAAATCCTGTAAGGACACACATTTTAGCAGGGAGGTCTCAGCTGAGATTAGACCTTGCTGGACAAGCTGTTTGCAGAGAAAAGCTGCAGAAAGAGGCAGGACAGAGGCAGGGCAGGGAAGTGTTGGGTTCCAGCCACGTGCAGCTCTCTGTGTGTGGCTGTGTCCCTGGAACCTGCACCAGCATCCTCTGAGTCTGAGCCAGTCTGAGGTAAAGGTGGCTCCAGGACTGCACATGGCTTTGGGGACTGTCTTTGAAGGGCTGTCACAGAATCCCAGAACAGTTTGGGCTGGAGGGGACATTAAGGGAGCAGGGCAGTGACACCTCCCACTGTCCCAGGCTGCTCCAAGCCCTGTCCAGCCTGGCCTTGGGCACTGCCAGGGATCCAGGGGCAGCCACAGCTGCTCTGGGCACCCTGTGCCAGGGCCTGCCCACCATCCCAGGGAACAATTCCTCATTCCCAATATCCCATCCATCCCTGCCCTCTGGCAGTGGGAGCCATTCCCTGTGTCCTGTCTCTCCATCCCTTGTCCCATATCCCTCTCCAGCCTTCTGCCTGTATATTCCATTGTGAGGAGATGGATCAAACACCATCAGGTGGAGTGGGCAGAGGAGCCTGGGCAGGTCCCTGCTGGGTTGGAGTGGCAGGAGCAGAGCATTGTTTGGCTCCCTGTTAGCCCTGTCTGTGTGCACTCAGTTGAATTTCTGCCTGCTGCAGCTGGTGTGGCAGCTGCTGCTCCTGCACCTCATGGCTGGCTCTGTGTCCTTGCAGGTGTGGGGGACTTTGCTCTCTCCTTGCTTTGGGACCTTGCTGTGCCACAGCAGCTCAGGGACAGACGAGCAGGGCAGGGCAGTTGTGCTGCTGCTGTGGAGGAGCTGAAGGCCAGTTTGCTGAGGTGAAGGCTTTTTCCCTGTGAAGTTTGTGCTGGTTGGCAGGAAGGAGACTTGATAGCCAAAATGTGCTATTTTTTCCTTGCCTTGAAAGTGTTAAAAAGAGCAGCAGGAAGGTGCAGTAGGCAGCTGAGAGGTGCTGAGTTTGGGGACAGCCAGGCCAGTGATGTGTGAATGCCGCTGTGAGGGACACAGCGAGGTGTCTCAAATCCCTCTTATTTTTATGCTGATTTTGGAGGGATTTTTAATCCTTCAGACATATTGGCCTCTAAGCACTTTTGTCAAAGAGGGATATAGCCCCACTCAGGCAGTTTGGGTAATGATAGCACTTAGTGCTTAACGAACATTGTGCAATTAATCCTCCAGGACTCATTGGAATAGAATTGTGTTGATCTTGGCTGGGGACTGAGGAGCTGATCTGAGCTCAGCTTTCCTTTGGGTGTGGAGGAGCAGCTCCCTCTGTGGAGCTGGTGAAGCTGAGGTGGGGTTCAGGCTGAGCCCTGGTTGTGTTCCCCTCCTGTGCCCTCCCTCCTGCAGGCTGGGACAGGGATCCTGGGTGCTGGTAGGAGCTGTTCTGGGGTCAGGGGCCAGGGACACGCTCCTTGTTCCCTGTCCTATCCCTGGGCTAGCCAGGCTCTGCCATCCTGTCCATGCAGGAGTCCCCTGGGCACCTGATTCAAACCAGACTCAGCAATATCAATCCATGTCCCATAAAAGAAACCATTTGCAGTTGGCTGAGATCCCTGGGCACTGCCATTGCTGGTGGTGTCCCCTTGGGGCCAGTGGGGAAGAGCAGCATTGAGTCCATGGTGTCAGTCACTCTAGGTACCACTTGGTATGTTCTGTGTGTCAATTCTTGCAGGCTGAACTCAATTGTTTGATGATTTGTGCTTTGTTTTCAGGTTATAAACTCATTGGGAGCCATTCTGGGGTGAAGCTCTGCCGTTGGACAAAGGTACATTCTGTTTCCTTCTCTCATTTCATAAATAAAAACAATGCTAGAGACTTGCTCAGGTATTCCAATTTCCTGATGAATTATCATTTTAAAATATGCGATTATTTGCACAAACCCAAATTCCATCTTTCAAGCTATAACCTTGCATTTCCAGTTATTAAAACCCCTTTGCAAAGAGTGAGAATAAAGTTGTGGCACAGAGCTGGGAACATCCTTTTTTTGTTTTTCCTGTTGTTCTGCTGTCTGCTAAAACATCTTCTGCCCCCTGAAATCCACGTGAGGGAGGAGTGGGAAGGTTGTATCCCTGGTGTGAGGTTGTGGAACAGGGGTACCACAGCCATTGACACACCTGAGGCTGTTTGAACGCCCTGTCCTGGGGATGGGTTGTGACAGTCAGGGTTCCTCTGGTTCTCAGCATTTACCAGATCAGATTTGCACGGGGAGGTGTTAACGATCCCACTGTTGCTAATGATTTCCCTGCTCTGTGGGGTGAGTGTGGATGTGGCTGTGTACAACACCTGTGGGTATGAGTGCACGTGTGTGACACAGCCTCCTCCCAGCCCTGCATGTGGATCCTGGAGGAGCTGGAACTTCAAGCAGTTTCCAGACTTAAAAATATTCCCAGCAGAGGCACAGAGCCCTGGAGAATAAACTGCAGCCCCTGCAGGGTAGGTGTGGTTTCAGCTATCCTTGGCATGTCCCTCTGGAGCTCACACGTCTCCAGTGTTGTATATTTGGGGAGCAGTATTGATCAGAGAATCATTAAGGATGGAAAATCCCTCAGATCATCGAGCCCAACCACTCCCCCAGCACTGCCAAGGCCACCACTGCCCCATGTCCAGGGGTGGCGACTCCACCACTGCCCTGGGCAGCTGTGCCAGGGCTGGACAAGGAATTCCAGGAAGGAATTTCCCCAAAATCCACCCTGAGCTCCCCTGGCCCAGCCTGAGGCCGTTCCCTCTCCTCCTGTCCCTGTTCCCTGGAGCAGAGCCCGACCCCCCGGCTGTCCCCTCCTGTCAGGAGCTGTGCAGAGCCACAAGGTCCCCCTGAGCCTCCTTTTCTCCAGGCTGAGCCCCTTTCCAGCTGCCTCAGCTGCTCCTGGGGCTCCAGACCCTTCACCCACCATGTTGCAACATCCTGCACCCTTGAGCATCCCTGGATGGGAACCTCTGGAATCAGCACCTTGTTAAGATGCCAGCACATCTGTAATTCCTGTGCTGTGGCAGTGATCAGTCCTGGCTGTCTGAGCTCTCCATGGCTGCATGATTAACTTTGTTTATTTTTGAAAGAGCCCTTAGGATGCCATCCCAGGGTGGCTGCAGAGGGTTTTCATTGCAGTGCCTGGTATCAATGAACTGTTTCAAGAGCCTTGTTCTCCTGAGCAGCATAGAGAGCCCACCCTGGGCTGTCAGGAGTGTGTGGGATGCACTGATCCCACTGCTGGTCACTCTTACTCCCATTTCCCTCTTCTCTTGCTGTTAGTGGCAGACATGATCACAAAACGTTTTAAGAAAAGCTTGCCAAACTTCCACGTTTTGACTGAGAAAGGCAGAGAACCTATTTTTATGAACGACCCAGACTTTAATGCAGCACTGTAAAGCCATTTCACAAAATAAATAGCAGCTCTGTGTGCTTAGATGGGTTCACACTATTTTTAGCTTAAGCAGGAATTGAATGTAAAGTCTTCTAATAAAATTGAGCTGAAATTGGTTCCAGGCAGTGGCTTTGCCTCAAGTTCACACCAGTGTGTGAGAGCCTTCAGGAGCCTTTGTGGAGATTTATATCAGAGGAAAGCAGGAGCAGGGCTGGCAGGATCACTATCAAGTGGAGTTTCATAGAGGTATCTCAGATGGAAAAGATTTGGTTCTGTCAAATTCCAGAAAAAACATGTTTTAGGAAGAGTCTGTTTGCCTTAGGAAAAGTCAAATATAACTTGCTCTCCTGAATTTGTGAATCTCCTGAAGTCTCTCTCATTTGAAGAATGGGTAGAATCAATAGCACTTTCCATGTCATTTAATATTCCACCTGTACAGCCAGTTAGGGTTTAGCTGTAGATTTTTCCCTGCTGCTCCTTTCTGTTGGATCACCAGGACTCTCCAGGAAGAGGAAGACAGATTGAAAGCTGCTGTGTTTTATTTCAGATTTTCTCTTGAGAGTAGTAAAGTTTATTTCTCATTTATTATTATTTAACTGAGCTAATGAAAGACAGCCTTTTCTACAAGCAGCCTGCATGATAAATAGGCGTTGAATCCTGTTGGGAAAGCTGCTGTGGCTGTGCAGGGAAGGGAAGTGCAGCCTCCTGCTGGAGCCACTGCCGGCTCTGAATGAGGGTTTATAAGGTCAGGGCATTTATTTAATTTAGTGCTGCAAGAAATACTCTGCCAGATAAATGAAAAGAATGGAGTGTTCAGTAGGACAGCCTTGAAATGGATCCTTGTTGCTCCTGAGTGAGCTTTTCCAGGAACACTTCCTGCAGCTCAAGAGGCTTCACCTGCTTTTCATGGGCTGAGGCTGAAAAGCTGCAGGAGAGCACATTGATGTGCTGGGGTTTGCCAGAGAAGGGACTGAGCAGCTTAAGGGTCTTTCTCCTCTAACACAGGGATGAGTTTGACCTCCTAAATGCAGTCTGGCTGCAAGGGTGCATGTAAAGAGTCACATTTTTTAGGGAGCTGGGAATTTCTCGGGGCAGGTGGCACTGGTGTCCCTCAGCCCTGCTCAGGGCATTGCTGGACTTGGAGCTCAAGTCAGAGGTGGCTGAAGGGAGCAGATCCACAGCCACCCTCAGTTGGGCTCCAGATGGGGAATTTTAACTCTAGTTTTGTGTGTGTTTGTGTGTGTGTGTGTGTGTATGGGGAATTTTAACTCTCCTGTTATGTGTTTGTGTGTGTGTATGGGGAATTTTAACTCTCCTGTTGTGTGTTTGTGTGTGTGTGTTTATGGGGAATTTTAACTCTCCTGCTGTGTGTTTGTGTGTGTATATGAGGAAATTTAACCCTCCTGTTGTGTGTTTGTTGGTGTGTGTGTATGTGTGCCCTCAGTTTGGCTCCAGGTGGGTTTTTAGCTCTCCTGGTGTGTGTGTGTGCCCTCAGTTTGGTCCCATAAGGGTTTTTAGCTCTCCTGTGTGTGTATGTGCCCTCAGTTTGGTCCCATAAGGGTCTTTAGCTCTCCTGTGTGTGTCTGTGCCCTCAGTTAGGTTCCAGCTGGGTTTTTAACTCTCCTGGTGGGTGTGTGTGTTCCCCTGCCCTCAGTTTGGCCCGGGTAGGTTTCTAACACCCGCTGTGTGTTTCCCTGCCCTCAGTTTGGTCCCATAAGGGTTTTTAGCTCTCCTGGTGGGTGTGTGTGTTCCCCTGCCCTCAGTTTGGCCCGGGTAGGTTTCTAACACCCGCTGTGTGTTTCCCTGCCCTCAGTCGATGCTGCGGGGCCGCGGGGGCTGCTACAAGCACACCTTCTATGGCATTGAGAGCCACCGCTGCATGGAGGCCACCCCCAGCCTGGCCTGTGCCAACAAGTGTGTCTTCTGCTGGAGGTAAGGCAGCCGTGGGCAGGGGCCAGGGTGGGACACTGCCAGCTGTCCCTGAGCCAGCTGTGCTCTGGGGGCGTGGGCTGGCTGTGCTGTGTGGACCCCCGAGGTGCTGAGCAGTGGCAGTGTCCTTGGAAATGGGACCATTGTCCATATTTCATGTACCTTCACCACCACCGATTCCACTGCTCTAAACAAGTGAAAAGTGATCATTTGGTAACTGTTGCCTTCCTAAAACAGCAGCTGATAAATCCCAGAAACACTGGGGTAGGAAGAGCCATCCAGGATCACCCAGTCCAAACTGTGCCCCAGCCCCACCTTGTGCCCAGCCCAGAGCACTCAGTGCCACATCCAGCACTTCCTTGGGCACCTCCAGGGATGGGGACTCCAGACCTCCCTGGGCAGCCCCTTCCAGTGCCTGAGCTCCCTTTCCATGGGGAAATTCCTGCTGATGTCCCCCCTGAGCTCCCCTGGCCCAGCCTGAGGCCGTTCCCTCTCCTCCTGTCCCTGTTCCTGGAGCAGAGCCCGACCCCCCCGGCTGTCCCCTCCTGTCAGGAGCTGTGCAGAGCCACAAGGTCCCCCCTGAGCCTCCTTCTCTCCAGGCAGGACAACCTGTCTTCAACTCAGTGACTTCCCATTGGAGAGGAAAGTCTCCCCTTTCCTCAGAGAACTGACTTTATGGTGAATTCCTGAAGAAAAGGAGCTGTGCTGGATCAGAGCTTCTCTAGCACTACTCACTCACTCCTGCCTGAGCTTCCAAGGAAGGTGTGTGCCAGGCTGGGGGAGTGCAGGGTAGGATTGGGAAGAGAGGCTGAGGTTCAGCAGAAATGCCAGCAGTGACGTGAGAGCGCCTGCAGTGGGAGGAGAGGGAGGCTGTGCTTTGAGCTCTTTTGTTTTCCATCCTGCTAAGTCATCCCATGGGAGCTGTACTTCCTCTGGGACTTAAACCTTACCCCAGGCTGCCAATAACACCCATTCCATCCCAGCATCCCAGTGAGTATTCTCTGAGCAGCCTGAGCCAGTGGAAGGTGTCCCTGCCATGGCAGGGGGTGGAATGACATGGGCCTGAAGGTTCCTTCCCACCCAAACCATTCTGGGATTCTTGGTAATATTTCTATGCAAAGCCATCCAAATTCCTCTGAGTGCCCCTTTCTGTCTTTCATAGTTCTCAGGTTTTAATAATGCAGGTATTTCATGGGGGCATTTAAAGGATTGCCCTAACTTGGAGGGTGCTCAGAAGCGGTCTCCCTTGTTAAATGTGAGCACTGGACACAGGGCATCCTGTGCAGCTTGTATTTGGGAGTCTGTTCCAAAGGGTTTCTTGGTGCTCTGGATGGGCTTTCCTCCTCCTGGGCTTTCCTGGCTGGGAAGGAGACAGCAAATGGCACCTTTAATGTGCAGCTTCTGCTTTGCTTCAGAGCAGGGCAGTGCCTGGCCAGAAAAACCTTCTGCTTGTGTCTGTCTTCCACGTGGTGTGCATGGAGTCCTGCAGTGGGACTGTGCTGGGAGGGACACTGCCCTGCCTATGCCTGTCCCTCTGTCCCCACACACAAGGCACATCCTAAACAGCAAACAAGAAGTGGTCAGGATGAGGGGCTTTGTTCCCAGCATTGCTCCACAGAGCATTTCCCAGTTTCTCTTCCAAATGCCCTCATTCAGGATTTTTTGGTAGCAGCCTGGATGTGGAATAGGCTGAATCAGGACAATCCAGCAGGTGTGAACTGGAGAGTGCAGAAACTGATAGATGAGATAGTACAGATTTATCAATAATTGATAAATCAGTCCATTAGTGTAGAGACCCGGAGAAGGTGGCACCGTTCCTGTTTCTCTAACTCATCATCCTGTCACTGTCACTTGTCACTTCAGAGGGATCTGGCAGCAGCAGCCTGATGACAATGAGTGCTACAGTGCTGATTTTCCTGCTGGCTCCAACCTGAGTGCAAGGAAGCAGCTTCCCAGGGCACTGAGCTCAGAGGTTTCAGCATTGATTCATTTATTTCCCTGCTCTGGGTGAGGTGGGTGGCAGGTGTTGGACTCTCCCATAGGGAATGCAGCTGGCTGTCTTCAGCCTCCCCTGGAAACTGGATGGTTTAAGTTGGAAGATGTAAGGCTCAGTTTGAGGCTCATCCCAGGACATTAAGCTTGACTTAAACCAGAGCTGCTGCTGAAAGAAGGTTTCTTTTTGGTGACTTTTCCAGCTCCTATGCCTGGGCTGCTGCCCTTCCTTGGCTGTGAGAGGGATCTTCCCTCCTTCCTTGCCACACCCAATTCCCACCGATCCTATGCCGCCCCAGCTCCCAAACCTTGTATTCAGGCCTATCTGTGCTTGTTGTTTTATCCCCCACACCTTGTGTGTGAGGCTGAAGTGGAGCTGCAGGCCCTGATGGCTGGGCAGGATAAACAAGGCAGCTCCTGAGCAGCAGGTGCCATCTGTGCTGCTGCAGACATGTGAAATCCCAGTTTTGATCTGCTTCTGGCAGACTGTTGTTCATAGAGGTTTAGTGCTGGGCTCCTTGGGCAGCTCTGCACGCTGCCTTGCAGATAAGGCTGCTGGGATTCTTTCTTCTTGATCTCTTCTTTCAGGATTTTGACAATTTCAGGATTCTGCCAATGTTTCCAACTGCACAACCACCGAGCTCTCCCCAGGTAGCTGAAGGAAAGGCCAAAGAGCCTGTTTATTTTCTCTTCCTCACTTTGGCAAGAATGCTGCAGTTCAGCTGCTCTCCCTGGGAATTGGATATCGCTGGAGTTGGCTGGTCTTGACTGACACGTTTTGGCCCCAAACCAGTACTCATGGAATCACAGACTGGTTTGGGTTGGGGCCTTAAAAGGGCATCAGCTCCAGCTGCTGTGGGCCGAGCACCTCCACTAGAGCTCCTGGGTGGAGCCAGTATCCAAACATCCTCAGAAAATGAGGGGATTTTGTCACAGATGTGCCTTCACACGGCACTGGATGCTCTTCTTGTCCCCCTTGCCCCTGGGAGCTGTCACAGCTCCAGGGCCCCCTCAGTGGCTCGTGCCTCCCTGCCTGTCCCCTTCAGAGAGCTCGGTGGTGTGGGGTTATGGGGCAGCTTTTTGTGGGGACAGGAAAAGCAGACTGGAAGCTGGGCCAGGGCAGGGTTAGTTTGGATTTCAGGGAAAGGTTCTTCCTTCAGAGGGTGCTGGCACTGCCCAGGGAATGGGCACGGCCCCGAGGCTGCCACAGCTCCAGGGATGCCCAGGCTGGCATTGCTGGGGTGTCTGTGCAGGGACAGAGGTTGGATTGGATGATCCTTAGGAGTCCCTTCCAGCTCAGGACATTCCATGATTCTCCAAGGTGGATTGTTTTATGTCCCCCAAGGCTGTTCCATCAAAAGCACTGAGGAGGACACCCACACCTGAATTACTGCAACATCCCCAGTCTAATCCTGTCCTCCAAGGGAATCTGCCCCTCTCCATCCCTGCTCCCAGCTGCTCTCACTGAGGCTGTGTCTCTTTGGCTTAATTGCCTAAATGGAAATGTACAAGTGACCAAATTTTTTAATCAATTAGAGCAAGTGTGGGTTCAGAGCTCTGTGACACCTCCCTGCAGCACAGGCACCAGGCAGACCTGATTTGATGGGGGTTTTTGGCTCAGTGTCCAAAGCCCAATCAATTATTGTGGAGAGATGGTACAGCTAAATAAGATTTAAATTAATATGGTTTATTACTTTTGCATCTGAGGAGACAGCAAACCAGACAGAGTGAAATATCCTGTGAAGAAATTGGCTCATATTTCTTCTGCTGTAACTTTCATGCTTTTACCTGTGCTTGGAGGTTTCAGGTTATGCTTGTAGACAGCAACTGAAATTGTGTTCAGATATTAAATCAGTGGGTGGCCAAAAGCCAGGCATCACAGTATGCCCGGCAAAATACAGAGATTAAAAATTAATAATCTGTCATAAGAGAAGTACTTAAGGTCTTTAAAAAATTAAGAAGAAACTAAAAACAGATGAAAACAAAAGCTTCTCCTCAGTATCTAACTTGATTCCAGAGGGTAAATTCCTCAGGGAAATGGGGAGTATTGATATCAAAGGAGTGGACACTGCAGGTTTGGAACACCTGGAAGCTGAGCCTGAAAGCTCATAGGGTCTGTGAGCATGTCCAGCCCCCAGGCCCTGGTTCTGCCCAGCTGCTGCTTTTTTCTCCCAGGGTTTCAGTTTGGTTATGGTTTTGTTTCCAGAAGGGATCTGTTGTGACCAAGGTTCATCCCTCACATTGGATTCTTCACTGGTTTGTTGAGTTTTGGGCCTGTCTGCCAGGAGCTCCTGAAATGACTAAATAAATGGGGTGAGGGACAGCACATCAATGTGCCCAGTACATGCCCCTGGTAAAAAAAGAGTTTCAGTGCCTTCATGTGCTGCTCTACCAGCTCTGTCATCTGAGGTGTTTTTAGGAGAAAATGTTCATGTGTGGGTTGAAATCTCTAATTTTCATTCTATAGCACTTTGTGATCTCCTGGACTTGGACTTCTTGAAGGTCCTGGGACTTGTTACAATCAGCTCCCAAATGTATGGCCTCAGTAGTGAATATAAACAGATTATGGGCTGTGAAATGTCCACACTGGGCCTTGGGTGTCCCTGCAGGAGATGGTGCCAGGTCCAGCAGTCACTGATGCGGGGCAGTGACTGGGGGCTTTTAAAGGGAATTTGCACATTTTGACATCCAGGTGAGTTTTGAAATGATCTGGGAAGCTGTGCTGAGCAGGGTTCAGGGATGGGATGGGTGGGTGGATACAAGCACAGGACACTGAACATCACCTGCCTCTCAGGAGATCCTGCTCTTTAAAAAGGGAGCATCTCAGAGTTGGGATGGAGCTGAAAACCATCTTTAAGGTTTTGATTAGAAGGGAATCACAGAATTCTTTTGGTTGGAAAAGCCCTCTCAAGATCTTTGAGTCCAGTTGTTCCCCCGGCACTGCCAAGGCCACCAGACCCTGTCCTCAAGCACCACATCCATGGGACTTTTAAACCTCTCCACCACTGCCCTGTGACAACCCTTTCCATGAAGAAATTTCCCTTAATATCCAGTCTAAGCCACCCCAGGCACCCTCTGGTCCTGTCAGCCAATTTATCCAGCCTGCTCCAGGGTGACTTTACCCATCCTAGGGAAAACATTGAATTCAGATTCCGTATCTTGGTCCTGGTTTCTGCCCAGCCCAGGCTGGGCTCCTCCTGTTGCTCTCAGGAGGTGCAGAAGAAAAGGTACAGCCAGGTTTCATTTTGTACCAGCAGGAACATTAAACGTGGTTGGCTTGTGCATTGGCCAAGCTTTTTTTGTGGTCTCCCTCTCTCTTTCTCCTCCCATCATTCCAGGGAAAGTCCTTGGGATATCTTTTGTGTGTCCTTTCCTGGTCATGGCTGATGTTTTGCCTTCCCCTTTCTGCTGATGCCCCTGTGTTTTTGTGCTCCTTCTTTTGTTTGCAGCTGGAGACTCACGAGGCTGCAGAAGAGCAGATTGATTTTTGTTGTTTTGTCTTTGCTTTTTATTGCTGCAGTTTGCACTTCTGCCTTAATAGGGCTTCTGAAACTGCCAGTTCTCCTGAAATCCTTTTCCCTTAAGCTCTTCTCCTCTGGGATCTCCCTGCTGGCTCTTAGGGTTCACTGAGACTGCTTCTTGAACTCTTTGTATTTTTATTCTGCTCCTGCCCTCCCTGGGAGTGGTGTGCTCTGTCCTCTCATGTCACTGCCACCAGCACTTCCTCACCTTCCTGTTCCCCACCAGGTATCACTCTGACTCAGTCAATGCCTCCAGTAAATGATATTTTATGCCTGAGCTGTCTCTGCCTTCAGAGCTTCTTAATAACCAGTTGCAGAATGTATAAAGCAAAAGCTGAGTCATGAAAATAACCCCCAAGCAACTGGGGAGGCAGATGACAGCCCTGGGAAGCTGCACCTTCACAGGGGTCCCAGAACCTGCCAGGGACACTGGGAATGCTGTCCCAGGCTCCTGGTGGATCAGAAGTGTGCTGAGACTGAGGGGAAGTTGGATGAGAGCAGGCTGGGTGGCTGGGGAGATTCCAGGGCAGCCAGCAGGAGCTTCCCATCGTGTTCCCTGCAGCTGTGGGGCTGTGGCACTGAGGTGTCTCTGAAGGAGTTCACCAAACCTTGTTTCACACCTGGAATCTCTGCTAAAATCAGGGGTTTCTGCTGTGTGTGGGTTTGGGTGAGATTTCATTTTACTTGTGTTACTTTGGGAAGGAAGGAAGGAAGGAATCCCTGACACAAATTCCTGCTCAGTGAGCTCACAGAGCCTGGGGGCAGTGGGAAGGTGGCTCTGGTACCTCCTGAGCCCAAGGCATTACTGCTTTATCCTCCTCTTGGCAGGGAACCTCCTTTTTGCCAAATAAGCAGCTCTGTAGACCTGACCTGGTGTGTTTATTAAACAGTAGGATGTGTTAAAAATGCAGGGCCTGTTGGACACTAATAGCTGTCCAGGGTGCACCCAGAGCCTATTGATTTCCTGCCAGCTGGCCCTATTAAATATACAAGGTACAAGTCTTGCAGTTAAACATGGAAAAGTTTTATAAATGCCTTTTATAGCTGACATTCAGAAAACTTTCCGTGTTGCCAGATGGGGAAATAAAGGGGAAATTCAAAAAGCTGTCTTGGCTTAAAGTATCCTTGAGGTGGTGAAGTTTGAGAACAGTGTTTGAATCTTTGCTCTTGAAGTAGATGAAGAAATGTTTGGGCCAAAAGCCTGATTTTATTGAGCCTGGGTTAGGAGTTTGTGTTTTAGGACTATCAGGCAGTGCAGCTGTTTCTTATTTGGAGAGTTTCAGAATCCCAGACTGGTTTGGGTTGGAAGGGACCTCAAAACTCATCCAGTGCCACCCCTGCCATGGCAGGGACACCTCCCACTGTCCCAGGCTGCTCCAAGCCCTGTCCAGCCTGGCCTTGGGCACTGCCAGGGATCCAGGGGCAGCCCCAGCTGCTCTGGGCACCTGTGCCAGGGCCTGCCCACCCTCACATTGTTATAGTGACAATGTTGGTAATAGTGCCGTATGTACTTTACTGGACATGACAAATGATGAACAAGGCCATCAAAGAAGTTTTTTCCATTCGAGAGAGAGAGGTGGAAATGTGGGAAATGGATTTGCAGAGAATTCTCAAAGCTTGATAGAAGGCTCACATCGTGTGCAGGTGTATGTAAACTTTGAGATAAGAAATGCTGACTTAGAAATGTCATGCAATAGGTCAGATATTGTTGAGAGAGAAATGGGGCTAGAAGCAAGAAATGGAGCTAGGAACAAGTTTCAAAAGATGGCCCTGTGAATAAGACTTTAGAGAAATAGAACTATGAAAGATGCACTGGAGTAAGACCCATGAGTGGTAATTTTAGATAATTGGCTTTAAGGCATCTACAGCATGGTGTGGCAAAAGCTGATAGGCCAAGGAATACTTAAAATGTATTGTAATTAGGAAATAGTTGGCTTCTGATTGTGATGGAGTGAATTATGACATCTGTATGGTCTCACCCTTCTCATGAGACTGAAAATGGAATAAAAGTTTGTAACATGCCTCTCAGTTGCCACATCTCTGGGTCAGAACAAGGCATAATCCAACATCCAGGGATGGTGGAGAAGGGTGCAGGAAGCAGAAGTCACCTGGCTGGAAAACAGAGTGTCAGGAGTGTATTTTTGGTTGGCCTTGTTTTCCTGTCCAGAGGTGGGTCAGTCCAGGAGCTTTTTGAAAGGCCCTGCATGATGTGCTGCTCTTAATGAACTCTGTGGGCTGCCAGGGGAGTGGTAGGGAAAATCTGAAGGGACTTTTGGAGCATATTTTGGGATGAAGCAGGAAATGATGGAGAACAAGGAGGTGAAAACACAGCATTCCATTGACTTCCTTAAGATGATATTTAAGGGCTGGATGATCCTCTCATGCTAATAAAGTAAGAAATGAGGAGGAACTCCATGGGTCTTCCAGATGCTTGGGTCCATTTACCTGGGCTGGCTTTGCTGTTTTCCAAGAAAACAAAATATGGGGACAGTGATCCTTCCCAGGCTTCCCACCCCAGTGTGGCCCAGCTGTTCCTCAGATGGAAGATCTGGGGTTTTTCCAGTGAAATCTGCTTGGGTCAGGGGGATTAAAATCTGGGAGATGACCCAGATCCCCCAGGAATGGATCCCTGGTACAGGGCAGGCTTCCTGCTCTCTTCAGGGGGGTTTGGAGGAGCCTGCCCTCATCTTTCCTGGTACCAGAGCACACAAAGATTGGGGTACAGACAAATCCTGTCCTCAGGGTGGTGCTTGGTACCTTTGAAATGCAACTAAAAATGGTCTGGGACCTCCTTTCTCCAGAGCTTGGTGCAGCTGTGGGCAGAACCGGAGGCAGAACCAGTTTCCCTTTCTTTACAGAGGTTTTTGCAGATATTATTTTAGATTAGAAACCTTTCAAATGTGCTTCAAAATATCTGTGTAAAGTGTAATATTATCCACAAGGCCCATTCCTCCCTCTGGGAGACCATAACCTGGAAGGAGAGGGGTATAAGAGTTGTGTTCAGAGGTGACACCCAAAGGCTGGGGCAGCAGCAGGAGTTGCTGAGTTGCTTTGAGTCTTTTGTTGCTTTGAATGTCGTTGATGCCAAAGTCCCCAGTGGCAGGTGAGTTGTGCAGGTGGGTTCCAGGTGGCAGTGAGTGACTGTCCCCTCTTCCCTCAGGCACCACACGAACCCCGTGGGCACCGAGTGGCGGTGGAAGATGGACCAGCCTGAGCTGATCCTGCAGGAGGCCCTCGAGAAGCACCAGAACATGATCAGGCAGTTCAAAGGTAACTCCTCTGTCCCCACCCCTGGTGCTGTTAGAGGAGAATCTCCAGAACAGGTGAGAACATTCTGCTCCTCTGGGAAGGAGGTTCAGGGTATCAGGAGATGGGGGATAAAAAACTGCTGTGGCACATTCAATGTCTTCTGAAATGAGCTCAGCTGCTGAGTATGTGCTGTTGTCTGGAGGGAGTGGAGTGGAGTTGTCTCTGGTGCATCCTGGTAGTTGTCAAATCCTTCCCCTTGGTGTGCACAGAGCCTTCCACAGTGGTTAAACCAGCCTGGATGATTTGGGATCCTGGCTTCTCTGGAGGAGTGAGGGTGGGTAGGAAGCAAAAGCAATCAGCCTCTTACGTGACAGGAAATGCAGTGCCAGCCTTAACACCCGGCTTTGTGTGAGCCCTGGAACTTCTGGGCTGTGTTTGTCTCATGAATAATGAAACAGCAGCAAGCAGGGGATTTTGATATTCAGGAATTATTCAGTACCTGTGGTTGTGACTGAAGCTGCAGTTCCACAGCACCTCTGGAAAGCCCTGCAGCTTGCTTCCCACAGAAATTCCCTGCAAGTTTGATATTCTGTGTCCATAACTGTGGAGAGGGCTGGGGGTTTTATTTCCCAAATGTGATGATCTGGTTGCTGTGCCAAGGTCAGCTGTGTGTGCTGGCAGGGCTGGCCACCTTGGCAGGACAGCTCCAGGGTTCTGCTCTCCCCAACTGCCTTGAGCAGCACAAATGGAGTGGAACAGCCATAAAATGTGTAAGATGAGCCCTGGCCTTGGCTGTCATTTTGGGAACCCGGTTGTTTAGGTTGTCTGTGCTCAAAGAGAATCCAATGTATCCAGCATGTGACAGGCACAAAGCCCTTCTGTCAGCAGAGCAGAGCTGCTCTGTCTCAATCTCTGCAGTTGGAAAATGGGTGGAAAAATAGCTCAGGTTAGGGCCCCATGGGCTTCATTCTCCTCACGTGGCTGGTTTGGAGTAGCAGCTCCAGGGAAGCCTCACTCCTGAGCCTGGGGTTTCTTTGGCACTGTGTCAAACATCCCCTGCCCTGGGGGATGGTGGTACTGAACACACCCAGCAGATCTGCAGGGAAATTTTGGGGGGGGGCGGGGGATGTAAGAGGCACACTCAGAGCAGGGTTTTACCCCAGGGGCACCTGGAGAAACACCATGCTTGAGCCAGTGGATGCATGGAAGGGGCTGAGCCCCAGGAGCAGCTGAGGCAGCTGGAAAGGGGCTCAGCCTGGAGAAAAGGAGGCTCAGGGGGACCTTGTGGCTCTGCACAGCTCCTGACAGGAGGGGACAGCCGGGGGGGTCGGGCTCTGCTCCAGGGAACAGGGACAGGAGGAGAGGGAACGGCCTCAGGCTGGGCCAGGGGAGCTCAGAGTGGATTTTGGGGAAATTCCTTCCTGAAAAGGGAGGCCAGGCGCTGGCACAGGCTGTGCAGGGCAGGGGTGGAGCCCCCATCCCTGGAAATGTTCAAAATTGATGTGGATGTGGCACTTGGGGACATGGTTTAGTGGTGGCCTTGGCAGTGCTGGGGGAGTGTTTGGTCTCAGTGATCCTGGAGGTTTTTCCCAGCCTCAGTTATTCTGGGAGGTTCTGAAGGAGATCAGATCTGTCCATGCTGGAGTCCCACCTGACTGTTGTCCCTGTCCCCAGAACAAGGGACAACAGACTTGGTTTCTGTTTGGGAGGGTGAAGTTACACATCAAAAGGAGTTTGTTCAGCCAAGGTGGGGCCTGGTGCAGTGGGGACCCTCCAGCCCTGGAGGCTTTCGAGTCTCCAGAGAAGGGCCATTATCACCCTGCACTGAGGAATAACCTTCTCACTCCCTGACCCTGCTGTCTTCCCAAAATCTTCCCAGAGGGGATGATTATGGATAGACTTTTCAGCATCTGAAATACTGCTGAAGTGTCAGGGGGCCTGTCAGAACATCCCAGTTCTCTCCTTTTGGAGCCTATTTTTTTGTTAAACAAATTCATAAATATTACTCAGAATGTGCCTGTGCATCTGAGCACAGTTACCCTTGACCTGGAACTGGGAAAGGAGAAAACAGAAAAGCTCTGGACTAGAACTGTGCTGTAAAGTGGGAAAATAAAAGCTGGTTTATTTTTCTAGTGCTAGATGGCAACATTCCTGTCCTAGCTGCTGTGAGTCAAAGGTTTATTAAGGAGAAGAAAAATCGGTAAGAAAAGCCCAGGAGCTCCTGCTCCATGTAGTGAATTTTACATCATTCTTCCCTCAGGTGTGTGGGGAAGTGTTGTTAGAGTGGAAGCAGAAAAAGCCAAATTGAGGAGGAGCAGAGTGAGTGAACTGAGCTGGGCACAGGCAAAGGTTCAGCTCTGGCAAGAGCAGAGTCCCCGTGTGCAGTGCCAGGGCTGGAGGAACGAGCCTGGCTCCTCCAGCCAGCCCAGCAGCTCTGCACAGACACCAGGAGCCTTTTTTGGGATTGATGTTTGAGGAAAACACCTGCTGGAACCTGAGGAACCACCTGCTGGAGCAGTGAGGTGGCCCAGGTTGCTGTGGGGAGGGGAGGAGGGGTTGTGGTGGGCTCTGTCCCCTGTGCTGGCACTGCTGGGGCTCCTCCAAAAAAGACAGCAAGGAGCTGGGGTGTGTCCAGGGCAGGGAACGGAGCTGGGGAGGGGCTGTGAGCCCCAGGAGCAGCTGAGGCAGCTGGAAAGGGGCTCAGCCTGGAGAAAAGGAGGCTCAGGGGGACCTTGTGGCTCTGCACAGCTCCTGACAGGAGGGGACAGCCGGGGGGTCGGGCTCTGCTCCCAGGGAACAGGGACAGGAGGAGAGGGAACGGCCTCAGGCTGGGCCAGGGGAGCTCAGGGGGGATTTTGGGGAAATTCCTCCCTGGAAAGTGTTGTCCAGCCCTGGCACAGCTGCCAGGGAGGTGGAGTGCCCATCCCTGGAGGGGTTTATAAACTGTGTGGAATGGCACCTGGGGACATGGGTAATGGTGACCTTGCAGTGCTGGGGGAATGGTTGGATTCCATCTCCATTTCCCAACATTAATGTGTCTGATCTGCAGCACTGGCTGGGAACCCAGAGGGACTCCAGAGGTGTCCCAGCAGGGCTGAGGTGTTGGACCCAGGCCCTTGACATTGACTGTTTGTGTTTCTGAGGAATCAAAACGTGGGAAGTGTCTTAACTGGGGAGTCCTCAGGGCTGGAGTGTCTGGGGGTGCTGTCAGTTACCTCCCTGAGCATTTTGAATAAATTGGTGCTGCTCTTTGCAGTCCCAGTCCCACAGCTTTGCAGGCAGATCCATGCACCCACCCATTCCATGGGCCAGAGAAACAGGTGAGCTCATCTGGCGCTTTATTCCTTTGACCCATTGCAGTAAAAATGAGATTTCCTTTGAAGGAACAGAATTCTAGTGTCCCTTTATCCTTTAGGATACCCTACAGGATCGCCCTCTATACTCTGGGAGCCTGTGGGTGATGATAAATCATCTTCTGCTTTAGCGTTGCCACAGTTTGTGCTGGGTTTGGAGAGCACAGCCATTAAAGCCCCATAATTCTCTCTTGGATTAAATGATGGAGAGACACCTCACTGATAGGGAGCGAGGCTGCAAAGTGTATTTGATGGATACATTTTTCTGGGGAGTGACTTGTAAATCTCTGTGCCCTTGCAAAGGGCACACACAGGAGGGAAACATAACTCAGGAATGGGAGAGTGGGAGTCTGATAATAAAGGGAAAAAAACAAAGAGAAATGTGTGACCTGTGCCAGGAAATCCTCGGAGTACCCATGGATCAGCATGGATAGAGCAGGGCTCTCATCCCCCTGGCTCCCAGGCTCTTGTAGTGCTGCTCAGGTCCTTACAGGGGAACCCCCCTGGGCAGAGCCCCCAGAGACACTGGCTGTGATCTCTGTCCATGGAAAAGAGTTTTCAATCTTACAGGATGAATTACAAGCTTTGAGTGTTTGATAAGAGTAATAATTAAGTGTGGCACGGGTGCAAAAGTAAAATTTTAGGATTCTAGATTAGGGGTTCAAAGGGGACAAGATGGAGGAAATTGGGTGTGCCTTGTCCTTTTTCTCCTTCTTCATGCCCTCCATGTTTCACTGTGGTGTTGGCATTTTTCTGTTGGTTCAGGCTGGGGACACACTGTCCAACGCAGGTGACAGATATTGGCACGTTATTGTAAATCCAGCACAGGTAGTTTGTGGTATTTAATGTTTGTAACATCCCACTGAGGGCAGAGCCCCACACGCTGCCCTGCAGGACAGAGCTGCGGCAGGGCAGCAGAACATGTTAGAGATAAACAGAATAAACAACCTTGAAACCAGCACAGACCAATTATGGCTTCTGCTTTGGCAGCGGGGCTGACAGACAGAGACTCTCTACAATCTCAGAATCATCAATACCTCAGATTCCGACAGGGTACCAGAGTCAGCCCCCAGCCTCCCCAGAGTGCTGTGCCAGGGGATGCTGCCTTTTCCCAAGTTAGTGGAGCAGCTGGAATCAGCTTTTCCAGGGAGATGTGCTCTGCTGGGAGCTGATGGCAGCAGCAGAGCAATAGGGATTCAGGAATGTCCCTGCCCTCTTGGAATACACCAATCCTGGCCAGTTTATCCCTGCTGGGCTGGTGGTTTGTGTGCTCAAATGGTACAAACCCACTCCCTCCTCTGGGTGGATGTACTAAGTTTGGTGTCAACTGTTTTGGGAAAGTTCCACTCAAACTTTAGGGGATGTTGGGATTTTGTTCTGCTTATAAAGCTGGCAGGGTAATTATGAGAGTCCAGATGCAAAATGCTGAGAGAGAGAATTAATTAATTCCAAAGTTGACTTACAGTAGTTTTAGGAGTATGAAATTTAGTCCATAATCTCAGCGTGTGCTGGAGATTCTGCTTTCTTCTCCAGTAAAGCTCTCATTTAGTGCTGTCAGGTTTCAATGGAATAGCCATTAGTCCTGTCACTTCCTCAGGACTGAGCCTGGCTGCTTGAAAATGCACTGAGCCCTGCTCTGATTCCAAACCAGCTTTGCTATGTGAGGCTGGAGCAATATCCACAAACACCTCTTTTATCTGGGCTTTGCAGCAGAGCTGTAATTTTCTGTACTGCAGCGTCAAGGCAACGAGAAGGGAGCTGAGGACCTGGATTCACACTCCAGGCTTTGTTTTTTATCTTTGAAACAGACCGGCCCCCAATCCAAAGCCTCAGATAGGATTTGAGTACATCAAGGCACGTCAGAGAAATGTGAAGTGACAGATTTGGAACAAAAGCTTGTTTGGAGGCAGCTGATTTCATCCAGGGTCCTGAGCACCTGGTCAGGTGTGGGTGGGCTGAGGAGCATCCAGCTCCCCCTCCCTCCCGTGGGCATCAGGAGTGGGACTCAGGTGGTGTTTTCACATGGATGTTACATTTGAGCTCCTTGTGTTTTCCTTCTGAAAGCTCTCTGGCTGTTCAGGACCGTGCCATGTGCTGGGTTTTCTTTTGATCACATCCTCTGTGGAGCTGTTCTGTGTTTGCAGTCAGGTTCAGTCCCTTGCTGTGTTTGGGGAGCTGTGCTCAGCTGTCCTTCCTGCAGGCACAGCCACTACCCAGGCTGCTTTCTGCACACACCTGCTGGGAGTGGCATTGAGCTGTCCTGTGTGTGTGGTTTGTGCCTCAGCAGTGGAGAGCTTGGCTCAGTGTTTAATTTTGGCTCAAGTGTTACCAGCACTTTGCTCTTAGCAGTGCCCAGGGCACACCCAGCCCCAGGCAGTGAGTGCTGCTGCTCTCTGGGTGCTGCAGGGCTGCTCCCTGGGCTCTGGCTCTGACCTGGGGTCCCCTCTGCTTTGGGATGGCTCCAGCTGCTCTGCTCAGTCCTCCTGTGCCAGGGTGTGTTTTGGATACAGATGTTTGGGAAGGGGATTTGTTACAGAGCCACAGAAGGGTTTGGTTTGGAAGGGACCTTAAAAATCACCTTGTTTCAGCCCCTGCCATGGGCAGGGCCACCTTCCCTCAGACCAGCTTGCTCAGGGCCCCATGCACTGTTCATTTAAGAGTGTTGCCCTGTTCATTTAAGAGTGTTCTGCCCTTTCCAGGCGTGTCAGGAGTGAAGGCAGCTCGGCTGGAGGAAGCTCTGGCAGTGAAGCACTGTGCCCTGTCCCTGGTGGGGGAACCCATCATGTACCCACACATCAACAGCTTCGTGAGGCTGCTGCACCAGCATGGCATCTCCACCTTCCTGGTCACCAACGCTCAGTTCCCCGAGGAGATCAGGTAAGAGCTGCAGGAAATTCCTCCTAAACTTCCTTCTGAAACATTGGAGTGCTGACCTGTGTCCTAATCCCGTTTAGTGGCTGCTCAGAGTCAGCTGCACATGAGCACTGGCAATGAAAAATCCCCCTCAGCATCTGATTGTAACCTCAATCTCCTCATGCTCCTTCTCATCCCTTTCTTCCCCTCAGTTTGATTTTTTTCTGCACCTCCTAAACAAATAGTGATTGCTGACAGAAGTGGAGAGGATGGCATGTGGCATCTCTGAAGGTGTGGCAGGAGGGGAGCAGTGAGTGAGCTGTGGTTCGTGTCTGGGGCAGGAATAACTTCTGTCCTCCTGCCAGCCAGAGCAGGGCACTGAGCTCAGAGATTGCCTTTTGGGGCTGGTCTTTGTTCTGATTCCAGAGGAGCAGCTGTAAAGGCTCAGCCCAAAGCTCTGTCCAGCCCAGCCCAGCATCCCAGCAGGATCAGGAGGGGTGACCAGCACATATTCATCAGCAAAGTGGGATCCACTTAATCTCCCTCAGGGGGACTTGAGTGAAATCTTCCAAACACTTGAATGAACTCTTTCAGAGTGTTTCCAAAGGTAAAGAATCGCTTTTTGTGATGCTTTGGAGCATCCAGGCTGCTGTTACCAAAGTGTAGAAAGGAGGTGCAGCACGTGGGGAAATGCAGCTCCAGGGAGGCTGGGGCTGCTCAGAGTCCCAGCAGTTGAGAACAGCAGCAAATCCAGCCCTGGAGCTGTGGGAGCTGTGGGCAGGGTGGCCTTGGTGTGTCACCCAGCTCATTCCAGCCCCTCCTCTCTGCTCTTGGGACAGCTTCCTTTGCACTCCCCGTGGTCTGAATCTGGCTCCGAGGGGGGGCTGCAGGCAGTTTGGGAGTGAGTAATTATACACTACAAAGGCATTCCAAATGATTGAATAATTGTGTAATCAAGTTACTTTAAGTCATGTATTATGTGCCTGGTAGATAGAAATTGCTCTTTCCTAAATATAGCAGTTTAAAAAGAGAGCACACACTCTATTTTGAAGCTGCACTTTTCGGATCTGCTGAATCTTTTTAAAAAGAAACAAAAAAGAAAGGGATAAAATGCTAGTCTTGCTGTCTTAAAAATTGCAACTGATCTTTGGCTCATCAAAGCAGATGATTTACTTAATATGGGAACTGAAGTAGGCACCCAACTCATTTCTGATTTCTGTGCTGTCAGCAGAGGAGCTGTAGTCAAAAAGTTTGTCCTGCAATAGGCAGGGTGACCTCTAGTGCAAGAGAGCTGAGAGGGACTTGGGACAAGGGATGGAGGACAGGACACAGGGAATGGCTCCCCACTGCCAGAGGGCAGGGATGGATGGGATATTGGGAATTAGGAATTGTTCCCTGTGAGGGTGGGCAGGCCCTGGCACAGGTGTCCAGAGCAGCCCCTGGATCCCTGGCAGTGCCCAAGGCCAGGCTGGACAGGGCTGGGAGCAGCCTGGGACAGTGGAAGGTGTCCCTGACCAGGGCAGGATGAACTTTAAGGTCCCTCCCAGCCCCTTCTGGGAGAGGGCAGTGTGGCCTGGGGTGTTGCTGGATTCAGGACAGGGGCTCCAATGGGTGTCCCCTGTGCCCTTCTCTTCTCCTCCTCCTCCTCTCCTCGGGCTGCAGCTTCACCTGCTGCACGCTCACAATCAACTGAGGGAGGTTTTACACCAGGTGAGCTCCTGTTGAACCTGTACCTGGCTCCTGTCTCTGCTCCATGGCTGTGAACAACCCTGTTTATGATCAATAATAATGCCAATAATGAGCAGATGATTAAAAATGCTCACCAGCAAATGGTCATTTTTGATGTTGCTGTTCCTGGTCCTTGTGGGCTTTGTCCTGCCTGCCTGGTGAAGCCACCTCAGGGCTGGAGGCCTGAAGTGGATTTATTTGATGGCACAGGTCAGCTGAAGATTTCAGCTCGGGATTTCTGCTTACATCCATGTGTAAATGCCATGGATTTGGTCTCCTGGATTTCACCTCAGGTGTCTGAGCTAGCAAATCCCTCCTGGTACCACACAGCTGGATTTGCTGTTATTCTGCACTAGAGCTGTCCCAGGAACACCAGTCTGTGTCCTTGTTCTCACTGCACCCGTGGCTGCCCTCTCTCCTTGTTCCCCCTTGTTCCCCTTGGCAGAATGTGCCCAGCTCACCCAGGCTCTGATCCCAGCCATGCAGAGCCCCGTGGGCCATTCCTGTTGGGGCTGAAATCCCTCCCTTGGATCAGTTCACCTTCCTCATTTCCCCCATGCTGACTGTGTCTGGCTCCTGCCTGTCCCTGGGTTTGAGAAGGGATGATTTTTCTCAGCCTCTCTTTTGAAAAGTACCTGCTCCACCTTCACTAGGGCCCCTTTTAATTAAGCAAAGGCAGCACTGAGTAAAGAAAGAGTTTGGCTGAGTGTTCCTGGAAACTGAACACTTCACTTGGGCACAGAACATTTGGTCATTTTGGAGTCTTTGGCTTGGGTTGCCAGTCCAGACAAACTTGTTTACAAAACTTCAGATTTTAACCTGAAATGTTCAGTTTGTTCTGGGTTATTTCATTTTGCTGTCTAAATACACACACAGAGAATGGGTTCTAATGGTTGGTTGGGTGTCCACATTAAGTGGATTTTTCTGGACACAAAGAGCTCTGGTCAGTCTCCCTCTGGCCAGTTCTTGTCCCTGTCACCTTTGGGTGACAGTGTATTTTTAGGTGGCACTGTTTGGCAGCTGAACAATAGCTTTTGATTTCTCCTCATCTTCTCTAGAGAACCAAATGAAGCTGGGACTGGTGCCTGCTCATTACAGACTTCACACAAAACACTCCCAAAATGCTGCCCCCAAATGCAGGGAGCTCTGTGGTACACTGGGATGTGCCTGTTGATGCTGCAGCCCCCGGGCTGGGAGGTGCCACGAGGGGTGGGTGTGTTACACTCACTGCCTTGGTCACTCCTATCAGTGGAAAGGCTCTGTCTCCAGCCTGAGGTGTGTGCCCATCCCTGGAGCTGCCCCAGGAAGGCCTGGAGGTGGCACTCAGTGCCTTGGGCTGGTGGCAAGTGGGCATCGGGCACAGGCTGGGCTTGGTGACATTGAAGGGCTTTTCCAGCCTCAGTGTCCTGGGATTCTGAGGGAGCTCCTTTCTAGGTTGTTCTTAATCCCTTTGATCCTTTTGCTGATGGACTGCGGTGTTGCTGCTTCTCCTTTATTCCCTTGGCATTTATGGAGGGGATTGTCAGAGCCCAGCACATGCCTCTGGCTGCCCTGGCTGGCTCCAGACCCTGGCATGAAGTCAAAAACACCTGCGGCTTCCATTTTAGCCCGTGGAAAAAACTGCCAGCTCTGTATGAGAAATTACAAGCCACAAGGGTTTGAGTAGTGTGGTAGTGGAGTTAACGCAGGGTGAAAATGTAGAATTTTGTGGTTTTGTACACTAGGATTCAGGGGGTCAAGATGGAGGGATTTGGGCATGTCCTGACCTTCTTCTCCTTCTTTTTGTCCTCCATGTCTTGGTGTCATGGTGGCAGGGATCAGCCTCTCCCCAGGCTCTTCCCACAGCAAAGGAGGTTTAGTCCCTGCAGGAGTTCCCTGTGTTGGGCTCCCAGGTGCTGGGACCAGCACTTGTGACCAGAAAGGCTCTGCTCCTGGACTTCTGTGGAATGAGAGCCTTGGCAGTGGAAGGAGAACACGGCTGTGATTTGTGTGTGGATTTATTTTCTAAACAGCTTTGATATCCCTTCAAAAATGTCACTGATGATCCTGCTGCAGGTCAGGGGAGTTCAGCATGTCCACCAGTAGGAACTGGCTGAATTAAGGCTAAATTCAGGGTCACAGGATCCCTCAGGCTGGAAAATCCCTCCAAGATCATTGAGTTCCATCTGTGCCCCATCCCTACCTTGTCCCCAGCCCAGAGCAATGAGTGCCACATTCAGCCCTTCCTCTGACACCTCCAGGGATGGGCACTCCAAACCTCCCTGGCCAGCCCCTGCCAGTGCCTGAGCACCTTTTCCATGGAGAAATTCCTCCTGCTGTCCATTTCTGTTGAATGGGATTATTTCCCCATGGGCCAAATAGATTTTGGAGAAAGGGCACAGCTTTGTGCATTGCAGAACCTCTCAGTGGCTCACCTGAACCCTTTCCTTTGGGAAACCTTTCCCAATGTGTTACAGCTCCACTGGAGTGAAATCTGCCCTGGTGCAGGGAGGAAGTGACACTGTCAGCCAAGGGCTGTGTGTTTGCTGAGGTTATGACACCTTGCTGCTGATGGTGTCACTTGGCAAAGATGAACTTTCCCTGGAAATACTGTCCAGTTCCTCTTCCTGCTTTTGCAGGAGAGCACAAACTCAAGCTGCAGATTTGTGAAGGCAGCAATTCCCTTTTCCCTTTGCAGGAGGCTGGAGCCTGTGACCCAGCTCTACGTCAGTGTGGATGCCAGCACCAAGGAGAGCCTGAGGAGGATTGACAGACCCCTCTTCAAGGACTTCTGGCAGAGGTTTCTAGACAGCTTAAAGGCCTTAGCTGAAAAGGTACCCACTTAAGAATGGACTTTTAAATGACTTTTTCCTTCCTTCTACACTTTGCTGACTCACCACCTCTTTTTCTTCCTTCTCACCTTACCTGCTTCTATTTTCTGCAGAACTAGAAGACTTGAGAGGCTTTCAGATGGGCCATGGAGTGGGTTCTGGGTGTGTTGGGAGTATATTTCCATGGTTGGAGTGTTCAGGTGTGTGAAGTGCAGCAGGTTTGAGTGGGTTTCCAGAGCAGAATGTGTGTGTCAAATGGGTCAGTAAATGCTGTGAATAACAAGTGCTGTGAGGGATGAAGAGATTATCAAATAATAGATTTCTTAACAAAGGAGTTACACTAAAAACAGGCTGCTGAAGGAAAGCTGGAAATACAGGGAAGAGTTGTAAATCCCCTGTGTTCCTTTGCTCTGGTTCTCAGGGGCTCCCTTGAAATGGCAGCATATGAGGGACAGTAAAATGTGTGTGCTGGAGTTGAGTAGCTCTGTCACCTTCCTGCTCCTGAGAAATCTGCTTTGTTTCTGGAAGGCAGAGCCAGCCCATGGGTTCTGAGCACAGCAGCAGGGGGGCTTTGCCCTGTGTGTGTGGACTCAGCTGAGCAGTGGCCTGGGGCCCTGGGTGGTGTCAGCTCAGGCTCTGTGGGACAGGTGAGCTGTGGAGTAATTAATGAAGCACTCCTGGGCCCAGCAGCAATGAGTGGATAAGAACAGTGCCTCACAACCATGTCTGCCTCTCTTGTTCCTGCTCCTGGGCTCTGGTGGAAGCCAGGGCTGTGTTTTCTGATCTGGCAGCTGTTGACATGTTACCTGCTGGGATGAACAGCCAAGAGAGACTGTTGCTTTTGAATAATGAGGTTTTGTAGGAATAATGAGCTTTCCAGCCTTCTTAGATGACAGTGTTTGGACCATTCTCTGCCAAATGAACTTAGATTAGTGGATCTGTGGCACTCAGAGGAATTGAGTGGCACTTTCTGCTGCAAAGGCACATGGGCAGCATGGTCAGGTGCTTTGTGTGTGATGGTGCAGTTCTCCTGTGCAAAACCTCAGGCCAAACACTGAGGGCATTGAAATGAAGTGGAAACTAAATTCTCTGTGAGCAGGGAACTCTGTGGGAAGAAGTAGAGCTAAAATACTGAAGGCACAAAATACTGAAAAAACCTTTTGGGAAGTTGCTTTTGCCCATGGTTTCTTTCCTGCTGCCTCTCTTGACCCTGAGTGTTCATTACTGGGAGAAGTTTCCTTGCAAACAACTGAAGGTGAAAGTATTGGCAAGTCTGTCCATACAGCTAAAAATACCCTGGTCAAGGTGAAGAGGAGAGGAGAAAAGTAGCTCCAGTAGCAGGTGCATTTTCTCCTCCAAGCAACTGCACTTTGAAGGGTCCTTGAAACACTGATAACACGAGAGCCAATTAATGGTTGTTCCAGTTGAAACCCTGCTCTGCCAGCCCTGCTCAGCTGCACGAGGCAGCATCACACGTGGGGGCAGCAGGAACTCTCGGGGAAGCTGCTGTTTGGTGGTTTTCTCTTAATCCCAAAATCAGGGAGGTTGGAAAAGCTGTCCCAGCCCATCCAGTCCAAACTGTGCCCAGAGCACTGAGTGCCACGTCCAGCCCTTCCTTGAGCACCTCCAGGAGTGGGGACTCCAACCCTCCCTGGGCAGCCCCTGCCAAGGCCTGACCACCCTTTCCACGGAGAATTTTTCCTAATATCCAGCCTAAATCTCCCCTGGCACAGCCTGAGGCCATTTCTCTTTGTCCCCTGTTCCCTGGAGCAGAGCCCACCCCCCCGGCTGTCCCCTCCTGTCAGGAGCTGTGCAGAGCCACAAGGTCCCCCTGAGCCTCCTTTTCTCCAGGCTGAGCCCCTTTCCAGCTGCCTCAGCTGCTCCTGGGGCTCCTTCAGCCCCTTCCCAGCTCTGTTCCCTGCCCTGGACACACCCCAGCCCCTCAGGGTCTGTCTTGTTGGGGGGGCACAAAACTGACTCTGGGTTGGAGGTGCCTCAGCAGTGCCAGCACAGGAGACAATCCCTGCACTGATCAAACACAGGATTCTGGTGCCCAAAACCTCCAGGTGCTCCTGGGCAGCAGCAGCTCTGTGTTCCCCTCCCAGCTGCCTTGCCCAGAGCTGGCAGGAGCTGTTCTGTGGGACTGTGAACCTGGGAGGTGGTGGCAGCTAAAGCACCTGCAAATTCCTGGGGAATGCAGACCCTTCTCCAGGCTGGGTGTGGAATGCTGCTGCACTGTGTTGGGAAGGTGATGTTAATTTATCTGGAAACAAATACAAATCCCAGTTTTTCCCAGTGCCTGACAACCCTTCCAGGCTGATTTAGTCATTCCAAGGTGGAGAGGAGCTGGCACTGCAGCTCATCTGAGTCACTGCTGAGCAGTCATGGGCAGCTTTGAGCTGAGCACACTGAAAAATAAAAGTGGGCAAAGGGAGTTTTATACGAGGTGTATCTGCTGTGATCACCCGTGTGGGGTTTGGGAGGTGCTGGTCCTGCTCTCTCCCTGCTCCCTGCCTGAGGCTGCAGGGGTGGGTGGTGGCAAAATAATCCTCTGGTTTGGTAATCCAGACTGAGAAGTGGGAGAAAGGAAGAGGGAAAGACATGGTTTTAAGTGAGAAAGGAGAGAAGATGCTTGTGTTGGCTGTTCTCTTTCCTCCAGCCAAAGCCCAGGTCTTGTTAGACATGGGAGGGCCTAGGGAAAGATGGGCTTCTTGCCCCAGTGAGGTGGTTATAGAACTTCAGAATCCTGGAATGGTTTGGGTTGGAAGGGACCTTAAACTCACCTCATTTTAACCTCTTCCTCCAGCCCAGGCTGCTCCAGGCCCCATCCAGCCTGGCCTTGGCACAGTTGTGCTGATAATGGATTTCATGCTTTTAATTGAACTTCTCCACAAAGTTCTTGAGCTTCAGTAAAAGGGTGAATTTAATAACAAATTGTTCCAGAATGATCTGACAAGCCTCATCCAACATGTCAGGGATTAGTTGCTACATCCATTTTCAAAGGAAGCCCAGGAAGAAAAGATATAAACCTTTTGTGCTATTTCTCTCTGCAGCAAACAACATGAACCACCACCCCCCCTTTGTCCACTGCTACTTGGAGCAAGTTTGATCCTTTCTAGAGCTGCTGTCATTGAAATGATCTCTGTGTTAAATTTTCTGTGCTGAGAAGTACTTTTTGAGAGACGAGCTTATGTTAAACAGCAGGTGGACTCCCAAAGGCTCCTTTGTTTCTTGTCCTGAGTCCTCTGCCCCTGAAATTAAATGGAGAGAGAAAGGAAAGACATGAGCAGGTGCAATTTGGGCTGTGCCCTTCCCAAACACCACATTTGAGTTTTGGAGCCTCACCCTCTGACAGCCTTGAGTTTGTAAGAGTGATTGAGAGATGACTTGTCTTGATAGACAAGTTCTTGGAGCAGGCACTGAGGATGTGAATCCTTGTCTCATCATCAGGATGAGAAATCTCTGCTAAAAGATGTTTCTTCCAGCCATTTCTGCTTCCTAATCCCTGTGCAATGAGGAATGAATTGCAAACCAATGATGAGGGTCCAGCTCGGGAGGGAAGGGGGAGATTTCCCATCCCTGGAGGTTTTAGTACCAAGTTGATGCTTTTTTTCCA
Source organism: Taeniopygia guttata (assembly GCF_048771995.1). Lineage (NCBI taxonomy): Eukaryota > Metazoa > Chordata > Aves > Passeriformes > Estrildidae > Taeniopygia > Taeniopygia guttata. The sequence goes on along the minus strand of NC_133044.1, from coordinate 10,292,363 downwards.
AAATGCCTTTAACCAGATCTGCTGAGCAAGAAAACAACCCATTGTCTGTGAGCTCTCATCACCCCCCCAGTCAGATTTGGGATCCTCTGGTTTTTGGTTTGGACTCTGTTTCCCTCAGGGTGACTGGATCCAGTTCTGCAGGCTGAGGAACTTTGGGAATTTGTCTTGGTTGTTGTCCATAAACTGAGTGTTTTCCCAAGCAGTAGGGGCATTGGCTGGGACAAATGGGAATCCCCTGCTGAGAACTGTAATGGGGATGCAGCCCACTCCACCTCCCTGCTGAGGCAGGGCCATGGCCGAGCCCAGGGCACAGCACTGTGTGCAGAGGCTCTGCAGGATCCCCGCTGAGGGAGACTCCAGCCCCTCCCTGGGCAGCCTGTTCAGGGCTGGCACTGCCCAGGGCAGAAGTTGTGCCTCCTGGGCAGGGGCAGCTCCTGGGCTCAGGCCCTGCCCGTGGCTCTGGTGCCGCTGCTGGGCCCCGGAGCAGAGCCTGGGCCCTGCTCTGCCCTCCCTGCACACAGGGACAGCCCGGCCTGAGGGCCCCTCTCAGCTGGGGCTCCTCTCCAGCCTGAGCAGCCCCGGCTCCCTCAGCCTTTCCTGGGCACAGAGATGCTCCAGGCCCTCCTCATCCTCACAGCCGGAGCTGGCCCCGCTCCAGGAGCTGCTGTCCCTGAGGATCCAGGGCTGGACACAGCCCCCCAGAGCTGCCCCCAGGGCTGGGATCTCCCCCTGACCTGCTGGGAATGCTCCTCCTGACCTGGAATAGGTCTTGAATAGTGGTTGCTGGTCCATGGGTGTCCGTGGGCTTGCTGGGCTCTAGGCTGAAGGTCCCTGCTGTCACTTGTGCTCTGAGGAACATCTTCCAGCCCTGGTGTGGTGTCACCTCCTGTGTCTGTACCCCTTGAGTTCCTCATGATGAATCCTGTCCCGCGCATGGGCTGGCCTGGCAGGACTTGCTGAGCTGCTGGGACCTGCAGGGGCCAGGTGCCAGTGTTCTCTCAGACAGCCTGGGGCCATGCACAGAGCAGGAATGAGCCCTGCAGGTTAATGGGATGGTGTGGCACTGCGGGAACTGACGATGGGGCAGAGCCTTGTCCTTCCAGGAGGGTCACAAAGCAAAGGAAGCAGCTCACTGGCACTGCAAGGAGCTCAGGCTGTGCCTTTGGACATCACACACAGCACTGCTGCAGATCTGGGATCTAACCTTGCCCTCAAGCTCTTTCTGCTTCAAGGGGATTAGGATTTCCTGGAGAACCAGGGTCAGAGCTCGCTGGGAGAGGTGGAGCAGACACCTGGGTTTTTCCTTTATTAGAAAAAGATCAAGAAGGGAAATGGTTCCCTCTGCCTGTGCTAGGATATCACACACAGGCAGTGCCTGGGTTTGGTGGCTGGATGTTCCTTGCTGGCAGGTGCTGGGAATGGTTTATGCAGGGGAAGGCATGAAATTCAAAACCATCTCCCACTGCTGTCTCCAGGTCTGCATTTTCACACTGTTCACAGGTAGCTCTTGTTGCATTCCTGGGTGTTGAAGAGACCAGTTTGATATTTAAACATTCCCAGCCTTGCATTTACTGCTATTTACTTGACTCTTTTTGTTTTTCCCAACATTATCCTGTCTCCCAAGTTACCCTTGTCTTTGTGTGATTACAAACAGCATAAATACATTGAGTTATATCCTCAGCAGGTTTTAGTGCTGATTATTTTGTAATGAATGACAGGAACAATTGTTTTTATGAAAAGACAGATTCGATTTGCAGGGAGATGATTTATGTAGTTCCTGGGGGAGGGGAGCCATGTCTGATGTTTCTGAGCAGAGGGACTTTTTAAGGAGAATTTAAATGTAAAATCTGCAACAGATGTTAGAATCAGTAATCAATTTTGCCACTATAAATTTAGAAGAATTTGACTCGTCTGCACAGTAAATGCTCCCACCAGCTGTGTTCTTGTTTTAATAGGATTGCTAATGAGACTTGTGGTGAAAGCCTTGGGCAATGCAGCCTGAGGAGTGTGACACAGGTATGATGTTAATATGGAGTTATTGCTTGTGAAATCCATCCTGTCCTTTCAGTCCTCACAGCAGTCCAAACCAGGCTTCAGCAAGATGCTTGGCTGCTGAGGGAGCGAAATTTCGTTTCTCTGGCTGTGCCAGTCCCTCCTGGTTTGCTTGCAGGGAAGGAAGGAAGGGGGGAGATGTTCATAGCACAGCTCCAGTCAAAGGGATGTGTTATTCCAGCTGCTGTCCTGTGTGTGTTGGGGAGGCAGGGAGTGAGGCTGGGGGAAGGGAGCAGGCACAGGCAGTGGGTGAATCCTTGTTCTCCCCATCCATCATCCCAGGTGAAGCCCCTCCTCTCATTCCTGCCTGGCAGAGGGTGCCCAGTGCCACCTCAGGGTTGGGACAGGGCACCCCTGCCCCCTCCCATGGCCTTGGGAAGTGGCAGTAACAGGGCCCTCCTCCTCCTCCTGCTCCCCATCCAGCTGCACTCATCCCTTCCCTCCTCAGGCACAGACACTCTCCAGCTTGCCCAGCTTTTCTGCTGCAGAAATGTAGGGAGCATTTGCAATTTTTACCCTTTGTTCAAGAGCATCTCTCCTTTGCCTGGAGCTCTTCTAGAAGCTGCCTGAGAGATGCCAGCCTTGGCTTTTAGGGGGCTTGGTTCAAACCAGTCTCTGTTCCCTTTCCAGGTTATTTATTACCCAACCACCAGCCAAGGGCTATTCCCTTCCCTGGACTTGGCTCTGGGAACTCCCAGCTCCCCCAGCAGCCACTGTGGCCTTGGGGACATTTGGGCACATTTTTGTTCTCTGGTTGTGAACTGGAGCAGTTTTCATGGAGTGGCCTCCTGAGGAGGCTGAGCCCGTGTGTGTTTTTATGGGAACTCTCCAGAAGGAAAGAACAGCCCTAAAATTCTCCTTGTGGCAACAAGGGAAACTTGGGACTTCACTTTGCTGCCAGCCAAGGTTTCATTTCAGCCCATAAAGCTGAGCTGACAGGGCTGAATGGCTCAGGTCGGGCCTGTGCAGGGCAGTGCACCACACTGCAGTTGCTAAATGCATTAACTGTGGATTTCTCTCCTCCCTGAGCCATCACAGCAGCTCTCACACGAGGAGTCAGGTGAGAGGCATTGGTTGGGTTCATTGAATTCATTCCTCTGGATCCAAATGCATCAATGCATTTGGCATTTCAGGAAAGACAAGCTGACAAAACATCTGCAGGAGCGATGTGTTTGCTCATCTGCAATGGGGAGTGCCTAACAGACAGAAACACTGCAAGCTAGGAAAGGGATTTCTGGGAATGTGGTGATGGTAGGAACACCCTCCTGGGTTTGGGAAAGGCAGAATCAGCAGGACGTTGCTTTGGAGGGGGAGGAATCCGTTCCTGAAGGGTTCTTGTGTTGGGCTGAGTGCAGGGGTGCTTGTGGGGCAAGGCTGGAGTGCTGGAGCCAGGCTTGCACTGACACACAGACACGTGGGACACGTGAGACACATGGGACACACGGGGACACATGGGACACACGGGGCCACGTGGGCACAGAGACACATGGGGACACACGCGGACACAGGGACACACAGACACATGAACATATGAACACACAGGGACACACATGGACACACATGGACACAGGGACACAGATGCATGGGCACACAGACACACAGACACAGGGACACAGACACTTGGACACACAGATACACGTGGACACAGGGACACACACAGACACAGGGACACACAGGGACATGTAGGCACAGGGACACACACAGACACATGGACACAAAGACACACGGACATGGGCACACAGACACTTGGACACATGGACAGGGTGCCCAGGGCTGTTCAGTGCCACGTGCCCTCTCGGTGGCCCTGGGGAGGTTCTCCTGCCCCGGGGTGAGACCCAGGTGCTTGGCTCCAAGGGGACTGGACCTGGTGTAGTTTGTTGGGACCTTCAGGGCAGGATCCTGCAGCTCAGGGAATGGCTGTGCCTTCAGTGCTTGCTGGCTGATCAGCTCCCTCAGCTCCCAGCTCAGCTCCTGTGGGTCAGAGACCCCAAACTGCCTTGGTCAGGGTGACTTTGGGCAATGAACAGGCTCATGCCAAGGAGTGCTGCTTCCCTTGTGCCGTGGGGATGTTCCTGGCCCCCCTCCCCAGGCCATGGGGAGCTGGGGGTGGGAGCTGGGTGCTGGTGGCTCTAAGAGCTGGCTGTGACCTCCCAGACCACGTGGCCCATCCATGGTTTCCTTGGCTGCTCCAGTGACCCCTCTGGAGGCTGTTGACTTGCAGGTTGTGCAGTTGGGAGCCAAGTCCTGTGTGTTCTCCTTGGATGAAGCTGCTGTTGGATTTGGCAGTGGCAGAAATGCAGGAACTGCAGCACAAGGATGTAGTAAAAAAATGCGGGCAAACCCCAACTCAGGGAAGAAATGATGATGTCTGGCTCTAGATCAGAAGGCTGAAAGATCTTCTTTATTAAAACTATACTATATTACAGTAATATACTATTTAAAGAGATACTATACTATTCTACATACTTACTTCTTACTTACCTATCTGTCAACTAACTGACAAACTTGTGACTTCCTGCTGAGACCCTGAGCCACAGCTGGATCCAATTGGTCATTGAACCCAAACAACCTTCACCAGAATCCAATCCAGCAATCACTTCAGGTAAATAATCTCCATACCAAATTCCACATGGGGAAAACAAAGGAGCAGAGATAAAGATTGTTTTCTCTTCTCTCTGTGTTTCTCCTGAGAGACAGAATTATGTCTCTCTGTCCAGAGAATGTGAATGCCACTCAAGGATTCGGAGTCCCCTCTGAAGCTGCAAAGCAGCCAGGGCATCTTTCATTGAATTCCCAGAAATTCATATAATTCTGGTTATAATGTGGTAATTCATAGAATTCACCAGGGAAGATGTGAACTGTGGGTCCAGGGCAGGCCATGGAGATGCTCCAGGGGCAGGAGCCAGGCTGGGAGAGCTGGGGGTGTTCACTTGGAGAAGGTCAGGCTCCAGAGAGACTTTAGAGTCCCTTCCAGAGCCTAAAGAGGGTTTTGAAAAGGAGGGAGAGGGACTTTTACACAGGCAGAGAGTGATGGGACAAGGGGGACAAAATCTGTTTGGTGCAAGAACCAAATGAGATGCAGTGCAAATGATCTCTGAAAGTGCTTAGTGCTAAACCCAGCCGGTCTGGAGTGTTTGGGGGTGATGAGCCCTGACACTGGAGAGTTGATGATCCATAATAAATACATGTAGTAGAAAACAACTGTTTACAGAGCTGTACAAGTGTGTGTGTGTTTGCATCATTGCTTTTATGTCCTTCCAGCTCAGAGTTGGAATTTGCTTAACAATCCTGGGGACTCTGATCTCCCTCTGGGCTCTCAGAGTCCAGCTCGCTGTGGAAGCAGCAGGATCTGGAGGCATTTCATGGACACCGGGTCTCTAAAGGAGTGTTGTAATGTGAGGTGTTGGACTTCCAGGTATCCCCTCCTCAGGTGGAGCACACCTTGCACTGGGAATCCCCAGACACCAGGACTTGAGTAAATTCTTTGCTGGGATTTTTATCATTCCCCCACTCAGCTCCAGCACCTGCAGGAGTTCTCTCAGCCCCAGCTCAAGCTCACCTATTTACCAGAATGGGCACTTAAAATGTTTAAAACCCATAATTGTTCTTCTTTTAGAGCCCAACTCTTGAATTAAGGCTTTACAAGAGCACTGAGTTTGCAAGGATTGCTTAATCAATACGAGAAATTTATGTCAGATCCTTGTTTACACTGCTCTTTGTGAAGTGAACTGGGCAGGATTTTCAGCAACCCTGGTGGGGCTTTCAGATCTATTTTTAAATCATTTGGACAAAACCCAGAAGAAAAATATAAATCATTTGCTTCACAGCCTGCAAGAGTGTTTTTTAACAAGGTAATTATGTTTTTATGGCAGCTTAATCTCTGCTTTCATCACTGGAAGTTGCATTGCTGGTCTGTTGTTTCCCAGGATAACGAGTGTCACTATTCCCATAAATACAGTCACCCCTTCCCAGGCTGTGGCTGAGCTCCTGTCTGTGCCAGCCTCACAGGAACAGTCCCTTCCCAATATCCCATCTCACCCTGCCCTCTGGCAGTGGGAAGCCATTCCCCCTGTCCTGGCACTCCAGGCCCTTGTGCCAAGTCCCTCACCATCCTTCCTGTGGAATCCTTCAGGTGATGGGAGGTGTGGAATCCTTCAGGTGATGGGAGGTGTGGAATCCTTCAGGTGATGGGAGGCCACAAATGGATCACCCCAAAACTTTCCCTCCTCCAGGCGGATCCTGCAGTTACTCCCTCAACCCTTCAGTATTACAGAGTTACTTAAAATAGTTTTTTCTCCTTCCCTGTATGCCCTATGGCTGAGCAAAACAGTGATTTTGAATATTCCTTCAGGCCCCTGGGAAATCTTAATGGGAAGTTGTTTTCCTGCCTGAGATTTCCAGCTACAGAGATCTGTGAGGAAGCAGCCAGGTCTTTGGGTGTATAAATAAGTGGGATGGCTGAAAACTCCTGGGCAGCTGGCAGTGCTGGGGGGCAGCCTGGGCTCCAGCCCTGGAGCTGGAGTGGCTTTGGGAATGTTCAGCTCCTGCTTCAGCCCCAGCCTTTGCCTGAATGGGGCTGGGTTTGAGCTGCTCTTTTTGAGCTGCTCTTCTCCCTCATTGGCTTTTTGCCCAAGCAAATGCCACTCTCAGGCTCTTTCCCAGCTTCCCCCGGTCTGTGTTAAGATGCTGATGTGTTGTTGTTAGAGGCCAAATTCCTCCTGCCACACTGAGGTTGGAAAAGCCTCCAGGGTCCTGAGTGCAGCCATTCCCACCACTGACCCTGTGCCCACATCCCCCGGGATGGGCACTCCACCACCTCCCTGGCAGCTGTGCCAGGGCCTGACCTCCCATTCAATAAAGAAATTTCCCCAAAATCCACCCTGATCTTCCCCTGGCCCAGCCTGAGGCCGTTCCCTCTCCTCCTGTCCCTGTTCCCTGGAGCAGAGCCCGACCCCCCGGCTGTCCCCTCCTGTCAGGAGCTGTGCAGAGCCACAAGGTCCCCCCTGAGCCTCCTTTTCTCCAGGCTGAGCCCCTTTCCAGCTGCCTCAGCTGCTCCTGGGGCTCACAGCCCCTCCCCAGCTCTGTTCCATTCCCAGCCCCTTCTTTGGAGCTCCCCTGTAGTTTATTCTTTTATAATGTGTTTCTCCTGCCTTCCGTGCACTGCTGGGGTCTGACTGTGCCCTGAGGTGACAGGTTTGTCACTATGAGGTGACAGCTTTGCCATGGTGACTCTCCAGGCCTGAGAGACCAGGTCATGGAGCATCAGGATGTGTCTGGGACATTTTGGGGAATGTGAAAGGAGAGGAGGCTGGGCCAAGTCCCAGATTTTCCTTCAGCTCTTCCCCCTCTGAAGCCTCTTCTTTCCCACACTTGACCAGACACGAGCATGTATTGAGCAGCCCTGAGGATGTGGCACTTGGGGACAAGGTCAGTGGTGGCCTTGGCAGTGCTGGGGAAGTTCAGTGAGTTCAGTGCTGCTGAACTGGACCTTGGAGGGCTTTTCCCCCCTGACCCCATCCTGTGTCCCCCGTCCGAGGAGGAGCCATCCCTGTGGTCAGAGGGAAGGAGCTGGGGGTTCTCCAGAGCCAGCAGCTCTGGGGGAAGGGAGGGATGGGCTGGAGCCAAGGTCAGGGCTGGCTGAGCTCCTGTCATGAGGCAGAGCAGCAGCTGGGGCAGGACAAGGCTCTGTCCCCTGGGATGTGCCTGGCAGGTCCCTGCTGCTGCGGCAGCTGCTGCTCCAGCCCAGGGATGGAAAAGGTCCTGATCCCACCTGTCCTGGGAGCTTTCACAGCAGCATTCCCTGCCAGGCCCTGCTGGGGTCTTGTGAAAGTCACAGGGACTGGGGCAGGAGTTCACTGGAACTTTTCTGCTGCTGGAAGGGGTTTTTGTTCCACTCTCTGCCCGGCTGTGCTGTGCTTGTGGCACACCCAGGCTCCTGCTGATGCTTTTCCTGCCTCTGTGGAGTTAAACATCCACCCTTTCCTGGGAGAAGAACCAGCTCAGCCTGGTTAACAGCAAGCTTGAAGTGGGTTTTGCTGCTGATTTGATAGGATCTGTTTTTTTTCGTGCTGTTCTATTTTAAGTCCCTTTGCATTGGGCTTCTTTTTCCCTGGGTATAAATTTTACATGATTCCTTGAAACTGCACTGGAAATACGGAAAAGAAAGGAATGATCACTGGAATGTTGTTGGTGCAGATTTCCAAGGGCAAGTGTGTTAAAACCAAGTCCATGGAAAATGAATGAAGAACAGTCATGGTTTGGATTTACTTAAGAACAACATTTTCAGCTCTCAAAACAAAGCCTTTGCTGTACTTTGTTTTATATCTAGAGATTTTTCAATAATCTGATTAATTTCTGCTGAAGTATGAAGCAATAAAGTAGATTACAAGCAAGTACAGGAAGAGTGAGTGTGGAAGGAATGAAATTTGGTGGTTTTCTTCTCCTTGGTTTCCAGTCCTGATCCCTCATTCCTGTGCTTCACACATCAGCAGGGCTGTGCAGAGGCTGAGGGGCTTTTCTGGTGTAAAATTCCAGCTTGGGAATTAATGCTGATGAGTTCTTCTCACTACAGAACTTTCTTGTTCTTTCCAGGCAGGATTTCAGAGCTGGAGGGGACACCAGGGCAGTTGTGTTGGGTGATAAAAAGCCTGATGCAGACCAAAAGTCCAACTTTGCTGTTTTCCTCATTATTATTCAGAACAGTTTTCATCTTATCTTCAAGGCCTTGGAAGAACAAGGAATTTCATATAGAGATTAGGCTTGGCTCTTCACAATAATTATACTTCAGAGAGACAATTTTGGTTCTTACACATTTACATTAAAGCTGGAAGAATTAAAAACTACTTTAAAGGGACTACCTTGGGCTCCAGGTTCCAGACAAGATGCAGGACCAGTCCTCATCATGTGGACATCACCTTGTAATTGTATTTTTCCTGATTCCCTCACAAGGGGCAGGAATGGCTTTTGCATAGAAAAGTAATGCCAGGTTTGTGTTTTGGTTTGGGTTTATGTTTGTTTTGTTTAAGTTTGGGGTTATTCTGTAGAAACATCCCAGTTGCTTTGGCATTAGCGCTCAGATGACAGAATCATGGAATGGGTTGTGTTGGAAGGACTTTAAAGACCATCCCCTTCTACCTTCCAGCCAGAGGCAGAGGTGCTACAGACTCCATCTGCTTTGAGGAAAGGTTTTAAATCTCAGATGAGAAAAGTTAAGCACCTAAGGAGATATTTTTGTGCTTAGGCATACTAGAAAACACAGATCTTGGGTAATTTCTGGGCCCTACTTTAAATACCGTATTTGACATTTTTGTTATACCCATGTAACAACAAATGATTTGCTGCTGGTTTTATGCAGTAATAAACTTGGTTTATCCAAATCCAAATAAAAACTCACTTTTGGAAGTGCAGTGTGGCTGAAAACTCCAGGCTGACTCTCAAAATTAGAATTGTCTCGATTCCAGTTAAGCTCAGAGTTTACAGTAACTTTTGGGTCACTGCAGGCAGGAAAACACAGGGCCCAGTGATCCATCTCCAGCGTCTGAACTTTCAGAAACTCCAGAATCATGGAAAATCCACATCCCCAAGTACCTGAGTATCAATAATTTGGATTTGCTTTTCTCCACACCCAGACAAGAAGCAAAGAAGGTCCTTTAAAAGGAGGTGAAATGTTGTGCAGGGTCCAACAAAAGTGTGAGGGTGGCTTTGTCCCCATCCTGGGGATGACGTGGGGACAACCCAGGGTGAAGCCCAGGGCTCTGGAGCTGAGCCTCAGGTGGAGCCTGGGTTCAGCACTGACTTCTGGAGCACTGAAAGCCCTGCTCTGAGCTTTGCTGGTGTCTCACAGCAGAGTTAATGTGTTAATTAGCCTATGCTAATGAGCACCGTTTTAGCGCTGGAGACAAAGGCTGTGCTCGCTCTCACCTGGGTATTGATGGCATCAGTGCTCCGTGGGTTTGTGGGTTCCTAGGCAGCAGAGCCTGCTCGGGGTTTGCTTTAATGCTCATTTGTCTGAGGAAAGGAAGCTGAAAACGTCTGTGCTGGGTTCAGCTCTGTGCAATGTGCTCAGCTGTGCCCTCCCTGGCCCTGCAGTGAGTGTCACAGGGGGTGACAGTCACTGCTGGTGATGGATGGGCCCAGGGCAGAGAGGAGCCCCTGTGGGGAGGGAGGCTCCTGCTTGCCAGAATAAGGGATTCATCTGTATCCTTCTAAGGGTACTGAGCCTTCCCTGCTGGTGCTCTGGAGTGTGATGGGTCCTACAAAGAGTCCAGAGGAGGCCATGGAGCTTCTCCCAGGTCTGGGACACCTCTGGAGCCAGGCTGGGAGAGCTGGGGGTGCTCACCTGCAGAGGAGAAGGATCCAGGGAGAGCTCAGAGCCTTCCAGGGCCTAAAGGGGCTCCAGGAGAGCTGGAGAGGGACTGGGGACAAGGGATGGAGGGACAGGACACAGGGCATGGCTCCCACTGCCAGAGGGCAGGGATGGATGGGATACTGGGAATTAGGAATTGTTCCCTGGGAGGGTGGGCAGACCCTGGCACAGGTGCCCAGAGCAGCTGGGGCTGCCCCTGGATCCCTGGCAGTGCCCAAGGCCAGGCTGGACAGGGCTTGGAGCAGCCTGGGACAGTGGGAGGTGTCCCTGCCATGGCAGGGATGGGATGAGATGCACTTTAACTCCCACTTTAATCCCCCCCAACCCAAATCATTCCAGGATTGTGTGACCTGCAGAGCTCCAGGGAGCTCAGCAGAGCTGGATTTGGGAGAGGCAGGAGTGACCTCCTGTCCTTTCAGAGGGGCTCTGTCTCTGGCTGAGCTGCAGGGCTTTGGGAAGCTTTGGAATCTGGTTGGGATCTGAGATTTCCTCGGGCTGTGTTTTGGATCTTCCCTCCCTGCTGAGGTTTCTGCATGAAGCAGTTCCTTATCGGCTGTGGGGAAGAGATTTGGCTGCAGGGGCTTTTCTTCCCGATCCACATCCCTGTGACAAGTCATTTCCAAGTGTGAAAATCGCTTTGCTATTTGTATTCAGCGCTGGCTGCTTGCATAACCCGGGCAGGGACGGGCTGAGCCTGCGGGGCTGGGGCTGCACCCACCCCCCGTGCCACCCTCAGAGCAGCCCCTGCCAGCTCAGAAACTCGGAGATTGTGCCATGAAGGGAGTTTTTGCAAGTGGAGCCTTTCCTTGAAGAGAGGAAGAAAATCCTGAGCTGCCTTTGAAGTGGTTCCTGCTCCTCATCCAGTGCTGAAAGGGCTGTGAAGTTGTGTGAAGCAAAGGGTAGGTTCTGTTTAGTGTTAGCACCGGCAATTTCTCTCCCCCTGAGAGTGTTTTTTTCATCCAGCTGTACTGTGTTTCTGTTGAGAATGTTGAGATTCCTTAGCTGCAAAAATAGGGATTTCTGTGGAGGAGTCTGTGGACGAAATGGCAATAAAATCATTTTATCAGTACCTAAGAAATGCATGTGAGTGTTCAGGATAACCTGAAACAAAAATCTGGGTGCAGTTCTGTTTGCTTCCAACCAGGGGGACATTGATAATCTGCCTGAACAAAAGAGTTCAAGTGACAGGATCCGAGGTGAGGGCCCTGGAGATGCTTTCTGCCCCTCCTGGAGAAATGAGCTGTTCCCTGCCCCAGCCAAGGCCGTGTCCCTCCAGGGACACAGAGCCTGTGTCCTGCTCTTTGCAAGTGATGTGTTCCCTCTTCCCCCCGGGATTAGACCTGGGCTGTTTCATGAAGAATAATTACATTGGATCTAGGAAAAGATGAATGTTGAGGAGGAGGGAATTAAAAAGAAATTATAAAAAAGAAGCAGCCCAAATCACTCGTGGAAGGGAGCACTTTGTCAGAGTGACACCGAGTCCTCTGGTGAAGTATCCTGGGCTGGGGCTGAGGCTTGGTCGGAGCTGTGCCTTAGAGGCTGGGCCAGCAGCAAAGCCTGCACAGGCAGCAGGGATCCATTGGTACATGAGACAGGCTGGGAGGATGTCAGGATGGCTTCCAGGGATAATGTCCTGCCTTGGGAGCAGGTTCCAGAGTCAGCACTGCCCCTCTGCTCCGGGCTGGACCATGGCAGCTGTCCCATTGCTCTCCAAGATGCACCAGGGAGCTTCCCAGTGTGTTCCAGGAGCTGCTGGAGTGGGGCAGGGGTGCAGCACTCTGGGGGCTCATCTGAGCCTTCAGCTCGTGGGAAGGAGCCCCGTCTGTGTCAGGTAATCCCAGCCCCATCTGTGTCAGGGTAATCCCAGCTCCATCTGTGTCAGGTAATCCCAGCCCTGTCTGTGTCAAGTAATCCCAGCCCTGTGTGTGTCAGGTAATCCCAGCTCTGTGTCAGGGTAATCCCAGCCCTGTCTGTGTCAGGGTAATCCCAGCTCTGTGTCAGGTAATCCCATCCTTGTCTGTGTCAGGGTAATCCCAGTTCTGTGTCAGGGTAATCCCAGCCCTGGCTGTGTCAGGTAATCCCAGCCCTGTCTGTGTCAGGTAATCCCAGCCCTGTCTGTGTCAGGTAATCCCAGCCCTGTCTGTGTTGGGTAATCCCAGCCCTGACTCTGAGCTCTGGCCACGGGGCACTGCTGGTGTGGGACTGGGCATGAGACACCCTGGGACAGAAGGTTTGTTCTTTTTCATGGAATCACAGAATGTCCTGAGCTGGAAGGACCCCCGGGGATCACCCAGTCCAACCTCTGTCCCTGCACAGACACCCCAGCAATGCCAGCCTGGGCATCCCTGGAGCTCCTGGAGCTGTGGCAGCCTCGGGGCCGTGCCCATTCCCTGGGCAGTGCCAGCACCTCTGAAGGAAGAACCTTTCCCTGAAATCCAAGCTGACCCTGCCCTGGCCCAGCTTCCAGTCTGCTTTTCCTGTCCCCACAAAAAGCTGCCCCATAACCCCACACCACTGAGCTCTCTGAAGGGGACAGGCAGGGAGGCACGAGCCACTGAGGGGGCCCTGGCAGCTGTGACAGGGGCATGGGGGACAAGAAGAGCATCCAGTGCCGTGTGAAGGCACATCTGTGACAAAATCCCCTCATTTTCTGAGGGTGTTTGGATACTGGCTCCACCCAGGAGCTCTAGTGGAGGTGCTCTGCCCACAGCAGCTGGAGCTGATGCCCTTTTAAGGCCCCAACCCAAACCAGTCTGTGATTCCATGAGTACTGGTTTGGGGCCAAAATGTGTCAGTCAGTGTGTGCTGAGACCAGGATCTCAGATCCACCCAGTGGAAGGATTCTTTATCCTCAGGACCTCCCCTAAGCCTGCTCAGGCTGTGTTTCCCTGGTGCCCTGTCCTGACACTGAAGGGCTGCAGTGCTTCCTGGGGTAGCCTGGAAGGATTTTAGCAGGAATTGCCCAAAGGGAAAAGGCTGGAGCTTCCCTGGCTCGTTCTGCCCTCCTTTGCCCTCAGGAGTTTCAGGAGGCTGTTCCAGACTTGCATTTTTGGGACCCTCGGAGCTGCCCCTCTGTGCCAGGCTGGTCTGTGCACAAAGATCAAGCAGCCCCACAGCCTTCACTGCCACCCATCTGGAGGGCTTTTCTCACTGACTCCTCTTCCTCTGTGTTCTCCTCATGACTGGAGTGGAGTAACAGCTGCTTTTTGTGACAGCACCGAGTGTGGAGCATCCTGGGCTGCTTTTATATCCTGATGCTTTAGATCGTTAAATTCTCACGGCTTAAGCTCTTTATTTCTTGTTTTGCTGTGCTTATGAGAGGATCTCCTGGGGCCCTATTGTACAACAAATACAAATAATCCATGAATAAAACAGCCTGACTGTTTGTACTGCAGGCAGTCTGCGAGGATTGCTCCCAGATAACGTTTTGGGATATTACTCATTTTGATCTGTGCCTTCTACCAGTGTTTCTCTGCTCAACAGCACTGCAGAGATGTTGCCCTCTGGAAAGAGGCTTCTCCAGATTAATTTCTGATTTTTCTACCTGGTTGCTCTCTGCCTTTGGCAGAGTTTCAGGTTCCTTCTGTGCTCTCCCTGCCCAGCCGAGGTGAGTTCCTGCAGGTTATGGGGCAGCTCAGGTGTTGCAGTGGTGCACACAGAGGCTGCAGTTGTTCCTTGTCAGGACTGCCCTGGGGGGGAGAAGCCCTTTAAATTCACTCATAGCACGTTTAGTTTTATGAAGCCCTTGACTTTAAACTTCTAAATGAGCTGGGATGTGAATTGGAGAGCAGTAAAATGAGATTTAAATGGGAGAAAGCCCCACTTAGCCTGGGAGGATGTGCTGCTCTCGCTGGGGCTGCTGTGAAACAGGACCAGTTATGTTAAATACAAACTGGTATTTACTGGTGCCTTGAAGCTGCTGCACTTGTTCCCCACTGGGAGCTGCCCTTTGGGGAGACAGTTCTCATTAATTGGTATCCAATCATTGCACAGGACTGACGGGTGTGTGCACTGCAGATTTTCCTCCTCAGATCTTTTCCCTCTACTTTCTTCTTCCCCTGTGTGTGCAAACACCGTGTTTATTTTTCTGTATTAGCTCCTCTACTGTTCTCCTCTCTTCAGTAATTAACAGTTGATTCCTGCTTGTCTCTTGACCTTTCTTTTGCCAATCCATTCAAATCACAATAATTTCTTGTTCTTTAAATATCTGCTTAAATGCCATGGGTAGAGGTCAGCTGGTTTAGTTCTTGACATATTTGGAAGAAGATGTTCCTGGTGTTCATTTGTTTCTCCTCTAGTAATTTCTTAGTAAATAACCTGGAAGGTTTGCATATCAAATTGGTGTAAAATTAATTTTCCCCCTATGGAACACACAGAACTGGGTGGTAGGTGAGTGATACCTTGATTTTTATACAGAGGGCAGAATTCACTGACGTGGCAGTCGGTTTCTGAAGGACTAAAATGTTCCTCCTCTGGGCACCCTGTGCCAGGACTTCCCCTCCCTCACAGGGAGGAATTTCTTCCTCCTGGTCCTGCCCCTCCATCCCCTGTCCCAAGTCTGTCTCCATCTTTCCTGTAGCTCCTTCAGGTCCTGCAAGACCACAGTTAGGCGACCCCAAATCTTCTCCTCTCCAGATGAACAATCCCAGCTCTCCCAGCAGAGCTGCTCCATCCCTCTGCTCATCCTGGAGCCTCCTCTGGGCTCCTCCAGCAGCTCCAGCTCCTCCTGTGCTGGCCCCAGGGCAGCTCTCAGGTGGGGTCTCACCTGGGCACAGGGGCAGAATGCCAATCCCTGCCCTGCTGCCCACGCTGGGATCAGTATTTACATTTTCCAGTCCACAGTATGCAGGGACAGCAAAGGAGTTAATCCAAACTGCAGATTTGCCAGAAAATTGCTCTATAAATAAAAATAAATGCCAAAAATAAGTGAAGTAAAACATCAGCAGAAGATGAAGGGGCGAGGAAGGATGGAAACAAGCGGCTGTGAGGAGTGAGGAGTGGATTTGTTCCATGGTCAAGTGCTTGTCTTGAGAGGCCTTTTGTCACCAGTGACTCCTTTGGAGAGCAGCCCTTGGAGGGAAAATCAGAGTAACTCCAAGCAGAGAAGTTCTGGGAGCACTCTCTGCCACCTTCCCAGAGGAAGTTGGTTCTGGGAATCTTCTCCACAGCTCCTGACAGGAGGGGACAGCCGGGGGGGTCGGGCTCTGCCCCAGGGAACAGGGACAGGAGGAGAGGGAACGGCCTCAGGCTGGGCTGGGGGAGCTCAGGGTGGATTTTGGGGAAATTCCTTCACTGAAAGGTTGCCAAACACAGAATCAGGCTGTGCAGGGAGATGGTGGAGGGGTTTAACAGCCCTGTGGACGTGGCACTTGGGGACATGGCTCAGTGGTGGCCTTGGCAGCGCTGGGTCAAGGTTGGACTCGATGTTTTGAGGGCTTTTCCAACATAAATCGTTCCATGTTTCTGTGAGAGTCCCCAGTGCTGATCCAGCTGGAGGCACTAAAACACCTGTAACTGATAGGGAGGTTTTGTGCCTGGGGAAGCAAATCTGAGAGAGAGACATTTCCTGCTTATTTTGCCATTGAGTTAAACCCCTGTTTAACAAAACAAAGTGCCTGGGATGTGAGGTCTGCAGAGGGAGGATTTGTGTGGCACCAGGTGGCTCAGCCCAGGTGAACGGAGCAGATTTCCTAAAGGAACAGGTTTGCTTCAGTCTCTGAGCTCTTAGAATAAAAGAATGATTTAATTTCTTTTGCCTGTTTGAATCTGTATGCAAGACTGGAACATCTTCCCTGGGTCAGAATGGGATGTCAATGGGATTTTTCCTTTGTTCCTGGGTCAGAATGGGATGTCAATGGAATTTTTCCTTTGTTCCTGGGTCAGCATGGGATATTAATGGGATTTTTCCTCTATTCCAGCAACAACGCACTGTTTATAGGCTGACCCTGGTGAAAGCTTGGAATGTGGATGAACTCAAAGCTTATGCTGACCTGATATCCCTTGGGAAACCAGACTTCATTGAGGTCAAGGTGAGCTACATGGAGCTGTTTAAGTTTTTCCAGCAGTATTTTCCATTGTTTTGTCCCCATTTCCCCCGCCTTTAGTCTAAACTTTCTGAGTAAGTCAAATTCTTCTGAAGTGATGTATAAGAAACTACTCTCTTGCTTTTAATATTAGTGAATAATAATTAATTCACATTCAGGTGGTGTTTTCTAGTATCCTGTGTGTGCCTTTGGAGCAGGTTTGCCTGTGCCACAAACCAAACTTTAGACCAGCCAGCCTCGATTTCTGCCCAACAGACTCATCACTCTCTGGCCTTTTTTTGTATTTCTGTGAAAACAAAGAGATCAGAATAAACAGAAACAAAGATAAATAGATATTCTTTCTTTATATCAACTATCAGTTGAAACGAAATATTCCAGGTTCAGCTGGTAGTTTGGGGTAGGATTCTTCCCATCCTGGTCTTGAGTTTTGCCAGGGAGAAGGTGGAAAGTTCAGTGATGTGTTTGTGTTTGGCTGGATTTGAGGGCTGCCAGCAGATGTGAGATACTGCAGGGCAGGAGGGGCTTTATCATGGGCTTAATCAATTCAGTAAATAGAGACTGTAAAAAAGCTTACAAACTTATAAAAAGGCACCTTCCCACATGCTCTGAGCATTTTCACCCAGCAGCTCCTGCAGAGGAGCACAGCAGTTTGTGCAACTCTGTTACTCCTGGACTCTCCTTTTTCTTTTCTCTTTTTCGTTTCCTGAATAAATTTTTTAAACTTTCTTTCATTTTTATAACCTTTTTTTTTTTTTTTTCCAACCTTTTTTTACTGCTGCTATGAAGAAAAGCCTGGGTTTTGCTGTGAAGGCTTGATACCTTCTGTCAGCATGGAGAGTTTTTCTCTCTAGGCATGCTGCTAAAGTTGGGAGCTTCATCCTTGCTCGGGTTTGGAGTTTGGTTTGGAGAAAACCCCTCGGTTTTCCACCTTCCTGGGTGTTTCCCTGGCTGTGCAGGATCCTGCCAGGGAGGGGAGGGCAGGGATGGAGCAGAGGCTGTGGGGCTGGTTCTACCCAGGCTGCTCTGCCTGGGGCATTAATGTTAATTAGTGAGATCAGGCGGTGCCAAGGGATGTTCCAGGAACTCTCCAGGGCAAACATCTGTCTCCCTGCTCTTCCCTGTGCCTCCCAGTGTCACAGTCCTGCTTTCCCAGAGCTCTGCCCTGGAAAAAGCCTGCCTTGCTCTGCCAAGGAAATACAGGGTCACAGGTGAGGGCTCACAGGTGTACTCCTGGTGCTCTTCCAGCTGGGACAGGGAAATTCATGGATCTCTGAACCCCGTCTGTGGGAGCTGGGACAGGGAAATTCATGGATCATGGATCTCTGAAGCCTGTCTGTGAGCTCTGAATACAGCTCTCCTGTGAGCTGGGACAGGGAGAGGCTGGGAAACATTCCCAGAATCCAGCACTGGGATGGTCCAGCCTCCAACTGTGCTGCTCACACAACATTTGAGACTAAGCAATTTTCCCCAAAAGACTTGGTATTTTTGACTGTAAGTAATTTTTTGTGTTCCTTTGGGAATAAAGCATACTTGGGATGTGGATAGGCCTCAGCATTCCTTTCTGCAGCCCCTCAGTGTGCCGGGGTAAAAAGCCAAGGACCAGGTGGTGCTCAGAGCCAGCCAACAAAGAGTGATGAGGAGATTCTGCACAGCTCTGCCCGACAATGGGGCTGAGCCTGGGGATTTTCTGGTTGAAGACTTGAGATAAATGATGCCCATTTCAGATGAAGGAGCTAATCCAGTGTTTCTCCAGAGAGGCTCAGGGGGTGGATGGAGAGAGATTTAGATTCTTGCAGGCTTAATGCTTGTTCTCATTTCCCTGAGTGCCTCACAGTGCTGTAACTCTGTGGGACGCCATTCTCCCACTTAAGCCAACAGTAAAGGGAGACTCAGTCATTAAAAATGCATCAAATTGATTTATTGCCTTAATCTGTTCTAATGCAAATGTGTCACTGTCACACTTGTAGAGAGCTGATGGTTGTATTTAAGGTCTGGAACAAGCCAGAACTCCTTTCATTCCCATGGTGCCATCTTTGGGTTCTGAAAGCCAGAGGTTTGTTTGGTGTACAGCATTTTTGTGTCCAGGGCAGGGAACGGAGCTGGGAAGGGGCTGAAGGAGCCCCAGGAGCAGCTGAGGCAGCTGGAAAGGGGCTCAGCCTGGAGAAAAGGAGGCTCAGGGGGGACCTTGTGGCTCTGCACAGCTCCTGACAGGAGGGGACAGCCGAGGGGGTTGGGCTGTGCCCCAGGGAACAGGGACAGGAGGGGAGGGAACGGCCTCAGGCTGGGCCAGGGGAGCTCAGGGTGGATTTTTGGGAAATTTCTTCACTGAAAGGGGGGCCAGGCCCTGGCACAGGCTGTGCAGGGCAGGGGTGGGTCCCTATCCCTGGAGGGATGTGAAAGATGACTGACATGGCATTGGGGACATGGGTTAGGGTGAGCTCAGCAGTGCTAGGTCAGTGACTGGGCTCAGTCTGAGGGGTCTGTCCTTGCTGAATTCTAGAATCATGGAGTGGTTTGAGTTGAAAGGGACATCAAAGCCCATTCAGTGCCACTCCTGCTGTGCTCCAAGCCCCGTCCAGCCTGGCCTCGGACACTGCCAAGGATCCAGGGGCAGCTACAGCTGCTCTAGACAGAGTGAAGCTTTGGCACTCAGCTCACAGCATTGGTGTGAGCTCCAGCCTGAGCAGAGCCTTCCTGCTTCCCCCTATCCCTCAGAATTTAAGGAAGAAACCCAAAGCTGCCAGGCTGGCCCTTGATCCCAAGCCTGTCCATGCCATGGTGTCTGAGGGCAGGACTTGGGCACAGCAGGGATCCAAGTCATGGCAGAGAATCTTCCAAGCCTTTGTGAAGGTTTTCAGTCACTAGGAAGCTCTTTCCCTGCTGTTTTTCCTGCTGATTTTGTTCGTGTAGTTGGATAATCTCAGTGTCCAGCCCAGCTCAGGTTGCTGGTCTGGGACTGCAGCTCCTGCAGTACCTGAGGCTTGGCTGCAGAACTGAAGTGACCAAGTAAATGTGTGCAAGGAAGGGCCAGAGGGGGGTGTCTGTCCCAGTCTGCTCACTCTTGTCAAATTAAACAGTAAATATTATTTAATTGCTTAAAATAATGAGGAAAATGAGCTGTGCCTTAATGAGTTTTTAATTGCATGCAGTAAGAGGTGATTGCCCCCACCTGTCAAACATCCATTCAGAATCCTGTTGCCATCCCAGCTGAAATTTAGATGAAGAGTGAAGCTGAATCACCCACTTTGGTGCCTGCTGTGAATAAACCCAAACAATGTGTGATTTTCACACCTGAAAAAAAGCCCAGCACTGACCACTTGCTGCTGGAGAATCACAGAGTCATTTGGGTTGGGAGGGACCTGCAGGACTGAATCCAACCACCCCCAGCACTGCCAATGTCCCCAGGTGCCACATCCATACATCTGTTAAATCCCTCCAGGGATGGGGACTGCACCACCTCCCTGGCAGCCCTTTCCAGTGCCTGAGCTCCCTTTCCAGGGGGAAATTCCTGCTGATGTCCACCCTGAGCTCCCCTGGCCCAGCCTGAGGCCGTTCCCTCTCCTCCTGTCCCTGTTCCCTGGAGCAGAGCCCGACCCCCCGGCTGTCCCCTCCTGTCAGGAGCTGTGCAGAGCCACAAGGTCCCCCTGAGCCTCCTTTGCTCCAGGCTGATGGGTGGAAACCATCTCCAGTCCTCCCTGCAGACTGAAGTGACACAAAGGATTGATGGCCTTTGTTAAATCAGCTTGAAAGTGATGATTAAAAGCAGCCAAGGAGTCAAATCCTGGCTGAATCCACTGCAGCAGGAGCCTTGTGAGGCCTTGTGGCTGTAATTTGGGGAGTGCTGCTGCTCAGCTCAGGAGTGTTTTCATTGCAGAGATGGCAATCAACGTGGCATTGAGGCTTTTGATATTTGTCTGGGGTCACGGCTGGCCCAGATTTTAAACAGTGTCTCTGTCACTCAGCAGCTTGGCCTACACTTTGTTCTCTGTTAATTTGCACGAGTCTCAATTAAATTTATAATTTGTGGGCCCAGAGTGAAGAGAATTGTTTTGTTCAGTAATTCAATTGGGAAGTCTGGAGTGTGAGTGGAGAAACAAAGCACTGTCAGCTGTAGTTACTGGTCGAAAGGATTGCTGGAGCCAGGTCCTGGGGGCAGGAATGTGCTTCCCTTGCTTCCCACAGCACCAGCAGCCACCCTGGCACAGGCTCTGAACAATCCACTTGTGCTCCATCAGCTCCATTACAGCCAAAAACCAGCCCTGGGCCCAGCACAGGCAGGAGCTGGAGCTGCTGGAGGAGCCCAGAGGAGGCTCCAGGATGAGCAGAGGGATGGAGCAGCTCTGCTGGGAGGAAAGGCTGGGAGAGCTGGGAATGTTCACCTGGAGAGGAGAAGATTTGGGGTGAGCTCATTGTGACCTTCCAGGACTTGAAGGGAGCTTGCAGGAAAGATGGAGAGAGACTTTAGACAAGGGCCTGGAGGGACATGACACAGGGAATGGCTGTGTCCAGAGGGCAGGGATGGATGGAATATTGGGAATTAGGAATTGTTCCCTGGCACAGGGTGCCCAGAGCAGCTGGGGCTGCCCCTGGATCCCTGGCAGTGCCCCAGGCCAGGCTGGACAGGGCTTGGAACAGCCTGGGACAGTGGGAGGTGTTCCTGCCATGGCAGGGGTGGCACTGGATGGGCTTTAAGGTCCTTTCCAACCCAACCCATTCCGTGATTTTGTGAACTCCATAGAGTGCCCAGCACAATTGCTCTGGATTCATCCTGGCAGAACCAGGAAGAGCTGCGATGCTTTTCAAAGGCTTCTGCTTTTCAAGGTACTTGGCCAGAGCTCTGTGGATTAGGCTGCTCAAAGCACCCTTATTAAGCAGGTAATTAAGAGGCAGAATCGTTGCTGTTCCTGCCACAGGGAGGTTGGGGAGAGAGCTCTGGGTGAACAATGGGATCCTTTCCTTTTTAATTCTTGATGTCTTAATGACTGTCTTCATGTAGTCCTGCAAAGCGGAACGTGACCGCCCTCATCAACTCCACATGGGTTTTAAGTGCTATCAGCTGTTAATTAACTCCAGTTTGAAGAAGTTGGGGAGGTTGAAAGCTGCTTTCCTTCGGTGTGCTGGAAGCTGATTCCCATTGATTTGTGCTGGGAATTAATCAGCCAGCCAAGCGCTCAGTTATTCCATTTGCCTCTGTGCTTCCTTTGCTTGTAAACGATACCTTTGTAGTTTGCTGAGAGCATGAATCATGTTGGGGCTTCTGAAGAATCTCCCCCCTCTGTACTCATACATTTCTCATGCTGCTCAAATCATAATCTGGATAATGAGTGCAGAGAGAATATTGCTGTGTGTCTCCAGCTTAACTTTGGGGAATCAATGAGGATATGGTAAGAGAGGAGTATAAGGTGGGGCAAAGAGCTTATCAGCCCATCAGGGAAAATGGGGGGAATAATACAAATAACAAATGGGGTGTGGAGGGCAACAAGACAGACACAGAACTCTCTGGAGAAAGGGGCAGGGATAGGGAGGGTTGGCAGCTTGGAAGGGAGGAGGTTAGGGAAGGGCTTGGGAAAATTGGCAACTGGGGAAGAAAGGGGATTAGGGAGAACAGGGAGCAAACATGGATTCAAAGCAAACCACACCACAACAGGGATCCAAACCCCTGATTTGCATGGCTGGCTGCTCTGATATAACACTGACTAATCAAGCACAAACATGTTTAAACTCTGGGCTCAGACTTACAGAGCTAAAAAAGCCTGCTCCTGGTGAGCACTCCCTGGCTTGTGGCCTGTCAGTCTTCCTTCAGGCTGGCTCTGAGTTATGGTGCCGGGCAGATTAATGGGGGGAGTCCCTCATAAATTTATGGGTGAGAAAGTAATCACTTCCAAAACTTGTACAGTTCCCAAGTAGCAGCAGGCTGTTGCTCCTGCAGCCTGTGTGTGCTCTGTGCTCTGGTTGGAAGTGTTGGCAAAGATTTGTCTGCACATTCCATGTCCAGGGAAGTGCAGGTAAACAGGAATTGGGAGCATGGTGGCAGCTGGAGCAGGTGCCGTGGCCACACATGAACCTGGATGCAAATTCCATTTAAAGAGGTCAAAGTGTTCTTCCCAGGGGGAAAGCCAAAAGCAGGCCAGACATAACATCCATGAAAGTGTAAGGAGAGGGAGGAAGGGAAGGAAGGAAGGAAGAAGAGACATCATGGCTGAGACCAAATCAGTAATGTGGGAGGTTCAGGTGATCACATCTCCAAATCAGGAGTAGCTGGTCCCTGAATGGTGAGGCTGGATAAGGCAGGGCTGGACATGGCACTCAGTGCTCTCAGCTGGGTGACACAGTGGAGACTGGTCACAGGCTGGACTCAATGATCCTGGAGGATTTTTCCAGCCTCAGGAAATCTGGATTCAGAGGCTGAAGGGGGTGGATGGGCTGGGGAAGAGCTGGAGGTGTTGCACTCCCTGAGCAGTCCCCCAGAGGAGCAGTGCTCATGTCCTGGCTCGTTGTGGGGACAGAGGGACACGAGTCCTGCTCTGGGCTCTCTGTCCATGTGGGCTGGGGGGTTGGGGAGGGAGCTGGAGCAGAAGCCCTGTTTCTCTGGCACCCCAGGATCTGCAGGGGAGGTGTCCTTGAATGATGTCACCTCTCAGGGTCAGTTCTGGGGGTGCCTGCAGAACATGACCCAGAAGCTGCTTCCCAAAGCTCCAGTGCTCCCACCAGGCAGGGACTGAGCTTTGTGTCAGTCTCTCCTGTGCCAGGGATGCTCCCAGTGCCCGTCACCTCCGTGGGCACAGGGTGGCTACGGCCCACCCAAGGACCTGCTGGGTTTGGGTACAGGTACAGGAGGGTAGGGCAGAAATTACAGCCTGGGCTTGGGAGGAAGAGGCCCAGAGCTCGTTCCCTCTGTGGCACATGGACAGGATGTCTGGGACTGTCCCACTGACATGGCATTGGTTGCCCATGAGACTCTTCAGACTTGTCATGTTTCCAGCCCCTTGGTCACTCGAGAGCATCCTGCTTTTTCCTGTTGAAGCAGTGTTCCAGGATCAAGGCCAGCCTGTGTGTCACTGCTGGGGACACCTGGCATGGTGCTTTGGGGGTGTGTCACTGCAGGAGGGACCCATTTGGATGCCATCTCCGGATCTGTGACCTTGCTGTGGGGTTGGGTGTGAGGGGCAGAGCAGCAGCTGCAGGTTTTGCTGTGGCTGGCACTGCCAGGGCTGGGGGGCTGAGCTGAGCTGACTGACCCATTTCCCTGTGTCCCCAGGGTGTGACCTACTGCGGGGAGAGCTCTGCCAGCAGCCTGACCATGGCCAACGTGCCGTGGCACGGGGAGGTGGTGAGCTTCGTGCGGGAGCTGGCGCGGCTGCTCCCGGACTACGGCATCGCCTGCGAGCACGAGCACTCCAACTGCCTGCTGCTGGCCCACAGCAAGGTGAGCCTGCCTGGGGAGGGCACAGCTGCCTTCTCTGCTTCTGACAGCCTTCTTCTCCTGGGCTGGAAAAGCCCTCTGGGCTCTTTGTGTGCAGCCCAGCAGTGCCAAGGCCACCGCTGCCCCATGTCCCCAAGTGCCACATGCACACCCTGGGGCTCCACCCCTGCCCTGGGCAGCCCATTGTCACTGCAGCAGGCCCCCAGCCAGGTAATAATTAGCATTCCATGATTCACAGAAGGCTGATCAATTGCTTTATTATATTAAACCCATTGCTTTTATACAATACAGCTGGACTTGATTGGTCCTTCAGTCAAAGCCCATCACCATTGGCCAATTAAGAAACCATCCTTTGGTAAACAAATCTCCATAACACATTCCATATGTTCACAACAACAGGGGCAGCAGGTTAAGGTAAGAATGGGTTCTCCTTCTTTTCTCTGGTCTTCTCACAGACTTTTCCCAGAAAGGCCTGGAAAAGTTGTGCCACAGAGCTGCTGCCACAGTCCATTCCAGAGCTTCCCCAGACCCTCCGGTCACTAGCCAGGAGAATCCATGGTGTGCCCAGGATTCCAGCCCTTCACACCCCCAGATGCCACTTGGACCCAAGGGATGCTCTGTTATTTTCCTGTTGGTTCTGAGCCACCTCTCCAGAGGCAGAATCACCACATTGGAATCACAGAACCACAGAATCATTTGGGTTGGAAAAGCCCAACCACATCCACAGGGCTGTTAAACCCCTCCAGGGGTGGGGACTCCACCACTGCCCTGGGCAGCTGTGCCAGGGCTGGACAATGAATTCCAGGAAGCAACTTCCTCAAAATCCACCCTGAGCTCCCCTGGCCCAGCCTGAGGCCGTTCCCTCTCCTCCTGTCCCTGTTCCCTGGAGCAGAGCCCGACCCCCCCGGCTGTCCCCTCCTGTCAGGAGCTGTGCAGAGCCACAAGGTCCCCCCTGAGCCTCCTTTTCTCCAGGCTGAGCCCCTTCCCAGCTCCATTCCCTTTTCTGGGCATGCTCCAGCCCCTCAGGGTCTGCATTGTCATGACAGCTTCTCTGAGCAGCCTCTGCCAGGGCCTCACCACCCTCATGGTAAAAAAATATTATATCCAATGGAAATCGACCCTGCTGCTATTTAAATCCATCAGCCCTTGCAGTAGGTCCTGCTGGAAACGTTTGTCACCATCTCCCCTTCAAGTACTAGAAAGGAAATGAAATGAAATACAAGTGAAATGCCAAAAAATATGTTTAAAGGATGCAGGAAATTAAAAATAATGAGCACATATTTGCTTTTGGAGCTTCAGAAATGATTAATAGAACGACAGCAGAAAAAGATAATAGTATGCCAGCTGAGCACCTGATGAAATTGCAGATTCCTGGAATGCTTTGGAAGGACCTTAAAGGGTTGGAAGGACCTTAAAGCCCATCCCATTCCATGGCAGGGACACCTCCCACTGTCCCAGGTGATCCCAGCCCTGTCCAGCCTGGCCTTGGGCACTGCCAGGGATCCAGGGGCAGCCACAGCTGCTCTGGGCACCTGTGCCAGGGCCTGCCCACCCTCCCAGGGAGGAACTTCTCCTGAATATCCAATCTAAATCTGCTTTGGAATCTGCAAAGAAAGCAGCTGGGAAGGAGCAGAGAAAACCAGGACACCTGGCACCAGTTGTGTTTGATCTCACCTTAAATTGGCTTTATTTACAGCCTCACTCCTGCCTGTTGCCACTGGCAACTGTTCCTGAGAAAGCAAAACCTCCTTTTGCATTGTAAGGTCCAGGAATGCAAACAAACAGATTGCAGAAAGCTTCTTGAGGCAGAATTTAAGTAACACCATTAGCAAAGAGAATAAATTGGTACCTGTCCAGGAGGAATTCAACAGCTGCTTCTACTTCCACAGCCATTAGCAGAGGGTGTCTGTGGGAAACAATCTGTCCTCAGTGCTAAAATAGCTAATCAAAAATAAATTTATTTCCATTAGGGTTTAATTTTTGTGTTTCAGGCTCTAGTGGAGAATATAATCTGTCAGTGCCTATTATTTGCAGGAAAACCTGTGCTCTGGGATTGATTAAACTGGAGTGAGTAATTGCAAAATCAAAGGGGTGTTTAAAAAATTAAGGAGTTGCAGGAAGGGTATAATAAAAACCATTAAGAAATGTGATTTATTTAACTGTGTTTTCCTGGGTCTTGGTTTGGAGGTGTTCAAACAATGCTCCTGATAAGTTTAATGCTGCCATTGAATGCCAGCCTGTAGGAAAGAGTCTGGGAGTGTCAGGAATAATTCATCCTGCAGCTGCTGCCTGGGATGGATGGGACTCATTGATTGGCACCTGCTTGTGATGAGTGACAGTTCAGGACTGGAGCTCTGAAGTCTCTTAGGGGCAGGGATTTAGGGAGAAAAGGGATTTTATGGGTCCCATTTGAACCTCAGAGAGCTTTGGATCCCTGGGGAGCTCAAAAAAGTCCTAAGAACTGAATCCTCACAGCCAGGTGTTGGGTTTGCACTTACCCTTCCCACAGCCCTCAAGTTCACTCCAGAGAGCACCCCCTGTGCCCTGCTCCCCAGTAGTGCTGGAAACAGAAAAAGGTTTAATAAAAGGCAAAATAACAAAGCTCTTACAGAGAAAAACTGAGTTAGGGACAAGAGGTTCTTGCTCTTGCTAAAACACTCCACAAAAGCCATTACTTCCTTTGTTCTCTTCTTTTTCTAGTGAATTACCTTTTGGTCTCTGTCCAATTGGCAGCCCCAGGTTTGAGGTGAAGTCCCAAAGGTCCTCTGAGGTGTCTTCTTAGCAAATTGAGGAGGGAAACTTCTGGGCTTTTTTTCCTTTTTCAGCAGACAATAACTTGGTCACTCCATCAACAGGGGGCACATTCCTACACAACAGTGCTGAATTCTTGAGTGATTCTCTTTGCTTTTGAGTAAATCCCATAAACCATGGTCACAAAAATGGGATTTATGGCATCACTTTGAACTAATGGGATGAGATATCGACACAGCAGCAACTTTCTAATGGAACAGCTAATTCCAGGGACCTTTTCCAGAGAGAGGCCTGAGGCTGCTGCTGTTCCTGGCTGGGACAGTCCGTGCACCCTCAGGAGGACCAGAAGAGCTCCTGAGAGTGCTGCAGCTCCTCACAGGGAGGATTTCTCTGAAGGAAATTCAATATCTTGGTCATTTCTGGACTAAGTCCCTGTGCCCTGTGGTGCTGGATTTGCTTTCCATGTGTGTTCCACCCTTGTGTCCTTGTCCCTAAGCACTTCCAGCCCGTTTTGTTCATTAACCCTTTCCCCCCTGGAGCAGGTGGTTGTTTTCCAGCTCCCTGGGGCTTTACAGCACCTGATTCAGTGGGTGCTGAGGCACTGGGATCCCAGAGCTCTGGCCCAGGACAGGAGGGTTCCATGTTCCAGCATCCCTGTGACCCCAGGGCTGATTTCTGTCTCACTGGGGGATGCACAGCTCAGGGAATGCTCCCAAATTTCCAGTGCCTGCTCTGTCTGGAGGTCTCAGCTCACAGGGTGACATGAGCAGGGTGGGCTCAGCACCCTGCTGCCATCAGCCCTTTATGCTTTAATTCATCTGATAGGCCTGGGATTGGTTGGAAGAGCCCTCCAAGATCAAGTCCAAGTGTCCACCCAGCAGCACCACCATGTCCCCACGTGCCACATCCACACCTTTGGGACACTTCCAGGCATGGGGACTCCAGCCCTGCCCTGGGCAGCTGTGCCAGGCTCTGACCACCCTTTCAGTGAGGAAATTTTCCCTGATATCCAACCTGAACCTCCCCTGGCAGAATTTGTGACTGTTTTCTCTTGTCCTGTCCCTTGTTCTGGGAGAAGGGACCAACAGCCTCCAGCACAAGCAGAGTGTCCATCCCTGGATCCAGACACTCCCTCATGCTCCAGCCCTTCCTTGCCTCACCAGCTGGATTCTCTCCCTGTTGGATGTGGTCTGGGATAGCCTTGTGTTCTCCAGCATGGCAGGGTCATCCACAAAGGGACAGGCTTTTGGGGGCATCCCTTCAATAAGTTCATTTCCCATACCCAAACACCCTTGTGAGGGTGGGCAGGCCCTGGCACAGGTGCCCAGAGCAGCTCTGGCTGCCCCTGGATCCCTGGCAGTGCCCAAGGCCAGGCTGGACAGGGCTTGGAGCAGCCTGGGACCATGGAAGGTGACATGGCAGGGGTGGGATGGGCTTTAAGGTCCCAAGCCAGTCCAGGATTCTGTGTGGCTGTAGTGCTGGGGGTGTCACAGCACCTCCAGGGCAGGTGTTGGGGACAGGGAACAACCTGGCCAGAGGTGCCCATCCCTGTCCTTCAGCCACAAAACCATCCCAGCCAGGAGGGATTTGGCCTTTTCCTGCTGGGGTGGGCCCGGGCAGCTCCAGAGCTCAGGGCCAGGCACTGAAATGTTCCATGCTGAGCATCCCACGCTGAGCATCCCAGCTATATTTAGGGAGGAAGAGGAAGCACTTCACTGCCAGCTGCACATCCCCTGACAAGGGTGCATCAGGGACAAAGAGTCCATCACGTTCAGTTCCTTCCTGCCTCTGTCCTTCAGAGAGTGGGAGCTGTCCTTGTGATCCACATCCAGGGACAGCATCACAGGGAAAAGCAGACTTGGAGGCAGAGGGTCACAAAGAGATGAATATCCCGGGATCTGTAGCAGGGCAGGGGATGGTGTGGAGCCCAGGTGTGGACAGGGTGACCCCAGGTATGCACAAGGTGACCCCAGGTGTGGACAGGGTGAGCCCAGGTGTGGACAAGGTGACCCCAGGTGTGGACAGGGTGACCCCAGGTATGCACAAGGTGACCCCAGGTATGGACAAAGTCACCCCAGGTGTGCACAAGGTGACCCCAGGTGTGGATAAGGTGACCCCAGGTGTGGCCAAGTGTCTCAGCAGCCGAGCAGCCTCCGTATAGAGCAGCTGTGAATGGTGGAATTCCCGTAGGTTTTCTCCTTTCCCTTGTGTCCTGGCAGCAGGAAGGTGGCTCTGCTGGGCTGGCTGTGTCAGTGATGAGGAGCAGCTCTCCGTTGTGCTGAAGTTGTCTGGCTTCCATCCCTGGCAGTGGGAGCTGCCCAGGTGAAGGCCTGGCTCCCTGGGCAGGGATTAAAAACCCCAAATCTGCCATAAGGAACCTTCCCTTGGAACAACACCCCGGGGTCAGGGGAATCAGCACAGGGACGGTGGCACTGCTGGGCTCACTTAGGGGAGTTCAGGCTGTCCCACTCTTTGGGGATCCAGAACAGTGAATGAATTCAATCTCCAGAGCAGTGAATTCCATCTCCAGGCATTCCATGTGCTGCCTCTGGAGGTGTTCCCTGTGCCCTGACACCCCTGATGGCTGCTGAGCACAGGCTGAAGTCCCTGAGGGTGAGCTGCAGGGCTGCTCCTTGTTCCCAGCTGAAACTGATGGGACTGTGGTGCTGGTAGCTGCTCCCAGAGCCTCTCTGCAGAGCTGCTGAGGCATTTAAGGCTTGGTTATTGCCAGGGCTGTGTCCCTGTGCTAGTTTTCCTTCAGCCCCATGGACTGGGGTGTGGAGAGGCTGTGTGCCTGGCATCCCACTGCTTATGGGATCAGAGTCAGGGACTGGTTTGGGTGGGAAGGGACCTAAACCCCATCCAATACCACCCCCTCCACGGCAGGGACACCTCCCACTGTCCCAGGCTGCTCCCAGCCCTGTCCAGCCTGGCCTTGGGCACTGCCAGGGATCCAGGGGCAGCCACAGCTCTCCTCTCCAGCCTGAGCAGCCCCGGCTCCCTCAGCCTTTCCTGGGCACAGAGATGCTCCAGGCCCTCCTCATCCTCACAGCCGGAGCTGGCCCCGCTCCAGGAGCTGCTGTCCCTGAGGATCCAGGGCTGGACACAGCCCCCAGAGCTGCCCCAGGGCTGGGATCCCTCCCTGGCCTGCTGGGTCAGGACAATGAATTAATTACCAATTCATTAACCTCCCTCTGCTTCCTGCTCAGGAGTCAGGGATTGCAATCTTTGCAGGCTGGGAATGCCAAAAAAAATCCCAAAAGTCTCTGTGCACCAAGTGTTTCATTGCTGGCTTTGGTTGGGTTTTGGTTGGTTTTTGTGTGGCATTTGGGTTTGGTTTGGGATTTCTTGTGGGGGTTCTTTTGCATTTGGTTGTTTTGTTTTGGGGTTTGGTTTACTTTGGGAGGAGTCTTAGTCTGCTTTGGGTTTTGGGTTTTTTTTGTTTAGTTTTGGTGAGCTTGGGTTGGGTTGGGGATTGGCTTTGATGGTTCTTTTTGTTTTATTTGGGGTTTTTTCCTTGGTTTTGTTTTTTTCGGGTTTATTTTTTTAGGGGGAGGGATTTGGAGTTTTTTTCTGGCATTTCATTTGGGTTTAGGATGTTTGGTTTTGGGAGTTGGGATTTTTGGAGCAAATTGCATTGTTTTCTTTTATTTTTGTTTGTTGTGATTTTGAGGGTTCATCTTTCGGGGCGAGCTTTGTGGGGGTTTTTCTATCGTTATTTTTGTTGGGGTTTTTGTTTGTTTGTGGGGTTTTTGTGGGGC
Organism: Taeniopygia guttata; assembly: GCF_048771995.1. Classification (NCBI taxonomy): domain Eukaryota; kingdom Metazoa; phylum Chordata; class Aves; order Passeriformes; family Estrildidae; genus Taeniopygia; species Taeniopygia guttata. The sequence continues at coordinate 10,261,967 of NC_133044.1, read as the reverse complement.
TGGCTCCCCTGCTGGCTGCTGATTGTTATTTTTGGTGTATGGTCTTTAAAACCTCGTGAAAATTGCTGGATTTAACCATTAAATCCTGTGCATCCCTCAGGGAAAATCCATTTGTTGGATTTGAGGACTTTATATCCTTGAATCCTCAACAGGACAAGAGGGAATGGCCTCAGGCTGGGCCAGGGGAGCTCAGGAGGAGCCTCCTTGTGCCAGCATGGAGAAAATACAACATTACCCTTGGTAGGACAAACTAATTGGTTTTAGCTGCCTTCCATTCCTCAGCATTCCCTGTGTCACATCCCAGCCTCTCTCCCATATTTTATCCTGTCAGGTGCACCTGGGATTATTTCTCAGCAGTGCTCATGTCTGGGGGAATGTAGAGCATGGTCCTCCTGGGTTGGCATTAATCTGTGCACATGTTCCCAGCCCCCCCAGAGTGCCTCTGCTAATAGGTTGATCAGAAAAGAAATCTGGAGTGTGGCTCTTCTTCAGGAATATCGATGGATTTTGGGAGCAGGAGCTGCTCCTGCTGCAGTGAGAGCAGCTGTGAATCTACTGCCTAAGAGGAGTGATAGAATTGTCCTGGTCAGGGCCACTCCTGGCACTTCAGGGGCAAAGGGAGGGCTCAGCCAGGCTCTGCAGGTGCTTCCAGGGAACCTGGCTCTCCATTTAATCCCAGTTTCTGATTGGATATGTGGCTATATCCCAGTCTGGATGTATGGATCTGTCTTAGCTTGGATAAAAATCTCAATTTGGATATATCCCAGTTTAGATACACGGATATATCCCAGTTTGGATATATGAATGTATCCCATTTTGGATATATCCCAGTTTGAATATATGGTTCTATCTCAGTTTGGATCTATCTCAGTTTGGATATATCCCAGTTTGGATCTATGGATCTGTCCCAGTTTGGATATATGGATCTATTGATCTATTCTAGTTTGGCTGTATGGATCTCTCCCAGTTTGCATATATGGATCCATCCCAGTCTGCGTGTATGGATCCATGGATCTCTCCCAGTTTGGCTGGGGGCTCTGTGAGGGACAGGCCCTGTGGCCAGTGGTGTCCTGAGGTTAACAAATTTGTAATTAATTCATTACCCTGACCCAGCAGGTCAGGGAGGGACCCTGGGGCAGCTCTGGGGGCTGTGTCCAGCCCTGGATCCTCAGGGACAGCAGCTCCTGGAGCGGGGCCAGCTCCGGCTGTGAGGATGAGGAGGGCCTGGAGCATCTCTGTGCCCAGGAAAGGCTGAGGGAGCCGGGGCTGCTCAGGCTGGAGAGGAGCCCCAGCTGAGAGGGGCCCTCAGGCCGGGCTGTCCCTGTGTGCAGGGAGGGCAGAGCAGGGCCCAGGCTCTGCTCCGGGGCCCAGCAGCGGCACCAGAGCCACGGGCAGGGCCTGAGCCCAGGAGCTGCCCCTGCCCAGGAGGCACAACTTCTGCCCTGGGCAGTGCCAGCCCTGAACAGGCTGCCCAGGGAGGGGCTGGAGTCTCCCTCAGCGGGGATCCTGCAGAGCCTCTGCACACAATGCTGTGCCCTGGGCTCGGCCATGGCCCTGCCTCAGCAGGGAGGTGGCACGAGCACCTCTGGGCTCCCTCCCAGCCTGGCTTTAAAGTTTCCCCTCATTCCTGTGCCTCTTGTTTCCCATCAGTAATGCCTGCCTGGAGCAGTGCTCCTTGCCCTGGAGGAGCTGCAGAATTCCATCAGGTTTTCCTGGCTGTGCGTCCGTGCCATGTCTGTGTGGAGCAGTGGGTGCTGGGCCCTGGGGACTGGAGCTCCTGGGGAAGCTCCTGAGCCACCCCAGTGCTGGGCAGAGCCCTCAGGGAGGGAGAGTTTCCCTCTGCAGCCCAGCCCAGGCCCAGCTGAAGGAGCTGTGACACTCTGTGATTCCAGCTTAGGGAGGAACCAGGGGAGGGCTCTCAGCCATTTACCTTGTGTCCATGTGTTTATCACCCTGAAGGGCTCCACAGGCAGTGAACAGTTCCCTAAAACACCTGCCTGTGTTAGGCTGGGATCCCAGGGATGTTTAGGGTTGGCTCACCTGTTGTGTGGATGCTGTGAGCCCTAAATGTTTTGTTCCCCGTGGAACAATCACAGTGTTGTTAAATCCAAGCTGTAAATCCCAGTAGGGCAGTTGGGGCTGTTCTTCCCCACTCTGGGTTTGGGATTTATTCCTCAGCAGGAGCCATTTCTCCCCGTGACACTCCTGCCCCTCTGGCACTGTGGTTCCTGCTGTGCTGTCGCTGCACTGGAAGTGGGGCTATTGATTGATCTGCTTTGGAATGGATCCCAGCTTGGTTGTTCTGGTGGGAATGGGGTCACAGAATCATGGAGTGGCTCGGGGTGGGAAGGAAGCTCAAAGCCCATCCAGTGCCACTCCTCACCTCCTCACCCCAGGGGGAAGCTCAGCTCTGCAGAGCCCCGATCCTCGTTGGGATCAGGATTTTTCCTTTACAGGTGACACAATATCTCCTCTGCCATTGCTTTCCTGGTGGCCTCACACACGTCCCCACCTTGGCACAAGAAAAATGAGCCTTGGGCACCTTGAGTAATGGCAGGATTGTCTCCCAGTGCTGTGGTTCTGCAGTGTCCCCTCCTGGCTCCAGCTCCGGCAGGGACGCGCTGTAATTCCATGGGCAGGGATGGAGGAGCATCAACCACGGCTGACTGCAGAATTTCAGGGGTGTCAGCAGTTTTCCCAACCAAAAAAGCTTTTAGCTCTTGGGCACAAAGTCAAGTGTCATTTGAAATGCACAGCCATCAAGTTTGGGGGGAAAAAAATCCACAATAACCAAGGAGCCGGTCTGTTTTCCCCCTTTTTTTGGATGAAATGCGTAATAAGCTCTTAGCTGAGATAAATCCTAATTAAAGCTTCAGCCAAGGCTGGGGCTAAATGGGCAGAGCAGGTCTGGGAGACAAATGCAGCTCCAGCTTGTCAAAGTGAGCCATTCTTCAATGGAAAGAGGATTTGTGTCATTAAACCTCTTCATCTCCCCTGTTCCCAAACACAGCCCACCTGCCCTGTCCAGAGTCACCCAAATCCATCCCAAATCCATCCCAATCCCTTGGCACGTGCCTCTGGTGCTGCCCTGGAGCCGCAGTCCCACGCTCAGGGTTGGGGTGACCTTGGCAAGGTCCCTCCTCGAGGGGTACCTGGGCATGGCCCCAAATCCAGCCCTGTCCTGCAGAGCTCCCCCAGCTCCCCACTCCCGTGGAAGTGTCAAGGGCAAGGCCAGAAGGCCTGGGAAGGTTTTGGGAGGCATTTTAGGAGCCTCCCTCCTGAAAAGTGGAAGGGGAATCTGGTACTTTGAAGGCTCCAGCAAAGCATCCAACAGTGCAGCCCTCATGGAGATCCTGGGACGGGTTGGAAGGGCCCTCAAAGCCCCTCCAGTGCCACCCCTGCCATGGCAGGGACACCTCCCACTGTCCCAGGCTGCTCCAAGCCCTGTCCAGCCTGGCCTTGGGCACTGCCAGGGATCCAGGGGCAGCCACAGCTGCTCTGGGCACCTGTGCCAGGGCCTGCCCACCCTCCCAGGGAACAATTCCTAATTCCCAATCTCCCATCCATCCCTGCCTCTGGCAGTGGGGAGCCATTCCCTGTATCCTGTCTCTCCAGCCCTTTTCCCTCTCCAGCTCTCCCAGAGCCCCTTTAAGGCTCTAGAAGGAGCTCTGGGCTCTCCCCGGAGCCTTCTCCTCTCCAGGTGAGCACTCCCAGCCTGGCTCCAGAGCAGAGGGCTCCTCCTGGGAGCAGCTCCTGGGCCTCCTCTGGGCTCATTCCAACAGGATGAGGTTGTTCCAGTGCTGAGAATTCCAGAGCTGGAAGCAACTCTTTGAGGAGGTCTCACAAGGGAGAGTAGAGGTGGAGAATCGGTTCCCTGCTGGCTTTGGGTGTTTATGCACCTGAGTTCCTCCCATTTTCCTGTTAAAGCTGGATCTTACAGGAGCCTCTGGCTGGCTTTACCTGCACCTCCAGGTGATGCAGAATTAGTAAAACACCAGCTGGGGATCCTGGTTTGTCCCCAGCTCCCTCACTGTCTCCTGTCTCCAGTTCCAGGTGGATGGCGAGTGGAGGACCTGGATTGACTACGGCCGTTTCCAGGAGCTGGTCAGGGAGCACCAGCGCAGCGGCGGCTCCAGGACCTTCACAGCGGCCGACTACACGGCCAGGACTCCTCCCTGGGCCCTCTTTGGGGCCAGGGAACGGGGCTTTGACCCCCTGGATGTGAGATTCCAGCGGAAGAACAAGGCACGGGACATCTCGGGGTGCTGAGGGCTGGGGCTGCCTCACCCTGGCCTTCCCAGGACTCCATTTCGGGCTGACACCCATTTTGGACCACCTGGGTTATGCTGATGTTTGAGAAGAGGGTCAAGCCTGGATTTAACCCTTCCCTCCTCTTTTTAGGGCTTCCTGGATGAAAATATTGATAGTGTTCTTATCTCGAGGTAAATCAGAACTGGTTCAGCAGCAGTGGGGGGGGGCACTGCTGGGATCTCCTCAGTGGGGAATGGCTGGAGTGGGATGTGGGGCCAGAGGGTTCCTTGGACTCCTGTGTAAGGAGAGCCTGGCAGCAAAACATTCCCCAGCCCTAAGGAAAAATGCCAGCAGATTTCAGCCCCACAAGGTTGGATCAGGCCCACAGCCAGACCCGGATCCAAAAGCTGATCCCTGTTGGGAGCATCATTTTAGGGACTTTGTTCAGGTATTTTAAACACTGGTGCCATTTCCTGTAAAAACCCCATTCCCAAGAAGCCAAACCTTGGGAATGGTGTAACAGCACCCCTGTGGGTACCAGCTGCAGCTTCTGATACCTCCCCAAGTGTCTTCAAACCTCATGGCTTTGGGAATGAGCTGTGGGAACAGTTTATCCCACTCCCAGCAGCCCTAAACGCCAGGTCCAGTCCTTCAGAGCCCTGTCAGGCTCAGCTGGGTGTGCTCGGTGCTGCAGATGGAACATCCCTGGCATGGGGATTCCATTGCTTTTTAAAAGCAACCTCTTTTCTTAAGCTGTACAAAGAGTTTCTAAAGCAGAAGGAAAATAAAGGAGTTTTGCCTGTGGTGTGGCTGCTGAGCAGGGTCTGTCTGTCAGGGAGGGTGGGAGGTTGATGGGAAGGAGATGAGAAGCACAGATGTTGTGTAAGAGCTTCCTAACAGATGTGGGGTGGAAGGGAGAACACTGGGTGGGTCTGTGGGTGATGGATGGTGGGTGCCTTTCCTGAGGATGTTTTAAAAAAATCACAGAATCCCAGAATGGTTTGGGTTGGAGGAACCTTAAAGCCCTTTCCATGGGGAAATTCCTGCTGCTGTGCCCCCCCTGAGCTCCCCTGGCCCAGCCTGAGGCCGTTCCCTCTCCTCCTGTCCCTGTTCCCTGGGACAGAGCCCGACTCCCCCGGCTGTCCCCTCCTGTCAGGAGCTGTGCAGAGCCACAAGGTCCCCCCTGAGCCTCCTTTTCTCCAGGCTGAGCCCCTTTCCAGCTGCCTCAGCTGCTCCTGGGGCTCAGCCCCTTCCCAGCTCAGTTCCCTGCCCTGGACACAAGACTCCTGTTAACCCTGGACTATCAGCTGGAATTTGGGTGTGTTTGGTGTCCATCAGGACCCCCCACATTCCCCTCGATGGATCCCAGCCCTTCAACACCTCTTCTCTTTCCTAAATTCCCTCCATCCCGCACCACCTCCCTGGCAGAACCCTCCCAGTCCATCCCAGTTCCCTGCTGGCCGCTGCAGGAGCTGCTTTGGGAGAGGAGCCCCAGTGCTGGAGGATCCTGGGGCTGCCTCAGGAATCACTCGTGGTGTGAGGTGCTCCATAACTCTGACAGTGCCTTCCCTTGGCAATCCAGGGGGACTTCAAAGAACAATTGTGTTTGCTCTGTCCTTAGCATTGGTGCCATTTCTTCTGCAGCCCCCAGGACACCCAGTCCCTGCTGTCTCTGTCAGGTCCCACCTCCACGGGGCTCAGCTGGAAGGACTTGCTGGAGCTGAGAGGCCTCTCCTGATGCTCCCTGTGTCCTCCCTGTGCTCCCTCCATCCTTCTTGATCTTCTCTGTGCTCCCTCCATCCGTCTCCTGGTCTCCCCTTTGTCCTCGCACTCCCTCCATCCTCCCTTATCCTCCCTGTGTCCCTGCCTTCCCTCCCTCCTCTCCATGTCCCCACACTCCCCCCATGTCCCCCACACCCTCCCTGTGTCCCTGCCTTCCCTCCCTCCTCTCCCTGCCCCTCCCCTCTGGCACTGGGCAGGGAGGGCACTGCAGGGGACAGTGTGGGTGACTCGGGGTCAGTGCCACGGTGTTCCCATGGGAATTGGCACCTGCCATGTCCTAGAACGGGGCTTTCCCTGCCCTGTTGGACAGTCAGGCAGGGTGCAACCAGGACACCCACCTGGGCCATGTCTGGGGCTGCTCCTGGAGCAGTTGGGGCAGGATTTGCTCCTGCAGTTCCACAGGAATTGCTCCTGCAGTTCCACAGGAATTGCCTGGTGCCCAGAGTGAATCTTCCAGTGCCCAAATCCCTCCAGGCTGTGCTCACACCCAGCACTTCCAGAGGGACGGGAGAACACAAGTCCCCAGAACAGAACCCTCTGGCTGTTTGGGGACACCTGGAACTGGGGACCTGGCTGGCACAGTTGGAGCTCTGGGATCCTGCTCTGGGATCCTGGGACCCTGCTCTGGGACCCTGCTCCAGGATCCTGCTCCGGGATTCTGCTCTGGGATCCTTCTCTGGATCCTGCTCTGGGATCCTGGGATCCTGCTCCGGGATCCTTCTCTGGATCCTGCTCTGGGATCCTGGGATCCTGCTCTGGGTCCTGCTCCGGGACCCTGCTCTGGATCCTGCTCTGGGTCCTGCTGATTTGCTGCCCTCCAACAACAGCACCTTGTGGGTCTCAGATTCAGTCAAAGAGAGAAACTGAGAGTTTCTAGCCAGTCAGAAGCCTGGGAAAGAGCTGGAGAAGGATGTAAATAATTCTTTATTTCACTTGTTATTCACATTGTTTATAGTTAAGTTCTATCACTGTGCATCAAGCACTTTGCACCAATGCTGTGGGCTGTTTTCACATCAGAACCAATGGAGTTGGTCCTCACGAAGCTCTGTATAAAGAGTGTTGTATTTTGAATAAACTGGAGTTTTACTCTCACCACCTTCTGGGCAGAGTCTGCTCATTCCTGTCCTGCCTCACCTGGAATTGCTCCTGGTGGAGCTAAAAGGGGCTGGAGGGCTGGGATTGCTCTGGAGGCTTTCAGGGAATGGGATGCACCCCGGGAAAAGTGCCCCGAGTTCAGGGAGGGTTTCTGTTCTGCCAAGGGCAGTGAAGGGTCCCGGTGGGGTGGGGAGAACCTCTGGGGTGTCACAGTTCAGGACCAGCCCATGCTCAAGTGTACTGCACTCAGTACCTGTAATTCCAGCCCCTTTTCCATGGGGTTTGATCTGGATCACAGCCCACGGTACTGCTGGGGTTCCCCATCCTCCCTCCTGCCCCCAGTGCTGCCCAGGACCCCCAGAGAGCTGCCCCCGCTCTGGTTCAGGGGTTTTGCCCAAAGCCAAGGCTCAGAGCCTGTCCTGGCTGCCCCTTCCTGCAAAGGGGGTCCTGGTGCTTCCAAACCCAACCTGAAAGTTCCATCTGAGGGGCAAAATGGGCAAAAATCACTTTAACCTCCTAAAGCCAGGGAGGATTTGAGGAGCCCTGAGGACTCCTGGTGCAGTTCCCCCTTCCCTGGCACAGCCTGGAGCCCTCCTGGCTGCTCCAGGGGCTCTTCCCAGCTGTGCTCCTGCTGGATCCTGACTCAGGCCTGAGTCACCTGCAACGGGGGCTGTGTTTCAATTTGGAATGAGGATAAATATATTTGTTTCCAAAAAACCTCCAGCAGGAAAACATTCCCCCAAGCAGAGCATTGCCATCCATCAGCTTTGGCTTCATCTGGCTCCGCTCCTAAATCATTTATGATGTTGAAGCTGCTGCTGTGCCCTGAAGGGGAAGGAAGAAGAGATGGGAATTAATTGTAGGAAGGGCATCGTCCTCATTTTGTCACCTGCAGACTGAGACAGGAGCTGCCAGAGGGAGGGACCCGACCCAGCCAGAGTGGGGACAAGGGATGGAGGGACAGGACACAGGGAATGGCTCCCACTGCCAGAGGGCAGGGATGGATGGGAGATTGGGAATTGGGAATTGTTCCTGGGAGGGTGGGGAGGGTCCGGGATGGAATTCCCAGAGCAGCTGTGGCTGTCCAGGATCCCTGGCAGTGCCCAAGGCCAGGCTGGACAGGGCTGGGAGCAGCCTGGGACAGTGGGAGGTGTCCCTGCCATGGGACTGGATGGGCTTTGAGGTTCCTCCCAACCCATTCCGGGATTCCTTGGGGCTGGGTTCTGCCTCATGGATGTATTTCCACCTTCTCCCCATCCCATTCCAGGACAAACTCAAGGCCCTCTGGAGCTGCTGGGGTGGGTGGATGCCTCACCTGGGCATGGGGATTCAGACCCTCAGGGCACAGTGACTGGGGGCATCTTCCATATATGAATTTTTAAACCATAAAATCCTCATCACTTCAGGACAGACTGGAGCCAGTGAGAAGGTTTGCAAGGAATTACTCCAGAAAAAAAAAAAAAAAAAAAAAAAAAAAAAAAAAACACCAAAAAAACCCCCAAAAAACCCCAAAAAACCAAAGAAACCAAAGAAACCTCTTGAAAAAAATCAGAAACCAGGTGGTAAAAAGGTAGTGAAATCCTGATAGGAGAAATCCTCCATCCTTTCCCTGCCTCTGCTATTCCCATCACCGCGAGTTTTAGGGATGCTGATAACAACATAATCCTCACATCCGGGGCACCATCTGGGAGATGGAGCGCTGCTAAAGTCCCTCTCTGTGCCAGGGGCTGGGCTGGGCTCGCTGCTAAATCAGCTCAGGAGAGCATCAAAGGCAGCGATATCAGCTGTTAAACCAGCAGCTGGAGCCTCCTGTCAAACCATCCTCATCGGCACTGGGGGAGGGTGGCACTGATCCCCTCGGGAAGGTCCCACCGAACTGTGGAAACGGGACCTGGCTGGGAAATTCTGCAGGGAAATGGGTTTGGTGCAGTGCTTGCTGTTGGTGCAGCCTGGCCATGGGGATCCTCCACCCTGGGATGTCCCTGAGGGGCTGGGGTGTGTCCAGGGCAGGGAACAGAACTGGGGAAGGGGCTGAAGGAGCCCCAGGAGCAGCTGAGGGAGCTGGAAAGGGGCTCAGCCTGGAGAAAAGGAGGCTCAGGGGGACCTTGTGGCTCTGCACAGCTCCTGACAGGAGGGGACAGCCGGGGGGGTCGGGCTCAAACAGCTTCAGATCCTCTTCCCTTTCCCTGCAGGGCACATCCAGGTGCCTGGTGGGACTCAGGGATTTGGGGGCTCCCGTCCTCTCTCAGCCCCTCTGGACTGGGGCAGCTCCATCCCAGTCCCAGCCACCCCTGCTGAGAGCCAGAGCAGTGGAGATGCGTTTGGTCAAGACTGGAGCTTTCACTTGGACTTTTATTTGCTTCTTTCCCAGGCTCAGGCTGGGCAGGTAAAACCCCAATTCCCTTTTTTGTCTTTCTGACTGACCCCCACACCTTCCTGGGAGGCAGCAAGGGCTGCTCCTCCCCTGCTCAGCCACCAGCACGGGCTGCTGGCAGCACTGGGTGATGGAACTTTAACAGACTTGTCTTCCCCAGTAAGGGAAGAAAAATTATAAAGAAAGGCCTCATAAAAATCAGGCCTGCTCTGTTATTTCAGTGGCTGGCCTTGTCAGGCTTTGCAAGTTCCCATGTGAAAGCAATCCTGGTGTGAGCAGTTCATTAGCACAATGATCTACTCCTGGGTAAAAAACAGGCAACAGCACCTGTAGAAACTGGTTTTACACTGTCAGAAAAATGAAAACTATCTCTCACAAACAACTTTTCCTGCCCGTACACACTGGGGCTTGGAGTGACCAATCAATTCCAGGTAACAACTTGTTACTGACCAATGAAGTAATCAAGGAGAAAGCTCCTGACTAATTGGATTCCCACACAGGTCTGTAAAACTATAAAAAGCAGTTATGTGAATAAAGGAGGGGCTTTTTCCAGCATGCAGACTGAGACCCCAGACTTTAACCCAGGGAGGAGCAGTTCTGGAGGAATGTTGGCAGGAGCCACCTGCTCCACATCTCTAATTCCAGCTCACACTGGCTGCTTCCTTTGGGCACTAGTGCTAAAATCACTTTAATTACGAGTAGTGCTGAATAAACTCAGAAATATTCATAGCAAAATCAGCGTGAGAGAGAAAATGAGTGTTCACATTGCTTAGAGATTCAATATTATTTTTTTATCAATAGCATTCAGGACTTTCTAGGCTGTTTGCAGAACTCACTCCTCCTTTGATAACACAACGTGAGGTTTTGATGTTTCTTATCTCCCATCTAAAGCCTTCAAAGCTCAGTAGCGAAGCCCCCAGGCTTTGTGCTCCTCCTGTTCTGTTTTGCCTGTGCCTGGAGGCCCTGGAGATCCCAAACCTCCTGCACAGGGCAGTGGCAGCTCCCACAGGAGGTGGGAGGTGCAGGGCAGGGTTCAGTCCCTGCAGGGTTTTAGCACCCGGAGGAGCCTGACCCCACTGCTGGCCCGGAGCCTCCAGAGGTGCCTTCCATCCCAAAATATCTCCCAAAAGAGCTGAGCTTTGCCCTGGGCCATCCCAAATGTCCAGCTCCTGGTTGCCAGCCGTGCATTGGGGGATTTTGCTCCCTGTCCCATCACGGGAATGCTCAAATCCTCCCACAGCCAAGGCAAACCCACTCTGCTCTTTGCACCTCGAGGCCACCAGAGCAGGACCTTTTTCCCCCTTCCCATTGTCTCTTCCCGTGGTTTTAGGGTGGTTTGGGGGGTATTTGCTTTTTCCCCCTCAAGATCTTTAAGTTGTTATTCAAAATCCAGCTTTTCCCAAGGAAATCTGTGCCTAATCAGCCAATATCACCCAGTTTTGTGGGGATGAAGTCATTATGTCTCCCTCAGCAAAAAACCTCCTTTTTTTTTCCCCCAGGGGGAGGAGAGGCCTTCCCTCAAGATTATGGGATTAAGCAGAGGTTTAAAAGAGAGATCTTGCTTTGTTGCTTAAAGAGCTTAATCTGAAATCCCCTCCACAGCGAGTGGGGCTTTGCAAACGCTGAGTAAGGGATTGGAGCTGATCCCTGCCTCAGGCCTGGAGCTCCAGGTGGGATCAGCCCACCTTGGAGCACTCCTGGTGTCCTGCTTTTCTCCTGGGATGTGCTTTGGGCACGGCTGGATGGGCCCCCCTCCTCCCAGGATCCCAGCCTTGGATCCCAGCTGGCCTTGGGACCAGCCCAAACATCCCAGATCGCTGGGATTTACCATTGGATATGGCTGAGCTGCCTTGAAGGCACCTCCCCTGTGCCTCACCCCAGCCTGGAGGAGCTCCAGCACTCCCTGGAGGTCTCCAGGGGTGCTTTGGATATGGCTTTCCCCATTGCAGCCCTTCCACAGCCCCTGGGGCACAGCAGCCAAACATCCAACAACCCAAAAGGAAGATGGAAAACCTCGTGGCTGCTGTGTGTACCTGCTATATTTAGATTTATAGTTATTTTTATTTTTATTTATCCACTCTCCCGAGGCCACGAGAGCTACAGAGGTGTTTGGAAAAGCTCTCTGAGTGCCCAGCCAGCAGAGGAGCTGCTGCTGGGATGAATCCATCCAGCTCAGGCCAAAACACCCCAAAAGCAATTCTGTCTCCCTGGCAATAACGTGCCACGTTCTGCCTCCGAAATTTGTGTGCATTTCTGGCCCAGTGGAGAAACTGTGGCCGTGTGCTTGTCCCACACTCCAGGGAATTACACCCAGAGCATCTCCTGATGGTGGGAGGTGGGGATGGCTCTGCCTCCTCCTTCCTCCTCCAGCCACAGCCCAAATCCCAGCTGGAGCTCTCCTGGCAGCCCTGGGCACAGGGGGAATTCCTCAGCAGCTTTTACCTCCTGAAGAGGGTCAGGAACAGACTGGGACACTCACAGGCCTCTGTCACCAACAGAAATTTGGGAGGCTCCACTAAGGGGCTGGAGAGCCCTTCCCAAGCTTTTCCTGCTGTTTGTGTTTGTCTTTCAGCTCCTGCTGCCCAGGCACTGTCCTGTGGGTCACAAAGAATGCACTTTTTGGGATCTGGGGGGGTTTCTGCTGGGTTGAGCTGTCACAGAGCATTTGGGGTTGGAAGGGACCCTAAAGCTCATCTCTTCCAGCCCCTGCCATGGGCAGGACCCTTCCCACCATCCCAGCTTGGTCAGGGCCCCACCCAGCCTGGCCTGGGTTTCCAGGGATCCACAAACAACAGAGACCTGCAATGGAATTATCCAGGCTGGAAATATTGTCCCTTTCAGTGCTGGACACTCTCAGAACCCCGGCTTGGTTTAGGGGTTCCATGTGGTGGTAAAATCTCTTTTTTAACTTGTGCTTCTAAAGAAAACTTAGCAATTGTTTGTTGTTTGGTCTTAAGGCAGTTTATTGTAAGCTATTTGAAAGATTGTCTTTATTGGCCATTGCAGTTTGGTCAGCAGCTTAGGCAGAGGCACACACACCCCTGACACCCTCTCTGACTGTTGTTGTTTTTCTTTTTTTTCTCTTTACCCTTGGCTGCTGCTATTTTTTATATGATACATTACGTGTTACATGTTTACAGTTTTCCCCCAATATTTATTATTTATATTAAATGGTGCTCTTCTATTTTAAATTAATCTATAAGTGCTAATATCATTAAGAACATGGAGGTAAGGAAGAAGAAAGAGGAGAAACAGGACTGGCCTACATTTCTCTATCTTAAAACCTTTGACCCCCATGTACAAAGTAAAACCCCCCTGTTCAGGTGTTAAAACCCTCTTGAACAATATTAAAAAATTCTTCCCTCTGCTTTGTAACTACTTCTACTATAATATCTAAACTTTTCTGACTTCTTGTTCTTCCTGCAAGGTTGGTAAATCATTCCATGGCTCAAACCCAAAATCACAGCTGTTTCCAGCTGCCTGCCAGGGTCTCAAATGCTTCTGACCAGGGCCTGGAACCTCCAAAAATGTCTGAGGGGCATTTTGAGTTCCAACAGACACCACTGATGGCAGCTCAGGGACACCTCAGTGGCCTGAGGGTGCCTGATCCCAGTTAAAATTCCAGCTGGCAGTGCAAGGATGGGATCTGTAGCAGCTGTTCCCAAAGGAGGTGCTGGGAGCAGGACCAGCATCCTCCCTGAGCATTCCCAAAGCCCAGGGGAACATTCCTGGCAGCTCCTGGACAATTCCACCCAGAGTTTTACCACGCTGGACACCACAGATTGACCCTGGCCACGTGTCAGTGCCAGAGCTGCCAGCCCAGCCTAGCCCAAGGCTGGTCCTGCACGTAAAAAGCTCATGGAAGTCTCCCAAGGTTTGCTGCAAGGTGTGTGGAGGCTGCTCTCCTTCTTCCTGCTCTGCCTCGGATGCAGCATTCCCAGAAAAACTGCAGGGAAAGTGTGTGTGAGTGCAAAGCAGGGCAAGGCAGGAGGAGAGGAGGAACTCAAGGAGATCTGCAGCTCCCAGAAGGCTGCCCTGAAAGAAGGCACTAAGCTGGGATGAATGATGCATTAGATATAAGCTTGGGCACAGCAGGGAGGGGGATGGAAATGGGGAAATGGATGAGAGTGGAAGAGCCAGAAGAGCCGGGACAGCATTTAGCAGGAGCAGTTTCGTGTTTGCAAGGCTGGAGGGAATAAAGCCATGAAACCAAACCAAAAAACCTCGTGGCAAAAATTCCAGTGAGCCTCCAGGAGCATGGTGGAGGATGGGAGGGATTGGTGACATGGACGGTGCTGTCACTTGGAGCTGTTTTCTGTGTTCCAGAGGGAGACACAGCTCCGGGAGCCCTGCAGGGCCAGCAGGGGTGGATCTCCCCTAAACGGGCTCCTGTGGGCCGTAGGAGTGGGAAGGGAGAGGGAAAACAACGGGAGCTGAGAGCCCTCGGGCACTTGGAAATTGTTAAATTGAAAAGGTTTACTCCCATCACGGTTAACGATGTGAATTTCTGGGAGCATGGGAATACATTTGTGTGCAGGAGCAGCGGGCAGGGAAGGACTCCCAGAGCCCAGGAGGATGAGGATGGACACAGCAGAGGGGTTTGGGAGGCAGAGCAGGACTTGGTGCCTCAGGGGCTGGGAATGAGGGAGAGGAGGGGACCAGAGGCTGCTGTGACCATGGGCAGGTCCCTCTGGGGTGGCTCAGCAGGGAGGGGACAACAGCTGAACCTGGGGAAGGTGAGGGAAGAGCCAGGGCTGGGGGTTTTTAAAAGGGTCTCAAAGCCAGGGAAGGAGCTGCTGGGCCGGGGAGGGAGGAGGAGGAGAGGCAGTGCCTGTCCTTCCGAGGACAGGGAGCCATGTCCTTGCAGGGCTGTGCTGTAAATCTGCTGTGCAGAGCAAGGACAGGCAGCTCCAGGACATTGATCAGCTCCTTTTCCACGGGGCAGGAGCCCAGAAACATCCCCACAAGCCCTGGTGCTGCTGTGGCTCCAGGTTACCCGGCTCTCACACACTTCCCCTGTGGATGCAGCCCTGCTCCAGAGGGTTCCAGGTGCTCCTGGAGGATGGTCCCATCTCCCTGAGCCTGCTGGAGCCCACTGCCCCCCTGTGCCCCTGTCCCAGTGGGCTTCAGCAGGGAATGGACCCAACCAAAGCAATGCTGTGAGACTTTAGCCCCTTGGCCTGGGTTCACTCCTGTGCCCCCCGTGCTCCCAGGGATTCTGCTGGCCAGGGATTCGTTCTGCTGCTGGTAAACCTTGAACACCAAAGCCAGGCTTAGGGAGAAAGGCCTGGATTCCGTGGTGGCAGTGAGAAAGCAGCTGCAAGAGCTGGGTCAGCCTCTCCCCTCTCCTGAGCACCCTGCTGGGCTTTTCCAAACCCCTCCTGGAGCCACCTCTCCCAGGGATGGAGCAGAGCAGCCCCTCCATGGGCACAGCCTCTTGTGCCCATGGCTGCTGCAGGACCATCACCCCGGGGATGCTTGGGGGGCTGTTTACATCTCTGCTCCAGTTTTGTGCCCAGCTTTGTGGCACCAGGGCAGGATCCCCAGCCCTGTCCTGCCTTTCCTCGGTAAATATTAACGATAGGGGTCAAGTGGAGTTAAGTGGCTGCATTAATTATCCATCAGTTCCCAGCAGGGCTTTACCTTTGTTTGGGGAGTGTTTGGGCAGCCCCAGAGCTCGGCTGGGCAGCACATTCTGCACAAATAAACCGTGGCAAAACTGAGCTCCCCTCCAAAGGCAGCTCCAAAGGCAGGAGGGCTGCTCGGCCAGAGCTTCCCTTCAGTGAGAGCTCTGCTCCTCCATTAAAAATGCAAAGCCTTTAGTGCTGACACTCATCACCCTGACAGGGATGAAATTCCAGTTAAAGGCACAGGGAAGGTGCAGCTGCAGGAGTGCTGAGAGCACAGCAGCGATTTCTGGAAGAAGGGGTTGGGTCAGTCCCTGCCCCTCACCCTTCCCGCTGCCGTTTGGCAATGCCAGCAGCTTTGGGAGTTCTCTTTCTTCTGTCTTTGCTTGAACCGTGTTCTGGCTTTGTCCTCTGCCCCGGTTCTGTGTGAGAACCCCACTAAGGGCAGGTTTCCCAGGCTCCTGCTGCACGTTCTGCACGTGGAACACGTCTGGTGCTCCTTCCAGAGCCTGCTGGCTGCGGGCTCAGGTGCTGAGGCTGCTTTTGGTGCCTGGCCAAGGGACAAGACCTCCCTGATCCAGCTGTGCCTGCTCTCATCCTCACTGAACTGAGGGGCAAACGGCCCCAGCCCCTCCCAGCACAACCTCCTCTTCTCCTGGGAAATCCAGATGTTCCAGAGGTGACCTGATTCCCTGGGAAATGAATAGAGCTGAGCCCTTGATCCACCCCAGCCCGGGTTTGGTGTGCTCACGGCAGCAGCGACTGAGCTGAAAGCAAAGCCCTGCCCAAGGTCCCAGAGCCAGGAACCCCCTCTGTGGAGTTCTCTGCCTCCCGTTGGACCAGCCAGCAGGGAAAGTCTGGAATGATAACCCCACCCTGACCTGGCCCTCAGCACCACATCAACGAGCTGAGGAAAGCTTTACTGATAACCTCAAGCTGGCAGGGTCCTGAAATCCAACAAAACTCAGAAAAGAAGAAAAAACATCGATGGAAACTTGATTGAAAAATAGAAATAGTCTTGCTGGCACATGCAGAGAAGGGAGCAACTCCCAGCCAGCGAAGGAGCTGCTGTGAACACCTCACCCTGGGCAGCTGGGGCTCCATGGCAGATGCCTTTCAGAACTTGGATTTAGGGAATTCTTGATGTCAGCTTTGTGTCCTCCCAACCACATCCTCCTGGGCAGAGCACAAGGAACACTTTTGCAAAACCAAATGTCTTCCCTGCTTTGAAGGAGGTGCTTCATGTCTGCCTGAGCTCAGCCAGGAGCATGAGTGGTTTTGCTGTGAGCTCAGCAGTTTCAGGGCCGTACTAAAACCCAGGGAGAGCAAGTGGGATAACCAGGAGAGCATAACCAAGGAGCCAAGAGAGGCCTAGGGCTGTTCAGGATAACCAAGAGAGTCCTGCTTGGCCAGTCCTTCCTTTCCTGTCCTTTTTTAGTCTCTTGCTCTACAGGCTCAGGTCTGGAACCACCCCAGGCTTCTGCTGCAGGAATGATGTCCCAGCCCTTTGGTTTTCCATCTCTTCTCCTTTCCTGCTGCCTGGCATTGAGCAGTCAGGGCCCTGCTGAGGCCATGGGCTCCAGGAGGGGTGAAAAGTTACACACGGTGACCTGTGGTGGCATTTGCTCTGTGTGGGTGTGACCCCTGCCTGTGCTGGCACTGCCAACCCTACAGCTGCTCAGTCCTCAGGGATGAGTTGGATGAGTCAGATGAGTTGGATGAGTTGGATGGGTTGGATGGGTTGGATGGGTTGGATGGGTTGGATGGGCTTGATGAGTTCGATGAGTTGGACAGGTTGGATGAGTTGGATGAGTTGGATGGGTTGGATGAGTTGGATGAGTTGGATGGGTTTGAGGGGTTTGATGAGCTTGATGAATTGGATGAGTTGGATGGATTTGAGGGGTTTGATGAATTGAATGGGTTGGATGGGTTTGAGGGGTTTGATGAGTTGGATGAGTTGGATGAGTTGGATGAGTTGGATGGGTTTGAGAGGTTTGATCAGTTGGATGAGTTGGATGAGTCGGATGGGTTTCATGGGTTTGATGAGTTGGATGGGTTTGAGGGGTTTGATGAGTTTGATGGGTTTGAGGGGTTTGAGGGGTTTGAGGGGTTTGAGGGGTTTGATCAGTTGGATGAGTTGGATGAGTTGGATGACTCAGGTGGGTTTGAGGGGTTTGATGAGTCGGATGGGTTTGAGGGGTTTGATGAGTTGGATGGGTTTGAGGGGTTTGTTGAGTTGGATGAATTGGATGAGTTGGATGAGTCAGATGGGTTTGATGAGTTGGATGGGTTTGAGGGGTTTGATGAGTTGGATGAATTGGATGAGTTGGATGAGTCGGATGGGTTTGAGGGGTTTGATGAGTTGGATGGGTTTGAGGGGTTTGATGAGTTTACTGAGCTGGGCTGAGCTGCTGCTCCAGAGGACTCGATGGGAGAGGATCCCAGATGGACACCCAGGCAAATCTGGGCGTGTGGGAGGATCCCCATGGCCCCTGGAGTGAGCAGGAGCCCAGCAAGGCTGCAGGGATGCAGGTGAGGCAGGGAGGTATTCCCACCTCTGCTCCTGACCCGAGGAGCCCTGGCCTGTGCCCTGGGTCGGGAGGAGGCTGCGGGGGCAGCTTGGGGTCTCTGCTGGCTGTGCCCCCAAGAGGGGGCTGAGCCCCCTCTGTCCATCCAGGCTCCAGCTCCAGCAGAGCCCCACGGTGACCAGAGGTCACCCCAGTCTTGGCATTCCCTCCAGAGGCCAGGACTGCTGTGTGCTGCCTGCTTTAAACTTCAGTTCCAAACAGCTGCTCCTTGGCTTTCCCGAGGGAGGCTCCCATTTTCACAGCAGTGGAGATGCTGGGTCACAATATTTCCTGGGGCGTGGGGTGTTTGCATACCTCACTTTTATTCTGTTCTATTCCTTCTCTGCACTTTGCTTCCATGTTTTATTCCAATGGTCCTGCTGTGCCTCAGGAGCTTCTGAGTGCTAATAATAATTGTAGGGGTAATAAAATAAATCATCCTGGTGCTACCTGCATATGCCTGGTTACTTTCCTTGCATTTCTAATAAGAGCTGGCCTGGATCAGTTGAGAGTTTGGACATTTTCCATTGAGCTCTTTGTGTCTGTCACCCCCAAACCCATCACAGCCCAAACAAATCGGCACGGCCTCATGGCCACCAAGTGCCATCAGCCCGTGGCAAGTGGCTGAAGGTCCTCACTGGCTTTTTAATGGGTGAAACCCCAAGGGATTAAGGTCTGGCTGTTCAGAGAGCCCCAGGCTGTGACAGTCACTGAGTGAAGGTGCTGAGTCAGCACTAATGAGCTTTGCACTATCAGGGTGGAAACACCCAGGAGCTGGAAAGGGGCTGGGGAACTCCTGAGGGAGCTGGAAAGGGGTTCAGCCTGGAGAAAAGGAGGCTCAGGGGGACCTTGTGGCTCTGCACAGCTCCTGACAGGAGGGGACAGCCGGGGGGTCGGGCTGTGCTCCAGGGAACAGGGACAGGAGGAGAGGGAACCTCAGGGAAGGCTCAGGGTGGATTTTGGGGAAATTCCTTCCTGGAAAGGGTTGTCCAGCCCTGGCACAGCTGCCCAGGGCAGGGGTAGAGTCCCCACCCCTGGAGGGGTTTAACAGCCCTGTGGATGTGGCACTTGGGGACATGGGGCAGTGGTGGCTGTGGCAGTGCTGGGTGGTTGGACCTGATGACCTCAGAGGAGTTTTTTAACCACAGTGACTCTGTGATTTGTGCAAGAAAAGCCTTCAGGCTGTGTGACTTTTTCTACCATCTCTGGCCATGGCAGTTTCCAATTTCAGAACGGAAGAGCAGCAAAAATTTGGGAGCAAATTGGACCCTTCAGAGCTGCCCTTGCAGGTGGCAGAGGGACACAGGAGGGGTTAATTCTTGCCCAGTTCCACCAGGAGCGGTGGCTGACTTATGAACACCATTCCCAGAGCAACAGTTTGGCACTGCAGCCACATCCTCCCCACTCTGCTGGAAATGATGGATTGGAGGTGTTCTATCCTCACCTGGGGGCACAACAATATGAAGTTTTAGGAGGCTGATGTGCTGTGATGAGCTCAGGATGGAGGGTTATTCATCACAGCCTGGGACTCCGGGCTCTGTCACCAAGGGGCAGAGGAAGGTGGGTCCTGTGCCCATGGAGAGCCTGGCACAGCCAGCCCTCCCTCAGAGCCCCAGGTACAGCAGCAATTCCCTGGCCAAGCCCCACCTGCACAAGTGTGAAGACAAAACCTGCCAGAGTTGAGGGGATTTGCTCTGTGTCCAGTTGAGGAAATGGCAGTAGAGGGAATATTATTATATTTTCTTTCCCTTCAGTGTCCCAAAGACAGAAGGAAGGAGGCATCAAGGCCTTTTGGCTCCTGGGAAAGTGTCTTTTAGGCTTAATAAGAATGGAAAAAGCCATCCATCAATCCCTTCCTGCAGCTTCCAAGCCCTCAGCCACACCAGGATTTATGAAGCAGCACATTTGTGATGTGTTCAAGTGCCTGAATCCTCCAGAGCTTCTCTGTTCATTTTGTATTTTTGGGATGGGGAAATAAAGCCCTGGCAGGAACTGGGGCAAGGGGGAGAACTGCACTGAGCCAGCTCCAAGCCAGAGCCAGCCAAAATCCTGGAGACCCTGAAGTGAGTCATATTTGATATTTCTCTGCTTTTTTTTTTGCCCTCTGTGCCCCTCCTGGTGCTGCACAGCTGCTGCCCCTGGGGGATGGAGCCTCCTGAGGAAATCCAGGATCAGGGATGGGCTCCACGTCCTGGTGCCTGAGTGCTGTGTGCCCAAGGGAACTCCCAGCCCCACACACCCAGGGCAGTGCTGGAGGGTCTTTAGGGGACTTCTGGAGGGGTTTAAGAGCCCACCAGGATGTGCCATTGGAGAGGGGATGATTGGAACCATGACTGAGGGAGCCAAGGGCTTCCCACGAGGAATTTGGTGTGGAGCTCCTGCTGGGCTGAGCTGGCTGTGGAAGAAAAGAGTGGGAAAGGATGGAAAAGGATGGAAAAGGATGGTCCCTGCTGGACAGCGCTGACAGCATCCCTGGGGACCCTGGGCCTTGGCCAGGGATGGGCCAGTGTTGGAGTCTGAGGTATTGATGATCCTGAGATTGTAGAAAGTCTCTGTCTTTCTGCCCCATTGCCAAAGCAGAAGCCATAATTGGTCTGTGCTGGTTTCAAGGTTGTTTATTCTGTTTATCTCTAACATGTTCTGCTGCCCTGCCGCAGCTCTGTCCTGCAGGGCAGCGTGTGGGGCTCTGCCCTCAGTGGGATGGTACAAACATTAAATACCACAAACTACCTGTGCTGGATTTACAATAACGTGCCAATATCTGTCACCTACATTAGACAGTGTGTCCCCAGCCTGAACCAACAGAAAAATGCCAACACCACAGTGAGACATGGAGGGCATGAAGAAGGAGAAAAAGGACAAGGCACACCCAATTTCCTCCATCTTGTCCCCTTTGGACCCCTCATCTAGAATCCTAAAATTTTACTTTTGCACCCATGCCACACTTAATTATTACTTATATCAAACACTCAGAGCTGGTAATTCATCCTGTAAGATTGAAAACTCTTTTCCATGGCCAGAGATCACAGCCAGTGTCTCTGGGGGCTCTGTCCAGGGGGGTTCCTGACCCCTGCCAGGGTCCCAGACCTGCCAGGGCAGCCAGAGGGAAGCTCTGGATTCCCACAGGCCAGGGAGGAGAAAATGCCTGGATGAATGGACATGGAAATTGGAGTGGAATGTAGAGGCTGCACTGCCCCCCTGGGCTGGGTGATAAGGGGAGGTCAAACAGCTCTGGGAAAGGTTCCTTGGCTGCAGAAATGGAATGGAAAAGAAAAGCCCTTTCACTGGAGGGGTTTCTCTGCTCCTCCTTGCAGCATGACAGGGCTCTGCAGTGCCCTTCCCCAGCCCTGCCCCTCCCGTGCTCCCCAAAGCCCTCAGTGCTGGGCAGCCCCACTGATTCTGCACCGTCCCTTTGTGCTGCTGGGCCCCAGCACAGGGCTGGGCTGGATGGGATGGGATAATGGGATGGGATAATGGGATGGGATAATGGGATGGGATAATGGGATGGGATAATGGGATGGGATGGGATGGGATGGGATGGGATGGGATGGGATGGGATGGGATGGGATGGGATGGGATGGGATGGGATGGGATGGGATGGGATGGGATGGGATGGGATGGGATGAGCAGGGCCTGGGGGCTCCCTGCCGCTGCTTTCTTCTCCTTTTGCATGTTTTCTATGTTTTGTGAGTCTCTCCCACAGCCAGACCCTGTGATTCCCCTTGCATCCCAGTGGCTGCTCCTGCCCTGCTCTCCAGGCCCCAGCCCGTGCTGGGCCTTGCCCAGGGGCTCGTAGCCACTGGCTCCTGGTCCAGACGACTCCTTAGCCAAACTCAGCCGTGTTCACTTGCAGAAATGGGATTTTGGGCAAAGCTGTCAGTCTGCTTCCACTCCCATTCCTGAAGTGGCTCTGGCTGCTGGGTTGACTCTGCAGGAGCCTGGCCAGAGGCTTTGGAAGATGCTGGTCATGCTGAGGGGCTTCTTCAGAGTGGAAATCTTCCATCCTCAGAGCCTGAATGTGTTTGAGGTATTTGGATATCCTGAGGTTGGGCTCTCTGTAGCTCAGATCTCACTGGCAGCCCATGCAAATTACAGTCCTGCATAAAAGGGAATTTAAGCTTCCTAAATGTCTTGAAAATGCCTTTACTTGCACCTTTATTGCTGTTTCCCTGGACTCTCCATGGCACATTTCCTTTTCTCCCTATCCTGGCATCTCCAGGCTCTGGTCCCCTCTCATTTGAGGTGTTCATTATTTTCCTCACAGCATGACCAGCAGCCTGGTCCCTCTTTCCCACCTCCATCCGTGCTGGGGCTCCAGAAATCAGGAAATGTTTCTGCAGCTGAGGCTGAAAATGCTGGGGGTTTTCCCCTGCTCCCCTGAGGCTTTTCCAGGAGAGGCTCTGCAGCCAGGTGTGGGTGTTGGGGATGTTTGGGGGTGCCTGGGGAGCAGCAGGACACAATTCCTCACAATGCCTCTGCTCCTGGAGGGATTGGCAGCCCTGGCTGGCAAACCCTGGCTGTCTCTGGCAGCACTCCATCACTTTGATCTGGATTTTGACACCATGTCTCGCTCTCCAGTACTAACAGAATGGGAAAGGAAATTATGTGTATTTGAGCAAATCACAGCACTCTGACAGGAGTCAAGAGCAGTTTTAATGAAGCAGATTTGTTCCCTGTCTCATCCCTCTGACTGGTAAATTTAACTTGACTTTGTCCCTTTAAATAACAGAAATCTGTGATGTCACACCTAATGCTCCATCAGCGTCTGTAATGCCATCAGTCACAGAGGCAATAATATGACATAGATATTTTTTTAATGATAAATGTCTTCTTTCATTCTGGAAAAGATCCCACCTTAAATGCATTGAGGTCTGCAGAAAAAAAATCCTTTGGATTAGTTTGGGGTTTTTTTCAATTGAACTGAAGTGAGGGTTGGAGTGGGAGATGGGAGATGCAGCCTGAGCATCCCATCCCTGCAGCCTGAGCATCCCATCCCATCCCTGCAGCCTGAGCATCCCATCCCTGCAGCCTGAGCATCCCATCCCTGCAGCCTGAGCATCCCATCCCATCCCTGCAGCCTGAGCATCCCATCCCTGCAGCCTGGGCATCCCATCCCTGCAGCCTGAGCATCCCATCCCTGCAGCCTGAGCATCCCATCCCTGCAGCCTGAGCATCCCATCCCTGCAGCCTGACCATCCCATCCCATCCCTGCAGCCTGACCATCCCATCCCATCCCTGCAGCCTGACCATCCCATCCCATCCCTGCAGCCTGAGCATCCCATCCCCTCCCCACAGCCCGGGCTCTGCCAGTCCCAGCTCACCGAGGGGAGGGCACACGGTGCCAGCAGCTCCTCACCGACCTCTCCCACCCTGGCTCTACCTCAGCCCCCGGGCTGTGCCATCCTGGGCTGGGGTGGGCAAACCCCTCGGGCTCCTGAGGTCCTCCCCAGCCCTCTTGTCCCATCACTCCCCCCTGGAGCAGCTGCCTCCAGCAAAAGCTCCTGGAGAGAAGCATTCCTGCTCCAAAGGCGGGCAGCAGAGGCAGGGAGAGCTGCTGGGAGGGCTGGGCAGGGGCTTTTGGGGGGCTCCCCCTTCCCCTGCTGCTCTCTGCGCCCCAGGACAGCGCCCAGGGAGCGGCTGGGGCTGGCCAGGGCAGGCTCAGGCTGCAGAGCAGGGAAAGCTTCTGGGTTCTGGGGGAAGCCAGAGGCTGCTGGCACTGCCCAGGGAATGGGCACAGCCCCGAGGCTGCCACAGCTCCAGGAGCTCCAGGAGCTCCAGGCTGAGATTGTTGGGGTGTCTGTGTGGGGCCAGGGGCTGATTGATGATCCCTGTGGTCCCTTCCAACCCCACACAAGCACTGTTCTGTCATTCCATGGCTGGGACTGTCCTCTGCACTCATTCCCTCAATCCATTTTCATTCAGTGCCTGCTCATTCCTCGGGGCACCCCTCACAGGAACAGCCCCAGCTTTGGCATTTGTTTCCCTTTCATTTCTTCCTAAGTGTTCTTCTTTTATGTATTCATTTTCTTTAACATCTGAACTCATGAGTGATGCTGCCACCCCTTCATTTCTTTGTCCCTGAACTGCAGGAACTGGTGCCCTCCACCTTTCCTGGTGTGGCTGCCAGGGGAGGTGGGGACAGAGCAGAGGGGTGGTCCCAGCTGGGAGTGAGAAGTGGTGGAAGCTGGAACAGGATCTCTGCCCAGGAATTTCCACTGTCAGTCCCACCTGGGAAATGAGTTTTCCATGGATTAAGGGGTTCTGGCAGGCTGGTGCCAGACAGGATTGCACTGCTGGGATGGCCCAGTGCAGGTTGCAAGTGCTGCCTCTTTTCCCTTGGATTCAAGGTACCTACAATCCAAATAAACCCTGCAGGAGCAGGTCTGTGCTTTCAGCAGCCTCAGTCCTGCTCTGTGCAGAGCCAGGCTGCCTCAGGAGCTGCCAGGAATTACAAAGGAGTCATGGAGCTGGAACCTGCTCCTGCACCTGTTTTTCATTATCTGTGGCAAAATCCCCAGACCTTTTGTCGCTCACTGAACAACCACAGGAGGAAAAACACTTCTGGGGAGGAGGTGTTTGTGAGGGCTTGTCCTGCTGATGTCTCCTTGGATAATCATTTGGAGAGAGGGGTGGAGGAGAATTTCCCTCTCTGCTCCTGGAGCAGGCCAGGGGATCATTCCTGAGCACTGTCCCGGCATGGAAAATGTGCTCATCCCTGGGGCTGCTCCTGCCCGGCCTCTGGATCCTTCTGGAGATGTGCTCATCCCTGGGGCAGCTCCTGCCTGGCCTCTGGATCCTTCTGGAGATGTTCTCATCCCTGGGGCTGCTCCTGCCTGGCCTCTGGATCCTTCTGGAGATGTGCTCATCCCTGGGGCTGCTCCTGCCTGGGCCTGTGGATCCTTCTGGAGATGTTCTCATCCCTGGGGCAGCTCCTGCCTGGCCTCTGGATCCTTCTGGAAAAAGCTCCCAAGCTCCTGCATGAGTGAGGGCCCTCAGGAGAGCCCAGGTGGGGTCTGGGCTCAGGCTGAGCTTTGGGAAGGGCTTGGGAAGGAGCAGCAGGGGTGACCATGGGAACAAACCCATCCCAGGGATTCCCTCTGATATAAATGGTTATAATTTTCACCTCTGAAATGTTGTTATATTAAATATGGTTCACTATATAAAATGCTTAGTTTAATGTAAAAACACACACTGATGCCTTTTGTAGCTGGAGAGATAGATTTTAATCATAAATAAAATTATTTTTATTTAATTTTTAATTTGGCTGGACAAATTTTCATTTATAACACCTCATTTCCCACTTCCTGCTGATCCTGAGCCTCTCACCCCACTCACCTCCAGAACTCCTTTTCCCCTTGCAGGTCTTTCTTCAGGGTCACACTCCCAGCTAAGGATGATCCCTCTGGAAGTGTGGGACCAGGCTGGAGGGACTTCATGGGGAAGGTCCCCTCTCTGAGCTCCTCTGCCCAGCTGCCCCCCCCGGCTCTCAGGGAGTCTCTCTCCATGTTTTCTGTCAGCTCCCTCAGGTCCTGGAAGGTCACAGTGATGTCACCTCCAAACTTCTCCTCTCCAGGCTGAACATTCCCAGCTGCTCCCCGCTCTGATCCCCCTGGAGCCTCCTCTGGGCTCCTCCAGCAGCCTGAGCAGGAGTTTCCAGGGGGCTCCACGGGTGGACCCTGTGTGGAGGATCCCTCTGACCAGCAGCTCCCCAAACCACGACTCCACACGTGTCCGAGAGCATTTACCAAAATTCCAAAGGTGTTTCTCCTGCAGACTGGCCCCTCTTGCCCCCTCCCTCCCTGAGGAGATCCTGGCTGGCCACAGGGTGAGCAAGCAGCCGAGCCAAGGGTGCCACTGGCACTGTCACCTGCCCGTCCTCTCCACTTCATTCCCATCTCTCTCTCCAGCTGACTCCCATCCCGCCACCTCCCCTGCTCCCCCTCAGACCTGCCAGGGCTGTGGGATTCCCTCTCCATCCCACAGGTGCTCCATGGGCTGCTCTCCTCCTGCTGCTCCCCCAGCACGGGGCACAGCCAGCAGAGAGCATTGCCAGGGCTCATCCACGGCCTCCAGCACGGAATGGGGTGGATGTAATCCCACACGGGCTAATGGGAATCTCTCCATGATGATTCTCACGTCCTTGTCCTTCAGTTATTTGATTCATTCACATTTAGGATAAATACAGGATTAACCCAAAATGAAGTTTTAGGAGGGAGAAGCCCTCACTCTTTAATTTTAATCTCAAATTCCTTCAAACAATTCCCTCTGGTGATTGAGGGGAGGTGATTCAGGGAAGGATAAAGGCACGGGGCAGCCTGGGGGTGGATGGGGACAGGGACAACCACAGCGGTTTCCAATGTCTGCTTCAAATAAACCCAGTACATCTTTCTTCTTTCTCCTCTGCCTTCCAAGACCCCTTAATAAGCTCTCCAGTCCAAAATTTGGGGGTCTAGCAGATTTTTCTATCTTTGTTTTTCCCCTGGGGGCTGCATGAGGGTGGGTGAGTGGGGACACCACATCTGCCTGCAGGCCAAGTGCAAGGTGAAGAGCCATCATCCCATCCCATTATCCCATTATCCCATTATCCCATCCCAGCTCCTTCCCCAGCCCCTGACCAGCCCAGCTCTGGCACAGGCTGATGCAGGAGCGGCTCTGCAAGCGCTGCCAGGGAGGACTCAGGGCAGAAAGCAGCCCGAGGGCACAGCAGCCTCTGCCAGGCCCCAGCGATCCAAAATCCACCCAAAATCACGGCAGAGGGAAGCACAGAGGGGCTGGGGTGTGATTGAAACCCCCAGGATGTCATGGAACCACAGAATGATGGAATGGTTTGGGTCTGCAGGTGTGGGAGCAGAGCAGGCTGCAGGGACAAAACCTTGGGGGTTTTCATTGAAGGTTTTCCTGATTTGCGGCAATTTGGAATTTTCCAGCTGTGTCTGACTCAGTTGAAGGCAAGAAAAACCAGCCAAAGGACTCTGTGGGGCAGCAGAGCCAACAGGACCTGCTTTCTATGGAGTTGTGGCCTTCAAATCCCCACCCAGCCCTCTCAGCCCCTTCCCTCAGCCCCCACCAGCATGGCAGGAAAACTTTCCTTGGGAAAAGGATTGTCCAGCCCTGGCCCAGGGGTGAGTCCCCATGCCCAGAGGGTTTGAAATCCCCCTGGCTGTGGCTTTTCCAAGCCTCGCTGGAGCTGGGATTTTTTAGGGATTGAAGCCCCACGTTTGGGCTGGGGCAGTGATGTTTTCTCTGCACATGGCAGAGTTGAATTTGTGTCTTCCTCTCACGGATTTTACTTTGGGCTTGTGCTGAAACCTGCCAGAAGAGCAGATCCTGGGGATGAAATGGAGTCTGAGTAGGGCAGGAGGGAGCAGGATGGGCAGTTCAGGGCTGGGGCTCTGGCTCCTGACCTTGGCAGTTCCTGAGGCTGCAGCTGGGAGCAGCCAGGAGGAGCAGCACTTGTTAAAGCTGTCAGCTCACAGCTCCTTCATTCTTTTACATTTGGAGAACCTAACCCAGCCCATCAATAAAGGCTCTTCTGTTCCCACTGTCAGTTAGAGGCTGATTTATGTCCTGAAATGGGATGCTTTGTCTCCTTCACATTTGCCTTCCAAGCTGCTTGCCAGTGGAAGTGGGGATTCCCATCACTTGTCCATGGAAAGTCCCCCAGCATCCTGCTCAGCCCTGGCTCTCAGCGTGTCTTGCAACTGTGGAAACAAAAAATCCTCTTTTTTCCATATCTGGAACCCAGATACTGCCTTTTATTTGCCATTATCATATCCCCTTACAGCAGACCTGGTAGAGATTAATTTGATGCTGATTTCTGCCTTTCAAACACAGGTGAAGCTGGGCTTTTTTTGCCATATTTTCAGCTTTTGAAGGGGTCTCTCCTTAGAGGACAACCTGGCATTGACCAGGGTCAAGATCAGGCTCAAACCTGTCCTGGGCTGGGCAGGATCAGGGAAGGCAGAAGCCTTTGATGGGGAAAAGTCACATCCATGCAGCAGGAATGCAGCTGAAGTCACAAATTTGGGGAAAAAAATTAATTTGTGATTATCAGCTCCCCTGTGTTTAACCAGTTTTTTGTTTGTTTCCAAATTCCTTTTGAAGTTCTCCAAAACAATCCCCCTGTACAAGCCCACGTGGGTTTCAAAGCTTTGCCTTTGGATTCAGGACACCAACCCCCTGCCCGTAGGTTCTATCCTCTCTGCTTTTTATCTTTATTAAAGGACTGTAATTTGGGTGATTGGTTGTGAATTCAGCTGGCAATTTCCTTAGCCTGACACCATTTTACACTTGGAGAGGCCATTGTCTGCCCAGAGCAGGTCCCCGGGGTGCTGCTGCATGCAGCACAGCAGGGTTCTCAGAGAAACCCCCTGGGAACCAGGAATTCCTTTATTCACTCAGAGGGAGTGAATAAAACCAAATAAACCAAATAAACCAAATAAAACCAAAGCAAGTCAGGTGATGTAGCCTCCAAAAAACATGATTTTTGAGTGAGACAAGATGCATCCTGACACATCAAAACCTGCAGGAGCAGCAGAAGTTAACACTCCTGAGCTCAGGAATGGCAAAGTTAACACTCCTGGGCTTGAGAATGGCAAAGTTGACACTCCTGGGCTCAGGAAAGACAAAGTTGACACTCCTGGGCTTGAGAATGGCAAATTTAACACTCCTGGGCTCAGGAATGGCAGAAGTTAACATTCTTGGGTTCAGGAAAGACAAAGTTAACACTCTTTGGCTCCAGAGTGGAAAATTCAGCTCTCCTGTGAGCTCAGCCATTCCTGGCTTTCCAAGCAGCCTCGCTGAGCTGGAAAGGAATGGAGCAGGAAGGTGATGTGGTGTTTGGACAGGATCCTGCCCAGCTCTGCCCCCGAGGGATGGGTTTGTGCTGCCCCACTGCCTGGCCTGGGGGTGATGTCCCTGGCCCAGGGCCCTTCCCACCCCTCCGAGGGCACCTGGGGAAGGGGGGCTGAGCTGCCTCCCTTCCCCTGCAGGACCAGCAGAGTCTGGGGGCTCTGGGCATGGCAGGTGGAGCCAGTGGCTGATCCAGACTGCTCCAGCTCCTCTCAGCTGAAGGGCCTTTCCTTGGTGCTCTTTGGAAGTCTCTGTCTTCCCATCTCATCTGCACAAACCTGATGTTTCCATGAGAATCAGTCCTTGAGCAAGCTCAGGGACAGTAAATTCAGTGGTGCCTCTTCCATTAGGAAACCAAAAGCTACCAGGAGTGAAATGAGGCCCTGCAAGGCTGAGGGAGCAGTGCTGACCCCAGCAAGCCCAGCTGGCACCTTGCTCCTGCAAACACTGACTGCTGCTGGGCCTGAACATCTGCCCAGCTGCAAACCCTCCAGAGACCTGGCCTGAGGAGACAGGCCCAGGTGGGGCCACCTGCGAGATTTAGGGTGGAGAACAAGTGTAAGATTTAGGATCTGTGGAAAAGAATACATGAAAAAACCTTCCATGACCCAAACTCCACATTAATGGTGTTCAATGAAGTCAACACTGAAACTGTGGCAAATGAGGGGTTTGAGCTCACTGCACAAGGAACATCTCCTCTGTTGTGGCCATGGATCAGCTCATTCTAAAGAAAAGGGAAAAACCAAATGCATCAGTCAAAAGCCAAAAATTCCATGAGTCCATGGTGGCATCATGAAGCTCATTTGCCCCTCACCACAGACTCCCACGCTGACAAAAAGAGAAGGAATAAATGCAAGGTTCATTTCAGGAACACGAGGAGTCAGCTAAAAACACAAACAAGGCTGAGGCTCTTCCCAAAGTGGAACAGCTCAGACTCTCCAGCCTGGCCAACTGCAAGCCTGAGCCTGACTGTGTTTGATCTGGGAATCAGATTTAGCCCACACCATCCCAATGAAAAATATCACACGTGGTCTGCACTTCAGGCTATGTTCCAATATCTGAAGGAAGGGATCTTTTAATTGAAAACCTTAATGCTTCTCGTTATATTTAAAATTAGAGCAGAACGGCAATAAAATTGGTCATGGGATTGAAACAAGTTTTCAGGGAGGGAAAGAAATTTATTCTTCATTTTTTACATTGAGGCATTCGTTAAAGGCTTGGGCACATTTGATTACGTCAATGCAAGGATTAATAATTAAAGGAACAACAACCACATGCCTTGGAGAGACACACGAGCAGCTCAGGCTGGAGCCTCTGAGGACACCCTGGTTTTGCTGGAATCTCACCCCTGCCTGCTGCCCCTCAGTATTTAGAGAAGCACTTTTCCACCAGGCGATGCCTTTCCCAGGAATTTCCAGCTGGTGCCTGGACCCAGGGAATCGGTCCTGACGCTTGGTATCAGATTGATTTTGAAGACTGTGCTGTCCCACAGTTTATGAGGGGTCCAAGGAGATGTTTTCGGGGTGACACCCTCCAGCCCCCAGCAGGAACCTGGCAGATGGTGATGCTCCAGAAACACCACAGCCCCGAGTCAGCATCGCCCGGGCCGATGGAGAAGGAGGCTCCAAAGCCGTCCCCAGAGGCAGATGGAAGTCCGCGGGCTGTGCCTGGGAGACGGAGCCGTTCTGCTCCCAGCATGGCCCCTGGCCAAGCAGAACCCTTGAATTTTGCTCTGTGGATCCATCCAGCAGCCCCAGGGCTGTGAGCCACTTCCCAGGTGCTGAAGGCAGCTCAAAGCCGTGGATTGAGGGACAGAGTCTCTGACTCCAGTGCGATTTTCCCAACCAGGCCCAGGGATGCTTCCCCTCCCTCCCCATCCTTCCTCCCTCCGTGGTGGGAATCTTCTCATTCATTAATAACCTGCTAATTATCCCAGCAGCTCGGAGCTGGGTTGCAGCATGGAAAGAGAACCAGCTTTCCCTGCTGGCACCCACCCCTGGCTGTAATTAATGAGGCGAGAGGAAGCCAGAACAGCCGGGTCAGCCCGGAGAGCATGGCACGCGCCGGTCCGACACCCAGAGCGGGATGTTCCGAGCCGGCCTCGGGGAGGGAGGGCAGCATTCTGGGCTCAAACCGGGCAAAAGGAGGTAAAGAAGAAGAAGAAGAAAGATGTGCTCCTTGTTTCCATTGGTTTCCCCCATTTGAGCTCAAAATCTGGACCAGGGAAGGCTCCATGAAAACCCTGCTCTTCATCCCCTCTTTCCTTTTTTTTTGGGAAAGCTGGATGGAAGGCTGGCACCATGTCTTGACCATCCCTGCCCCGCTGAGCAGCCCAAGGGCCACTGAGAGCCCAGCCTGTTGCAGATGAGTGTTTTCATGGAGGTCTGGAGAGCGACTGGATCTGGAGCTGAAGGAGGGATCAGCGTCACTCGCACGCTGCCAGTGCCAGGCTGTCTCCCCACTGCCTTGGCACCAGCAAGTGGCCTCCAAATCCAAATGGAATTACTTTCCTGCCCACAGGATGCAGGCAGGAGGCTGAGGACCCCGTCTTGCAGAGATGGGCTGGGGTGGCGCAGCCCTTCCCCTTCCCCTTCCCCACCACCCTGGGTGACGCAGCCCTTCCCAACAGCCCCGCTCCACCCAGGGCTGGCGTGGGGAGGGCATTTGGGCACTGGCACAGGGTGGTGGGACAGAGGGACACGATCCTCCTCCTCGCACTTCTCTGGAGCACTGGCAGAGCACAAACTTTGCTCCGTGCACCCTCAGGAGCGCTCGGGCTGCCCTCGCCCACGCCGGTGCCTGTGGGATCCCCTCTCGCCACGCACCGTGCCTGCTGGAGGGAGCCTTGATTTCCATCTCGCTGCTGCTGCCAGCGCAGCTCCCGGTGCCGCCGGATCGGCCCCGCGGGCTGCCAGGATGCCCCCGACGGGCGGCAGGAGGATGCTGGCGCTGGCAGGCCCGGGCGGCAGCGCGGCGCTCCGGGGGCAGCGGCAGTGCCAAATTGGGGTTCTAGCCCTTTAAATCCGATCCGGTACTGCGAAAAAAAGGACGAGCGAGCAGGAGAGAGCCTTCAGACTCTTTTAATTAAAGCTTGTAGCATATTCTGTATTCCCAAGTCACGGCAGCCGCCCGCGCTTCCCCAGGACACCGCGGGCTCCGTCTCCGGCACGGCATGGACGGGCAGCGCGGCTCGCCGGGCAGCGGCGGCCGGAGGTACGCGCGGGGGGACGGGCTGCGGGCACGGCTTCTCCCCGCTCCGCCTGGGAGCATCCCCCTGCTTTTCCCGTGGGTTCGCCTCTGCCGGGAGAAACTCCAACGCGGGGCCGGTGGCAGGAGGAGCCCTCCCACCGCGCACCTGGGCCGGGGCTGCCCGTCCTGCCACCGCCGCTCCCTTCCCTCTCCCTTCCTTCCCTTTTAAACAATTGAGTGCATGCCCCAGAGTTGTGGCTTTTATCCCTGGCTGCTTAAATCCCGGAGCTGCCGTTCAGCAGGAGATAAGTTGGGATGCCTGGCCCAGAAATGAGGGCAGAAGTTGGTCCCCGCCGCGCTGCCGCCGCTCGGCTCCTCTCCGTCCCCCCGTCCCTCCCAGGTTAGGGGAGTTTTGCCACATCCTTCCATGCGCATTGCAGAGCAGTTCTGGAGAGCCTCGCGGAGCGAATCCCGGCTTATTGGGAACGACAGCGTCGTTTGCACGCCGGAGTCTGCTCTCCCCAGCGCTGTCACCCACCCAGCCTTCACTGGGCTGAGAAATCGCCCTTCAGCAGGAGCTCTGTGCCCAGAGAACATTTAACTGGGAGCTGCCCCACTCAGCCAGTGATTTTCCTCTCCCCCTCTCCTCCCTAACAGAGTGATTATCTGTTTATTTTTCCACACAACGTGGCTTTTTCCTTAAATTATGGATTGTCGTTCCTTCATCCCCGTTTCAGGTGGGTGCATCCTTAAGGTGCTCTGACTGTAATGAGAGCCTGTTTGAGTCTTTGCAGCCGGTCCCAGGTGAGGCTGGGTCCCCGGGAGCTTCTCTCCCTCCGCGATCCACGCAGGAGAGAGGTTGTGCTAGCAAACATTCTCCTGGTGCCTATTGGAGGTTAATAACACTTTTGACAAATAGCAGCCTCCTCGAGGCTTGAAATAGGATTGGAAAAGCAGCCACTAATCTCCTTGAGAAGTGCTCGATGGTGGCCACCTCTCAGGAAATCAGGAGAGGAGCTGTTTATGTTCTGTGTGTTGAGGCGTTAGCACAGCAAAAAACCGCTTTTCTTAATCCACCGGGAAAAACTCCGCTTCGCCTTCATCTCCCAGGATGGAGGGCTTGGGGAGGGAATCCTCTGAGCTCAGCAGGGCCCAAAGTCCACAGGACCGTGGGGCTGCCCAGCTGGGTCAGGAAAATGGGTTTTTTTCTCCTCACCAATGGTATTTGCCATCAAGGAGGGAGAGACGGGACGGGGAACTTGGAAGCGAGCAGAGAGAGCAGAGCCGTGGGTCAGAGAATGAGCTCTGAGCAGCAGCACCTGCAGGGACCAGGTGGTTTGTGGGCAGCAAAACATTTTGCCTTGGGCAGTGAAAGAGTGAGACTTGGAGGGGAGAGGGGCACAGAGTCTGCAAGGAAAAGCAGAGGTGCCAGGACACAGGGAAATCCACGGCACAGCTCCGTGCTGAACTCATGGAGTGCGGGGCAGTGCAGGCAGAGGGATGCTGGCCACCCCAGGGCTTTGGGATTATTGGTTTTCCCTGCTTTCTTCAGCAGCTCCCACCCCTTGGTAGTGCTTTAGCCATCTGTGACTTTGGCGACATTAGGAAGGAGCTGTGACCGAGAGGTGGGATAATGGCTCCATTGTTCCTAGCTCCAAGGGAAGAAAATTGACCTGGCAAGGAAACCTGAAAGTGCCTGAAAGTTAAAAAGCCCCGTTCCCATGGTCTGAGCAGGGTTGCAGGCAAGCTCTTCTCGGGTGAGGCCCCTGGAACCTGTTCCCTCCATCCTGCAGAACTGGAGAACACCGAGCAGGGTTTGCAAACCACCAAAAACTACAAGCAGCGTGTTGAAAGATGAACAAAATGTGCATCTTTTTTCAGCAAAGCAGCTCAAGCACACGGAGGGTGGGGAGTAATTATTTATAGTGCCATCAGCAGAAATAATAGAATGAATTGAAGGGCTGAAAAGTTTTGCTGACTCTCAGGGAATGCGTCCTGGCACGGACGGATCATTCCCGGGCCCAGCCCTTCGTATCTCCAGTACTCCCAAGAGCAGCCTGGAGACAGAGCCGAGCCTGGGATCCAGGGAGAGCTGCTGGGAGCTGATCCCAGCGGGAGGATGGAGCCTCTGGGGCAGCTCCCACCTCCCTGCCGAGCCTCCTGGGCTGCCCGAGCCCAGAGCTGCGCCCCGCTGGATGCCTGAGCACGGGAGGAGCGGCGCGCTGCGAGGGGAAGGGCTGGGTGCCCAGGTTTGGCTTTTCCATTTCATTCTGGGAACGCTGAGATTAAGAAGGGAGGTGAGGGGATGTTTTTGAGTTTGTGCTCTGCAGTGGAGCTCAGGGTGCAGGGTTTCAGTCACTCCTGAACCCAGCGTTGGGAGGACTGGCAGGCACGGACAGGGGATGGCTCACCTGGAATCCATCGCTCACCTTAAAGGCGATCTGCACCAGGGTTTCTTTTCTAAAGGGAGATAATTGAGTTTGAACTCCTCTTTGTGGGGATGAAAAGGCCTCTTTGGCATTTCCCCCCTCTGCTTCGCCCAGGAATGGTGAGGTGTGCCAAGCTTGTCCCTCCCCATCTGGGCTGATGCTGGAGGTGGCCACTGAGGCTGATGCAGGTGGGAAGGGTGAATTTGAATTCTGATTGAGCAGCAGGCTCTGAGCAAGTGTGGCAGAGTCAGCAGCATTCCCCAGGGGCAGGCTGGACTCCGTGGGACAGGTTCTGAGCAGCC